>NW_017731414.1:4677163-4769397 GCF_001890085.2 Hipposideros armiger | reverse complement strand
TGTTTTATTTTCTAGTATACGATAAACATTGACAGATGTATCTCACATTAAACAGAGGCTCTTTGAGGTCCTCAATACTTTTAAGAGGTGAAAACAGTCCTGGTGAAAAGGTTTGAGAAAATCTGCCACAGGATATTAAAAAAATCACACCCTTTTATTTCTGTGTTTGGTAAATTTTTAGAAATCACTAAATGCGCCTTTATAGGTTTTTAGTAAGATGAGAACCACACAGATAAAAAGAACTTGAAATCCTGTAGGTGGAAAGTGTATGGTCAAGAGATTTGAAAGGCCGATGAAACTGTAATTCTATCTTAGGGATTTCAAAGAACCATAGTTTCCGATTAGACTTATTCTGATATGGCAAAAGCCATCCAGATTTCATTCACTCTGAGGTACTGTCCTTAAACAGAACTAAAAGCTACTACCCACTCTGCTTTTCCCAATTCTGTAACCATCAATTCCTTGATGAGTTACTGCAAATGTTGTCTTAGTAAGGACTGTAGGCAGAGCTCTTGCTGTACTTTTAAAAGGTTTTGAAGGTGGACCTTTAACGGTCCTTCATTTTCATGGGCAATCAGCTTCATGAGATTATATTCCCTAAGTGGGGAGGAAAGCAACAACAGAAGGATGTCCAGCTCCTGTGGTCTCAGAACCCAGAAGAGGGTGAGGGGGGTCGGGTCTTAGCAGTGAAATGGAAGCCTCTGGGGAGGGGGCACTTACCGACAGACAAGCTCGCCATCCATAGCATCTTGCTCATCAGTGCTGGCAAAAGAGACCCGGCCACCAATCACTGCACCAATGATGTAAACCAGCCATGTCAGCCTTCCTGCAACAGACAGGAGGAAGACCCATTAGTGTCCCCTCCAGTGATAATTTCATGAAGAAATCCCTCACTGTGAGGTTCATTTCTTATAGAGCTTCCTTAATTTTAACACCACCATGGAGAAAAAGCCATAAAGTCTTCCTTCTCTTATGGAGTATAGCTACTACCCTGCTCTGGTAAGGGTGATGCCAAGGGGGAATTCATTAGATAACCAACATTCCCCTATCAGACAAGGTCATTCTTTTTAGAGTGCAGTCCATTCTTAAAGGTAAACACACCCATTGCAGACAGAATTTTAATTACTCTTCCCTAGTCCCCTATGGCATATAACAAATATTCTTTTGTGTATATGGAGGTAATTGATGATGCAAGAATCCTTCTTGCGGGAAGGTAGGAAAGAGGTGGCAATGAAAGAAAGGGTGCTGACAGCACCTCCCTACGGGCCCGGTTCACTGTCCACTCACCCTCCTGCACAGCGATGTCCATTGGGCTTGCGCTGGCACTCTGCAGCAGCTCCTGATAGGACTGGGCCGACTGGTCAAACAACTGCACGAGGAGCGCACACGTCTTCTCGTACTCACAACGCCCAATTGTAGACAGCTGGTCCAACTGCTGCTGGACCAGGCCTGTATCCTCCAGAGGATCTTCCAGTCCATCTCTGCTCCCAAAGGAAAAAAGGAGGCAGGGCTCTTGAAACACACCTATGGATCCCACCATCGCAGCAGCGCTCTTTCTTCTTCATTTAGCCACTATTTCCAAGAGTAGAGGCCCCCATCCCAACACGACTTTAAGCCAAGGAAGAGATATCAAAAAAGTTGGACGGCAGCTAGATGTCTTCACCCTGGCATCAGTCTCCCATAGGGATATTCCGCTTTTTGGTGTCAATCTTTCAATCTGAATTTCCAGTCCTTAACATCTGTCTGCCTTGATCCCCTCATTCGTATGCTTCTCACCCCTAGGAGCTCTGGGCTCGTAGCTTGTCACTTGTTCTCAACTATAGTAAACTTTGGGACGACAAGTGTCCTGTCCCTCAAGTGAGGCCACTGTGTTTTGGAATTCATAAGTCTTCAGGTTTTAGGGAGGCAACAGGATGCTTCTGCTATGTAATATGACCCCTCAGTGGGCTCTGTGGTGTGTCAAATACAACATTCCTATAGCAAAATGTACAAATATTATGAATGGTCAAACTAAGTAGACGTTTTTAAAGACTATAAATACCAGCACCTGACAATTTTTGCCACCAAATGAGTTTTGGTGCCAAATATGAGAAAATTTAGTTTTCACATCTTGGATTTCAGAATTACAGATGAGGCACTGTGGATCTATTCCAGGTCTTGTCCTATCTACTGGTTCCTAGATTTCAAAATCTTGTCCTATTACAAGCTCTCTAGTGTTACATCACAGTGTGACAATCCAGCAGCAGCAGCACCACCAGCACCACCAATACAACCAGAGTTCATAGTTCGGTGTTCACCATGGTCTACACGCTGGGCCAGGACATAGTAATTTAATCACTATAAAAACTTTGCTCAAGAGTACACAGCTATTAACTGGACCTCTGGGCTGAGAGCCCACACATGTAACCACTCCCCAACATGGTCTCACTGAAACCAGCTGAATCCTCAGGAACTGAAACTATGCAACTAATAAAACAATGCCTTCTAGCGGACCTCACAAAGACTCAGATTTTCAAATGATTCAAGTCACAGACAGACTATATCTCTTATGACAATTAAATGCACTTGACTCTGAGCAAATTAGGAATCCAACTCTAAAAACACCCTGACCTCCAGAGTCCAAGTAAATTCCCCTGAAAATCAGCCAATGAAAAAATATACAAGAGTATTCTTAAAAGTTCTCATCACAAGAAAAAAAAATTGTAACTATATATGGTAATGAATGTTAACCAGACTTATTGTGATTCTCTCGCAATATATACAGATATTGAATCACTATGTTGTGCATCTGAAACTAATATAATGTTATATGTCAATTATACCTCAATTAAAGAAAAAGGTTAAATGAGGTTCTTATGCGTGGGACCCTAATCCAATAGGACTGGTGTCCTTCTGAGGAGAAGAAACAAAAGAGATATAGCTCTCTGTGCGCACACACAGAGAAAAGGCCATGTGAGGACACAATGAGGGTGGCCATTTGCAAGCCAAGGAGACAGGCCTTACCAGAAACCAGCCCTGTTGGCACCTTGATCTCAGACTCAAACTGGGAGAAAATAAATGTCTGTTGTTTAAGCCAAAAAATAAAAATAAACAAAACCCCACAAATAAGAAAGGTCCCTAAACAAAAAATAAATTCACATTACAGAGGTCACTTTTGAAAGGGCCTGACATTTCTTTATCTACAGGATTCTGGTCCAGTTAATATTCAAGTACACAGAAGCCATGTGTTAATGTAATGCAATCAGCTGCCTAGAATGCTTGTATCTTCTAGCAAGCTCTGGATTTTGCAATCTTATTTATCTACTTACTATTTTAGAAGTTCACATTAAGCACCACAAACTTACACATTATAATTCTTATAACCCCGAGCCTATAAATGTTTCTCTCTTATTTGAAGAAAATCAGTAGGACGGACAAACATTATACCGATATACTTTTTATTCAAAGATCTGTTACCGATAACGATAAGAGGGGGGCACGAATAGGATGTTAAAGAGAAAGACTACTTTTTCAGGCTTTATGCTATTCTGCTGCTATGAAAAAAATGATCATTCACAGTATTAGCTCCAATAAGACTCCTATCAAGTACATTTTTGCCAACTGGGTGTCTGATCTCTGGCAAGTCTGACACCAAGCTACCGGTGGGGAAATGAGGGAGGCTGTCCCAGTGTCCTTACCTCAGTATGATGTGCACAGATTCCAAACGGGATGTGATGTAGGCTTTGGTGACTTCAGGAGTATAAGTTTCCAGCATATGGGGCTCTGTGGCTTTCACATATGGCACAGAGGCTGCCAGCCGCTGCCATAGGCTTAGGAGATAGTGCACACTATTTGGGGCAAATTCCCAGTGCTGAGGAAAACCAAAAGAGCAGAAGGCATAGTTCTCATTTTTGTACACAATACACTAGTCTCATTCCACTTGACACAAAGGATAAAGACTTAAAAAAAGATGATAAACTTTTATGGGCTTTGTTTTGTGTATGGCAACTAATCTAAAGTGTTCATTAGTATTTCAGAGATGAAGCATCTAGTAAGAGCTGTCCTATGCTGGATGAGTGAACTTCACCACAAGGAAAACCTTGTGTAAGTGGTTCTCAAACAGTAGCATGCGTTAGCATCACCTCAAGAATTCTTTAGACACCGACGCCAGGGCTCCACCCTACACCCAGTGAACCAGAGTTTATGGGGGGTAAGACCCAAGCACCTTTTTCATCAAGCTCCCCAGAGAATTTTGATGCAAGCCATAAAATTTGAGAACCACATCCCTATATTACATGACTAGGAAAGAGAGATTACTAACTCTCTCCTTACTCTTCTGTCTAGTTCCCTGTTCCACTCTTGCCTTTTTGGGAGGGTGATTCTGAGGGGATTCTCTCTACCTTGAATCTAAATATTATCCTTACAATTCCCCTATGATCCTCTCACAGTACTCCTTGCACTTCTGTAACACACATGAACACATGAGTAGGCTACAACAGAAGCTACTCTGCAGGGTCACCCTATAGGTGCTTATAGTCACCTCTGCCAAGAAAAGAAAAAGAATATTCTTATAAGGTAAAAACCAATGAGCAAGAGAAGAGACTCCAATGTTTAGGAAGGAAGAGCCAAGCAATCCAAGACAAACCTGTAGGCTGGTCACTGTGAAGTTAGCTATCAATCGGATGACGTCTGGGTAGTTTTCCACCTTTACTAATTCTCCCAGCTGATAGTTACTCTTCAGTCGGGCCAGTAGTCTGCAAAACTCATGGTAATTGTTTGGGTCTGATAAACTCTGGTGACAGCACAGGAGGAAAATAAAACAGGAAATGTGATTTCACTATACTCCCGAATGACATTTGGGATGGCACGAAGGGAGGGGGAAATCTACTTTAACTTCTAAGATGAGGACCATCACTCAGGATGACACATCTGTATAATGTTTAAAAACAGTTTTTTAAAAAGGATGGTCACATCTGTTATCTCATCTGTTCATAATAATCATCCTTTGAGATGGGGATGACTAGCCTCAATTGAAGGAGTCTGAAATGGAAGCCCAGAGCACACAATATATTCCTAAGGTAGTAAAGCTGATTAATGGCAGAAAAGGGGCATCATCTAAGACATGGCCAGTCTGTTTGCTTCCCACCAGTTAAAGAAAAGATAATTAAATTTTCATTTCCACATCTGTCAAACTTATCATTAGGCACAACTAAACTACACCAGCAAAGTTACGTGAATGTTTTATATATTTATATTGTTGTTGTTATAAATTTCTCTCTCCCTATATGTTTATATATTTTACCATCTACTTATATCAAACTTGATTTGTCTGCATAGTATGTCAGTATATTTGTTTCCTTATCTATGTCTTCCTCTGTTAGCATAGGAGGGCATTTTGTTTTGTTCACTATCATATCCTTAGCACATGGTAGATGTTTCGTAAAATTTGTTGAATGAATAAATGTATTTTTTAAAAAAGGGACAGAACTGAGTATATTTTATTTTATTTTTTATTTTTTAGCTGAGCCATCCTGCCACCTATTGGCAGCTTAGCGGCAGCTCAGCTCAGGCCCGGCATCGAACCGCTGTTGCTCAGAGCTCAAACTCTTGAGCGAGCTCTTAACCAACTGAGCCACTCAGCCGGCCCAGAACTGAGTATATTTTAAAATGAACTGACTTTACAAATATTTTCTAGTGTAGTGAAGTGAGCTTTAAAAAAAAAAAAAAGATGTTTAGTGACTGAGACTGAAAAAGATAAAAAGGGCAACTGAGCCACGGAACAAATATTCGAATGAGAAATCGCTCCCTTCCCACCTATAAGCAGCCCTATATACTTAGGTCAATAATCTACATTTAAAAAAAATGGAAACAAACAAACAAAAAAATTTAAATTCTTAACTTCTTAGGGAAAAATGACCACAGCTCCATCTTTATTTTCCTGTACAAAGTGATCCTTTCCACAACTCCTGAGTTCCTGAAGTTAGAAGAGACAAACTCCTTTTTTGGGTAAATGTTCTCAAGCATTTTCTACAGATACAGAGTCACTTCAATCATTTGAAAAATGACAGGCTGAGCTGTTTTCTGGGATTTCTGCTAAGTGTGGCCTCTAGATAGATTTCCTTCTGACTCATAACAGGTGCGTGCATGCACAGATACACAAAATCATATGTATCGTATATATGTATATATTCAAATAAAAACAAATCCTGAAATCTTACCTGTGGATTTTCCAGTATTCGTTTAACACCATCGACAAGATGAGAGAGAAACTTGGCCCTCTCTGCATTGTTAAACAGGGATCTTCTAACTGAGGCGATCTGTACTAAGCAGGATAATACCTAAAAACAGGGCACAACCCAAACACAACTGATTTTAAAAAAGACTGTACAGCTATTTTCATGATCCTTTCCCCTCCTATAATGTTCTTCTTTACATAAGCCATTAATTCTGGTCTTTCAACCTCTGCTACCATTTCAGTGATATAGGAAGGTCAAGGAGGGCATAGCTTAGGATATCTGAAACAGCTTTACTCAAAGAAAAAAAGAGCATGACATCCAAGTTGGTCCTAATAACTAAATTCATACTTGGAAATTCACTTAGGTATTATTCTTTGACCACCCCAACTGGCTTCTTTGATTCTTGTTAAGATACATATTTAAGGCTTGAACATACCAAGCAATTCATAGTTTAAATACAGCTTTAGATTTAGGTTTTTTTGTTTTGTTCTTTTAAGGCCTTTTGGCTAATCAGACTTTGCTATGTAGTGCTACAATGAAATAACCAAGTCAGATCTGTGCCATGAAAAAAACAGCTTTTATGCTGAAAACATTTTACCCTTTCCCCACTGTGCTAGATATTTCTCTTCTTTGCCCCATACCAGGTCTATTTTCTACCCTTCTCCACCCTGCTCTGTTCCCTGGGAGGCTGACCTCTGCTGACTAACAACAGCCAAGCTCCCTTGCCCTCTTGCTTCTAGTTGGCTTCATCCATTGGAAAGTACCAGCAGCAGATCAGGGCAGGAGAGAGGTGCCACCCACAGCTTCAGCTCTCTCCAGGGCTCCCTCCCTCGCCCCTTGAAGCTCCCACAATTACTAGTCCAAGGGATGTAGCCACCACCTCTTGTTGGAGTCCCTGAATTGTGTCCACACCTTTATAAACAGTCTTTTTATTCATTACCTTCTTGAGCACATTACCTTTTCCTACAGTAAACTTGATACAAACAATACTGAATTCCTGTTTCTGCTAAAGCGAAGGTCTATGCTAATTTGAAAAAGTACTACAATGACCAGGAAAATAGTTCACTGCAGACACACTATGCAAAACATCCATTACTTTACTGTTTTTTCTTTGTATAGTTTGTAAACAGTATTTTACACCGACAATCTGAAATACCAGACCAAGTCTTTTAGGATCTGAATGAATTTTGAGATTTGAGGAAGTTAATTCTTGCTTTAAAGGAGAAATGCTCTTGAATCATTTCTAAGAGCTTTCTAATGTTATTTAGGAGTAAGTATGCAAATTTGCCTTGGCATTACAGCTTCCATTTATCACTTATATAATATGCCTGAGGGATTTCCAAATTTAGTCAGGACAATCTTCAACTAGACAATATAAGGTGAATCCCCTACTCTAGCCTGTGGCAATCTGAGGTATAGTATAGTATAAAGTCAAGATAACACCAAAAGAGACTGACATCTGCAGCAATTTGTCATTAGAGAGGAATCATTTGAAAAGAATTAAGACTTTATCAGGAAATTTTTAAGCTAGAATCCTAATCTCAAGAGGCTAGATAACTAACCCTAGTGCTTCTATGCTTTACTTCTATGATTCTGTACAACAAAATGAACATAAGACTCATTTCACCAGTGCCACTTCCCAAAAATAGGTTTGCTTTAGAAACTGACTCACCAGAGGTGAAAATGAAGGAGGGATGGAATGATACAGGTCAAAAAACAGCTGCAGAGTTGAAGAATCTAAGAATGCTGGAAGAAAGACCAAAGAGCACTTTATTGAGTATGTTTGCACCCTGCTATGGGCAGACTGCTGGCACTGTCCTTTAGAGAGCATATTTTTCTGCTTCTTTCTGCTTTCTTATCTTACAGAAAGCTTATTTCCTTTGGAAGTGATAAGATAATAGGGATTTGTTTTGGTCCCCCCCCCCTTTTTTTAAGCACTAGTGTTTAGCTCCTCTAAGAAACAGATTCATTGTACTGATTCTCAGAGAACTTAAGACAATCAGGGCTCTGTTCATAGCAAGAATTTTTATCCGTAGGAATGCAAAAACAAACATAAGCACATGTTCTTTTGTTTGGTTTTGTTTTAAAACCTAGACATTACCGCAAATGAGTAAGATAACAGAAGTCTCTAGGTGGTTAACACCAGAAGGTCAAAGTCACATGGGTCAGTAATTAAGAGCTCTCCCAGGCTGGAGGATCTGTAAGATCTTCCCAGAACCTCTCCCTCACTTCAGAAAGACAGATGCTGCAATTCCAAGTGTTCTCTTACAGCAAGTAAGGGACTGCCAGGGGTCCTTTAGATCATCATACTACAGACACTACGGAGAGGTGAGCAGCAGCCTATTTCAGGTGGTGCGATGCTGTACCTGATCTCCAGCTGGTGGGAATCTGTACTGTGCACAGGTCATCTGAGGACTCGTCAGTAGAAGTGCCGATGAAATCAAAGTTCAGGCAGTTATGAGTGAGTTTGAGCAGTTGCATGAGCAAACCGTGCTGACTTTCATCATTCAAGTTTAGATTCTTTCCTGAAGCCTGTAAAAATTACCACATCATGAGCCCCAAACAATCACTCCTCTCTTCCAAGCTTGCTACCAACTCAAGAGCAGGCTGTATGTAGAGCCAGAAAAGGAGGGCTGTATTTCAACACAGCGAAGTGACGTTTGCCCCACTGCGAGATGCTGCCTTAATTTCACTCTGAAAATCCTAGCATCTTACTTACTATTATAACATGTTTCCCACAAAACATGAAGTTGGTATTTAAAGAAATCCCCCTATTGACACTGGTTCTTTACATAGCCACGGGGAATCCTGAAGCAATATGTGTGGTTATTTCATTGCATGTGAGATCCTAGCTATTTCTAGACAGGGCTAACATTAAATTCTGGGAGGGAGTTCTAGTAAGTTTTATATCCTGACTATCTCCCTTCCTCTTTTTTAACATTACCATCACCAGCATCAACAAAAATCTTGCAAACCAAAATTAAAACAAAATCACACTGAGGGCCAGCCGAGTGGCTCAGCTGGTTAAGAGTTGGCTTAAGAGCGCGAGCTCTGAGCAATAGGGCCGCCAGTTTGATTCCCACATGGGACAGTGACGCTGCAGCCTATGCCCACCTGCAACTAAGACTGTACTCAGCACCTTGAGTGGAGCTGCCGCCCGGATGGTTCAGTGGTTAGAGCGTGCGCTCTTAACAACAAGGCTGCTGGTTCGACTCCCACATGGGATGGTGGCTACGCCCACCCGCAACTATGATTGAACACAGCACCTTGAGCTTAGAGGCCACGAGCTGCCGACGGGAAGCCAGATGGCGAATGGCGCCCTCCACAACGAAGATTGAAGAACAACAACTTGGCTGGTCCCCTTCCCCAATTCCCCAACACTGTTTCCCGCCCCCAAATCCCCAATAAAAATATCTTAAAAAAAAAAATCACCACTGAATTTTGTTTATTCACTGGCAGTTTACCTGCCTATTGCTCAATACTGGCCCATAGCTACAGGGACTCTCAAAGTTCATACCAGCTTCGACCTCAGTGACTTGATGGTTTCTGATAGTATCAGTGAGATGATTCAATCCTTAGTTTTCTCAAAAGCTTTTCCCCTCCAGGGGGTAAAATAGCTTTTTCCAGGCAGCTTGCCCAACCTGAGGACTGTCTGGGAATTCTGAGATAAAGCTAAGTAATTGAGGAAAAAAGATGGACATTTTTAAGTGGAGAGACAGAACAAATGCAAACTTGTTTCTAAAACTAAACCTGGGACCTACTGGAAAATGAGAACAAAAACAAAAAAATCCTGAAGTCCCCCAAATGAACCAAGAACCAGAGGCCAGTTCCCTTTAGCTGTCTATAGGGACAAAGCAGCCCAGCATCATTACACATGTGTAGGCCGCAAAGGTTCACAGTTCTTTCTTAGTTCAACTCTATCAATAAATGAATCGCAATACCAACTTTTCTATTTTAAAACAGGTAATTTCCTTATGTGATACTGTCTATCCCTTCAGGTTATGAAATCCAAACGATGTTAAAAATTCAAATTCTGCTTTTCCTTACAGATGTTGCTTGTCTATTTGTTGCTTTTAGCTCAGCAGGGGGCAGGGGAGCCAGCCTAGTTTTAGTGTGCTAACAGTGTCGGCTGAGCCTGCTTTCCGAGCACTACGAATCCAAACGCCATAAAGCTAACAGGCTCTTACTCCGTACAGGAAGGTTTTATGTGGGTCTAAAAAGAGCAAACAACAAAATCTCAAACTTTGTGGTACACTAGATTCCTTTAAGATAGGAACATGGGTAAGGATTTGCTGACTGTTCTTATCTAGGGGAGCAGATCTGAACTAGGGAAACCACAATCCTTTCTCTAACATCAGTGGTCAGTCTGGTAAGTTTCTTCAACATTTTGAAGACAGGTATTATGTAAGAGATGATGATTAAGGAGACGCATAAATGTTCGTGGGGTCCGTTAAGAGCTGACCTCTAACAAGCGTCCACTCATTCTCATCCTTTCAAAAGGAATTGTGAAGCAGGGCCCAGCCTGCAATCTCACCTGTTTTAGTAAATTGCAGGAAAGTGTGAAAATATCAAATAATGACGAATCTCGGAAAGAAGAGGCTATTTTTCTGTGCTTGGTTAAAGGATGGGTGGTGTCTGCCTGTGCAGAAAAATAAACCAATGCAAGTTTTCGAATTAACTTCAAAGAAAAAAAATATTTCCATGCAGACTTCAAATAAACTGGAAAGGTTTCCAATAAAAGCAACATAAATACAAAACACATTTTTAATGTTTAAACTACTGTTAAATCATATAAAGTGAGAGGATGCAAAGGACAAGAAGCTGCTAACAGCTAGCCAGGGTATCACGACTCTAGAGCTTAGAGAGGGAAGACAGAAGAAGGGATGGGAATACCTCCACTGCAAAGTTTTAATTTGCTATACATAAAATTGTTGGCAGATATTGCTAATAATTACTATATTGTTGCATTGCGGCTTAGTTTCAAGAAGAGACAGTAGCAAGACTTGGGTTGTGATAAACAATCCACTCAGGGCTACTACATAATTTCTAAAACAGTCATTAACCAATAGCCACGAACTTAAGATAAATGACGACAGTCTGTAATACTCTCTTCCTTCTTTAACCTATTTCCACATGGAGTTTATACCACAGAAGTGAACACTTCAATTAAATGGTTGGACTGGTCAGTTTCTCTTCTTGTCTTTTCAGCCACATTTGAAAGGTTTTTGTGGTTAAGGACTAAATCTTTTACTTCTTCAGCCATGTCCTCTACTCCTGACACATAGTAGGCACTCAGTAAGTGGAATAGAGGAATTTCAAGGTTGCCAAGATTATTTTTAGTTCAACTGAAAGCTTAAATCTCTTTTACATGCTGACCAAGTCACCCAAGAGGGAGCTCATTTTGCTTCTGGTACACTGAAGAATGCAGCAAGATTTCTGACAACCGAATTATGGACTCTCCTTGATTTTATTTCAAAGTTCAAATAGGAATGGTAACAGAAATTAACTTTCTAATTTAAATCTGACACCCTCCCCCGCAAACTCCAGAAAATTAAGTTACACAGAAGTTCAAAATATTCTTCAATTCTAGCTTCAGTGCTACTGTGTTATCATAAAAATCTTAGATAAATCAGGTATTGCTAGATTTTATATCATATATCACATATAAAGTGTTATGCTGATCATAATACAGGGAATAATTACATGTTAAGTATGTCACACACATTTCTATTGTTGTCTTAATAAAGACAAGTACAATTTTGAAGTTTTTTTTTTATATCAACATTGATGTATTTTGTGGGGCCAAGCTTCAAAGGGGAGAACATGAACCCCACAATCTCTGAGCTTAGTTAACACATGCTTTCCTACTACAAGGGGAACAGTAGTGAAATAAGAAGTTATTAAGAGCACAGGCTCTGGACTAAGACTATGTAGGTTCGAATTCAGATACTGTTGCTTGCTAACTGTGACACCTTAGACACATTACTTAACCTTTATGTGCCTCAGTTTCCTTATGTAGAAAATGGGATAACCACAGTACCTATCTAAGACTATTGTGAGAATAAAATTAGTTAATTCAAGTAAAGTGCTTAGAACAGTGCCTGTCACATAGTAATCACTCGAAAGTGAATGCTATTATTTTGATAATTACCAGCCACAATGGGGATCACATGTGACAGAACACAGCATGGACTCCAGATTTTAACAGGCTATAAGCAAGTGCATTTAAAACAGTACTGATTCAGTTAAAATTTCTAAGGGTTAATAAAAATGTCTGCATAAATATAAGCAATAGCAACAGTGATGCCAATGTAATTATTAGCTGACAAATGAAAGGTGAGATGTTACAACTAACATATTGGCCTGTTCAATAATTATAAAATTTTATCTGGATATAAAAGTAAATGGCTGAAAAAATAATAGCCAGAGCAGAAGAAAGCCACTGGTGTTTCCTCTGTAGTGATCTGTATCATCAATGACTATTTACAAAAAATTATTTGGTATTTAGCCGCATGTTTTATGCATTCTGAAGAGATTCTAAGCAAAATCTTTAATAACAGGATATGGAAACTGATTTTTAAATGGTTATAAACACTAATGTATACAGCAGAAAGGGCACACAATGATGCTGGCTCCACTTTTGTGATCCTTGTTTTGGATTCCTTCTTTTTTATTAGCAAAGCAATTATTTCATTGAAGTTTTGACTTAGAGCCACTGCTCTCATTTCTAATAATGAACATTAATACCAGTGAGGAAAGCTGAGATGGGAGGGTAAAATATTCTGGAGACAGAGGGGGACCAAGAGAAAAAGAGTGAGATAGGCTGTACTTACAGAGGAAAACCCAACGGAACTATTTTGTTTCAAAAGGGCATTAATCACTTACCGCAAAAGCACACAACTGCCAAAAAAGATCATCCCACACAGAGCAGAAAACACCAATACTAAGAAAAAATATGGCACTTACTTCAATGAGGAAGGCTGTAGCACTTACTTGATTAATTTCATTGGTTAGCTGAGATAAAATTGTGACGCCAATGATGCAGTATTCAACACTATCCTGGTAAAAAAAATATAAGGCAGAAAGAGGGGTGTGTACAGCTTGATTTCAGCATTGGGAACGCAGTCATACTTTTGAAATGACAGAATCATGTGTTGCTATTAAAACTGCCAAGACAAGGTAGCAAGGAATTGTAGTTTAAAACTGCTACTTTGCAGGACATAAAACTTAACTGCCATAAAGGAAGACTGCTAAATTTGACTTTGTTAAAGTGGAAACCTTTAGTATTTTAAAAATACCCATAAACATTATACCATACACATTATAAAAGGAGAAAGTGGCAAAACACATTTAAGGTAAGTGACAAATGAATGTGTAACGCAATTTACAAAGAAACTGTATACAACAAGAAAAGGGCAAAGAACCTGCTAAAAAATATACTTAAGATATAAATAGGAAGCTCACTGAAAAACAAAAATTAAGTAGTAAACTAACATGAAAATTTGTTTTGTCTTATTCATAACTCAAACGATAAGATACCAATTTTTTTTTTACCTATTAAACTGGAAAAATAAAAAAGTTGAGCTCCCAGGGTGAAGGCATAGGGAAACAGGCACTCTTTTAATTGTTGGAGGAAGCAACTTTTTTTGAGGGTGATTTGGAAATACCTTTGAAAGCCAAAATACACATATCCCTTTGAATAATTCCAATAATCCCTACGAACACACTATTCAAAGTATGACCAGACAGACAGACAGACAGACAGACACACACACACACACACACACACACACACACACACACACACACGGATATTCACCGAAGTATTTAACAGTCAAAATATAGAAACAAACTAAATGCTCACCCATAGGAGATTAGTTAGTTAAGTTATGGTATTTTAGATTCGAATAGTGTATAGGCATTAGAAAGAATGAAGTAGGGTTTGTCTGTGCTGACAAGTAAACATGCAAAGCCAAGACATATTAAGGGTAAAAAAGACACAAAAGTGAATGTATCAAATAATTCTATTTTGTGTAACTTTTAGAAAGTAGACCAGCATATAAGTAAGTAAATACAGGTTGCTTCTCCCATTCCTATTACACCAAATACATACATACCTGTAAAAACCTTGTGACATCTGTGATTGCATTTCTGAAGACATAGTCATCCTTCTGACAGTCAAACCAGCCCAGTTTTGTGATCCTGGCATATAACTGAATTAGTGCTTGTGTCACGAAAGTAGCCAACTTTGGCCGAGTGGCAAGGTAGTTGAGCACATAGTTCCCTATAAAACAAAAGCAATCTGCATAACAGAACGTTCTGCCAGGGAAGGGTGTACATCTTTGAATGTACTAAATTGTCCAAGAAATGGTAAAGTTACACTATTAACCCTAAGCTCCCTTAATTCTTCATGCTACTGAGAAATGGGGCTTTGAATCAGAGATCAGTAGGCTTTCCGACTGAGAATTTTATACTTGTCACAACAAAGAATCTGAAGTATGGCAGCCTTGAATCTGCTCCTAGATGGTTAAACCTGTCTGCACAGAATTCCATACCCTTAACAATGGTTGCCGTAGTCATCAGTGGCAGTAAAGACTGAATGAAAGAAACCTTCTGACAACAAAAGAGGTCACTTAGGCTTTATCTAGAAGTAATTACTGTGGGCCCACTTCACTTTATTAAGCCCAAAATTCTGGGAAAAACTGGATTCCATATCTTCTGTATGCTTAGCAATTTCAGAACATTATCAAATAAGCAACATAAATTTAACTATCACTAAGCACATCACTAAACAAACTAACTTCTTTAAGAGAGAACAGATAATTCTCTACTTACGGATATCTATTCGTTGTTCCAATGGTAGAGGGTTGTTTGTGCGTGATACAAGCTTTGTAAGGCATGTAGCTGCCAGTAACTGGGAGTACGATGACTGTGAAAAGAGGTGGGGGGAAAGGACTTAGAATTCAATTTTACTGAGTTAGTCGTAAGGTGTTTTATTTGGAGATCTGTGTTCAGATTCAAGAAAAATTAGTTTTGTTATATTTGATCCTCTGGATTTCAGAGGGTCTATCATTGTAAGGAAAAGAGGCCCATGCAGCATATGTGCTCACGGGGCTGATTTCAATCATGAACAAGGGGCAGGAGAAAGTGAATGGCTGGATCAAACTGATTCCAATACAGATATCTGCGTCACTTCAAGGGGGCAGGTGCGAGAGGGGAGCTTTTGGGGAGATACTAAGATCTTTAGAAGACAAATCTCTTCTTTCATTTAAACCAAGAAATCTCCCATCAATAGCCTTGTTATAGTAATGTTTCAAAAAGTTTTACTTCAAAATATTCCCAAAGTCACCTCAAAATATTCCTATAGTATATTAGAAAGGGGGGAAAAAGAGTATTAGAAGGAACCCTCACATTATGCTGTACAGTTAATCCCCAAGTTATATATTTTCATCAGCACAGCTATCAATCAGCTACAGCTTTGAGGAATGTATATGCTAGTTTTAAAGTAAATTAATTACAATTATTTATGAGAAAGAAAAATTGTGCCCATAGCAATGGAACAGCATTATCATATTCTCAAGTATGGGTTTTAATGAATTTTAAACTTATGCAGAATCAGAATTATCTATGTGATCATAAAGTGTAAGAGGGAGCCATGTGCGAATTCCTCCATGTGGCTACATTATATGTCATATAAGAGGGACAGATGCACAACCATGAAAATAATTTAATCAAGGGTCAAGGATAATTTTCTGTGAAACCAAAAGTCCTTAAGACAGGAGGCTATCCACAGGCATTATATAATACCAGCAGTTATAAAAAAAAAATTTAAGGTTCAGAAAAGAAATCTATACAAGTGACTGTGACATGTGATTTCTTTTCAATCCCCCTGAACATGGTTTAAGCCGATTAGAGCACATGTGTCAAATCACTCCTAATGCAAGAGGGGCTGCTGTAATTATAGAATATAGTGTATAACTATAACTACAAACTATGTAACATGTAAACGGTCTTTACACATAATTCCAATAAATCTAAGTCACTGAGAAGTCAATAGAGATCAAACAGAAAGATCCGCTATAATTGTGTTTAGAATTATACCAATCCTCTGATTCTAGCCTGCAGACTGTCGGCATGAGGGTTGGGAGTTAACCGAGTCAGATGTGACGCCGTGGGGCTCCGGCAGGAGCCAGCTGGGCATCTCCCAGAGTACAAATCTAAGTGGATCAATCCTAAGATCGGATGATTTCGGGTGACTGGAAACAAAGACACAAAATACCACATGTGAAAACAGAACAGAGCACTAGGTAATCTCTACCACGACTCTGCCACCTTCAGATGCTTGGAGGAGTTAGCTTCCCCAGCTACTAAAGGATAGTTTTTAGACAACTGTAATTTGTTCTATTTAGTGCATAATACTGTAACACTACTAATGAAAAGTAAAAAATGATCTAGGATTCCACCCTCTCAACAAATCAGTTGCTTTCATTCTTTTCTCGTTTCCCGTCAGCCTTAAGTATCACGCTAGCTGCTCGTCCGGCTGGGATTCTGACATTCTCAGTGCCCTTTCATGGAACCCTGGTTGGAGTCTCACCCTTCCTAAGACTTCCGTCTTCCCAAAAATATTAATTCAATCAAATGTCTCATTAAAGGCATTACTTTGATCACTGCATTGCCATCTTTAGCTTGAAGAGGCTCTAATTCTGTTTTTTAAAACTGTAACTTCCAGTTATTTTCATCGTCAAGACTATTTCCCCCCTATACTTCTAAGGCAGTAAGAAGCAGCTATGGTACAAAGGAGGAAAAACAGAGAGGACTGGGGATCTTGTAAGGTGACATGGGCTTTGTGAATAAGAAAGGTTCATTTATGTACACAACCCCATCTCCTTTGTAAAGGATATGAGGTAGTACTTAAGCGTAAACAACAGAAAGGGAGTCCCAGAAATTTGATTCAAGATGAAAAATGACAGGATGAAAATATATGTTCCATGAGATTTTCCTGACAGGGTTGTATGGCCTTTGTTTTTTGCCAACCTGGCAGATATGGTGCTTTTTAGAAGTGAAATTAAGAAGGCAGAGGCAGCTAGAAGGATCAAGGAACAGAAGCTGTCCCAGTCCACCTCTACACTTAGAACCAGAATATATTTTCTTAAACCCCTGTTATCCTTTAGGATTTTTCAAATCTTACGTACACTTCCTCTTTCGAGGAGTAGCTGGCACTTGCTCAGGCAATCAGGGCTGTTGGTGAATTCAACCAAGGCTTTCTCTGCCTGGAGTCGAGTGGTTGTATCTGTGGTTTCATAGAGCTGTTTGCACAGATTCTCTAGCTGGGCCAGGCTCTGGAAAAGATCAGTCAAGAAAGAAATCGGTACAGCCTATATATACAAAGTGATAATCAATGACGAGAGACTTGCTTCTTAACTCTGAGGGGTAGCTGGGTGACCTTATCTAATAATATCCATTTATAGCTCGTTTTTGTTTTTTTTTAAAGCTGAGCCATCCTTCCACCTGTTGGCAGCTCAGCAGCAGCTCAGCTCGGGCCAGGAATCGAACTGCTGTTGCTCAGAGCTTGCACTCTTGAGCGAGCTCTTAACCAACTGAGCCACTCGGCCAGCCTAGTATAGCTTGTTTTTAATGCTTTAGAAGGCAAAATGATAGAATGCCTAAAATATCTATACACACTCCCTTAAAGATCAATCACAAATGATACATTTTTCCCTTGAAAATACCCATCCTAAGCTTTTCCCAAAGGTTTTCAAATAAAAATTCAGAACTTACATGTTCCCCCAAATTATGAATACTAGAGGCACTGCTGTAAAATTAAGCACATAAACACATTCTATAGAGGTCACATATATCTTTACAGTTTTAAATATTTTCCCTTTGCCTAGTAGTTATCAGCTCACAATTATGTGTACGCATAAAGATGGCCAACCTCTATGAGAGTTTCAGAATGCATGTACGCACCTTCCTCCCTGGGTCCCTCATGGCTAAAGTTCAGCAGACTCTCTTCTGTTGTACTTTAAACTCTTGCTTCGGTTCCAAATTTAAAGTGGAAGGGTCAAAATAAATGCAACCCTAGCATATGCTCACACAGAGATAAGACAAGGAAACGCCCCCCCAACAAACCCTTCTCCCCAAATCTTGAACCAGTTCCAGAGAGGCAGGAAGGGGATGGGTGTGTGCTTTGGTCAAAACCCAAAGGGATGCAAATCTACTTCCACTTAATGCGGTGCTGAAAAGCAAAGAGGAAGGAACTAGTAAGAGTTGATTTAACTACCACCTTTCACTAACTGGAGAGAAGGCAAATAAATATCTGTTAGTCTTTAAAGGAACGGTTTGGACTTTAAGAAGGAATCTGCGCCTATTTTCTACAGTAGCAAGCAAGATTTGGTTTAAATAGTTTGAGGGATCCTACTATTAGAAATGACAATTCTGACATGAACAACAACAACAAATAATAATAATAATAATTAAACAAACTAACCTTAGTAAATAGCCTAAAATATATTACACAGACTGCTCAAGGCTTTTATTATCACTTTATTTCATTATGCTGTGACTTTATAAATCAGAGCTTTTCCACTAGGCAGGGAAGCCCTTAGGGCAGGATACCTACTTTACTCAACATGATTAATAAATTTCAAACATTAACCTAAAAGAAACAAGAAAGAAAAATACTGACACTCTAAGATGATCCGTCTCCCTGCAGAGAGACCCCTCCGCCCCCCCAAGAACAAACACAACCTTCCCCACTCCAAAACAAAACAAACAAGCAACCCTTCACAACACGTTGGGGCTGATTAGACTTATGTTTAATTGGTTCCTCTCTGACTTCCACTTAATACCTTCTTCAATTCAAAAACACAGAGAAAACTGCACCAAAGCAGATCTCAAGTAATGAAGTTCTTTCTATAAGCAGTGCCTGGATTTTTTCAGACAGCTTATAAACACAAGGAATAGAAGTAAGGCTAATTAGTTGCATACAGTCCATAAAATACATGTGAAAGTCAGTGATTTGCTTGCCAATATTGGCCCAAGACCCTAATGAGAAATGAATCAGTTTAATTCTAGATCCCCACATTCCTAAGGGATTAAATCTCCTTTACAAGGTTTTGTTTCAACCTCGCAGGCAAGTTCTCCATACCCCCCCCCACCCCCTCATAAAATGATTCATTTAAAAGAAAGAGTACAAATTATTTAAAAATTAGGCAGCACAGAAGACATCAACAGAAAGACACCCTAACTAAAATGGAAAGATGGCTGAGAATGTGGTGCTGGGTCTGAGGGAGCAGCCTCAGTGACCTCATAACCTCACACAGCCATCAGCACACGCTTTCCAACATCCTGAACAGACACTCCCTAAACAGTCACGCTGCTTAAGGTATAATGCCGCTCCTTAAAATCTGATCAGTCAGTTCCGGGAGCATCCCTAGTGTCACTCTGGTTTATGTTTATTACAGTGACGTTGTTCACATGACAATGGCTAAGCATCTGTCACCAGCAGTTCCTTACTGCTAAAAACCCACATGCAGGTTATGTTGAGCTTTTCTCGTTGTTGTTTTGTTCTGATTTGCTTTAATTCAGCAGACGAAAACATACTGCAGGGTAAGTCTGGTAATGAGTTCTCAGCTCAGACAACAAGGCTGTTCGTTTAAAAGACAAAAAAGTAATTTGACCATTTACACAAACAGTTTGAAGAGCTAGAGTTCTATTTCTTTGTTTCCAGAAGAACAAATATGAGACAGTTTTGTTTTCCCAAACAATTAGTAGGAACGTCTAATAACTACAGGGGTAAGAGTCATTTTATTTGAGTTGCCCATGCTCCCCATGGAAGTAGAGAGGCTGAGACATTTACGTTACGTTCTTTTTGGATCCTCGTGTTCCCAAAGCAAATCTAAATACTTAAGACTATTTTGAATCACCTTTTTCGGGACCCAGAAAAAAATATTTATCCTACAATTATGTGATTAGCTGTTAAAACTAGTACTTCACATTTAGGGCAGCAATAGCTCACGCCAGCCTCTTTCCCCTTTGCCAGATCACACCTGGATGAAGCCTCCCATTCACCCGTTCTTATTCAGGATGGCTATCACGTGATGCCAGTTCAGTCACACAGAAGCCTCCAGAGAAGAATGTCTACTTTCTATTCCTGAGATTGCCAAACCTATAATCCATAGAGAAGCTTCCACCTGGTCCCACTGCAACAGAAAAGCACATCTGGGTGAAATACTTCACAGAACTGGGGGGCTCTCTTCAACTAACCAAGTACTACGTTAGTATAAGAAACATAAGGCAACCAAAGCCCCCAAACCAGACCACACTGATTTCATGAACAATAGTTACAATGAAGGTATTAAAAGGATAAATCTTCTTTAATGTTTACCAACATTATTTTATACAGTCTTTTAAACCGAGATAGAGAAAATGCAGCTCAATTACTCTCTTTTCAATATAAGGTGCCACCAGTAGAGACTACGGACATCAGAATAATTTATCTGAAGAGCTGCCTCTGGATTAGAGGAAAATGAGGATTTTGTTCGCACATTAGATATTATACTACTCCACAAAGCAGAATATCTTGGAACTTATTTTCATTAATTTGCAAAATATGCCTTTAAAAAGCCTAACAGTATGTACTTTTAAATTAGTTTCATTGCTTTAAAAAAATTCACTTGGATCTTTCCAAGAGACTCACTTGCTTTTAGGAAGGATTTGATGCCATTCCCAATCATGCTGAGTACTGAACTAGAAAACAAGCACAACCCTGGGATGACTGGTCAGATCTGCAGGGGCTCTGAGGGGACCACCAGAAATGATCAAAACCCATCACCCTAGTTTGAAGTGTAAAGGCAGGCTCAACCCAGAAGTTCCTGTGAAGAGTACAGAGCACAATTAATTACCAAGTTAGTAGCTGAATTTTCATGATTAGGATGCCTTAAATATGAAAAGAATTACTGAAAAAACTCAAGCCAGTTTTAACCTGCTCATAAACTCCATTAATTTAGATCTTCCGCAGTTGGAATTTTTCTGTGTACCAGGCAACACTGTGTTAAGTAAATGAAAAGATGCATACTGACCCTGCCAGAAAATGAACCATTTTTAAAGATCTATAAGTAAGGTTAATAAAATTGATATACTAATTACTTTTATTTTTTATGTATTGAATAAGACATTCTTATTGTCAATGAATATCCAACTATCACAGATAATACTTTTAAAAACTCCTAAAAACTCAGTAACAACAATTACTGTGAGGTTAAAAAAAAAGTGACAAAACAGTATGTAGAGTATGTAATTTCTGATATATGTTAGCAAATTCATGTAAGAAAATCTGGATGAAAACAAACCAATTATCTCTGTAGGTGAGATTATGGGAGACTTTCAATTTCTGTTATATGTATTTCTACAACTTTTGAATTTTTGACCACAACCATACATTACTTGTAAACAGGAAAACAAACCCCAATAGCTTTACAGATAGGTCAAATTTAAGCTACATTCTTTTCTAAATTAACTCTTCCAATTAGTAACATATTACTAATTAACAGCTGGTTCTGTTTCCAATCAAAATTCCTAAAAGAAATTCATAAAACCAAAAGGCAAAAGGCTATTCCAAAGGCTAAACTTTTAAAAAGTATGTCTGTGTTTATTATTCCTTTTATTTTGTTCTTTCTTACCAATAGTAAATGTCAATAGTTTAAACGGCCTGAAAAGAACATTCCATGCAAGGTTTCCCTTGTTTATAAAGTTCTGTAGAAGGCAATCTTGTAGGCCAAAGCCATCTTGGTTTTATACATATGTCACCCACTGCAGTGGAGTCAAGGAGGGGAAGGCTGGCTCTCTGAGTGAGAATGTTAACATATGGAAACTATTTATTTTTAAAAGTTAAAGAAAAAAGTTTACAAAGCCAGTGCAAAAGACTTGAATCTGTACTTTCAAAGAGGACATCCCAATGGCCAACAAACAAATGACAGGTGCTCCATCTCAACACTCATCAGAAATGTAAACTGAAGCCACAATGAGATGTCCATGAGAATGACTAACCGGAAAAAGCCAAGTATCAAGCCTTGGTTTGGATGTGAAACAACTGCAACTCACACTGCTTGTGGAGTCGGAGGGGCTCAAACACACTGGGAAACTGGCAGTATCTATGGAAGCTAAATATAAGGACCCTATGAACGAGCAATTCCACTCCTAGGTACATACCCAGCAGAGATGTGTGCGAAATTCACCAAAAACACATGTACAAGAATGTTCATGGCAGCACTAAATGTAACAATTCCCAAACAGAAAGCCAAATATCCATCAACAGTAATACAAACGTTTCATTTCTTAATCTGTATGCTGGTTACATAGGCATGTTCATTTTGAGAAAATCCACTGAATTGTACACTTCCACTTTAGTTCATTTGTGTATAATTTGTGTATTTTTCTGCATGTATGTTATACTTCAATAGGAAGCTTTTTAAAAAGATGGATGAATGCCACCGTTCTCTCAATTCCCTGGGTATTTACTCTCATCTATTTCTTTCTGATACTAATGGAAAAGAAGTTCATCAATAACCAACAAACTGCACTTTAGATTTAGAATGTTTTAGTTTTACATCAATTCATGCTTTTTAAGACCATAACTCCCATTATTTTCTCAGTAAATAAATAAAGACTTTTGGATGCATTTAGGGACGTTCTATTTCTGAGAGAACTAAGAGGGTGAGTAAAGCTTTTTGGTTGCAGATGCTGTGTAATGTCTACTGCCGTAAAACAAGATAAAATACGTATTTTTGGCAAGTGATAATGCTATGCCAGAGCCTTGCATGCATTAGATAAGGATGGCAAGTTTGCTAACATATGAGACTGCAAAATTCTACACTCAACTTCAAAATACTAATCAATTCTAACTTGTAATAAACACATATGATTTTGCAGTGTGAGTAATATGCAGCTAAGACACACGTAAACAAATTATTTCATGACATAAACAGCCAGGCTAACCATGCCTGGTCACTTAATGGTTTATTGACTTATAAATGTAACTCAAGAGTTTTATTTAACATGTCACCAGAAACTGGTTTTGGCTCCTTCTCATAGTCACTAATGGTGCCAAGGAATGAAGGCTGCAGTGTAAGCTGAATCTTCTCAAGTACAGGTTTCAATCTGGTAGCCTCAAATGGGTCCACAGACATTTTTGGTTTTCTTCTGGTTTCTAAAACTTTGGTTTTAAAGTTTGAGTTGCCAATAATTCATAATAATACCTGCTTTTCTAGCTTCCCATTAAAAATTAGATCTGGTAACACTGGACCTGCCTCTTCAAATGTGCTCTGGGCAGGCTCTCTCTGGTTCAGCCCAGGTCCTAGGCACCTGGCCCCTATAGAGACAGACATCTGTTTTCTCCCCTTGCTCTAATGCAATTTTGTCACATATCAGTGGTTCACTCCAGGACGTCCAAGTTAAAAAGTAGTGAGCATATGGTAGTACAACAGATTTTTGGCTTAACTTTGGATACTAACTTTTTGCCAAGTTTGGTTAAAACAATCTTTGAGTACAAGAGGCTACATAAAACTTAGGCAGAGAAAAGAATCTGATGGAGAGTTAAGCAATTTGGATACTTGTCTTAGTAATTAACTGTGTGACTTTGGGTAAGTTAATTTCCTGGAGCTTCAGTTTTATCATATATAAAATAAGTGGATTTTATTATATTATTTAAAAAAGATACTCCCAGTTCTAAAATTCTATGATTGTAATATACTGTTCTTCCTATTTTAATTATATAACAAGTCAGCTTTAAAAGTAAGCGAATACTGAAACAAAATGATCATGAAAACAATAGTCAGGGCAAATTTTTTTAAAGAATTACACTTAAATAAATCCGGTAACACTCCCATACATCTCTATTACTGGAGCACAGGAGCTTACCCACAACTTCAGTGACCCAGCAGCAGGGGCAAGGATCCTTTTGGAGTGGAGGGTCAGTAGAGTATAACAGTTACCAGTACAGTGCAATAGTTAAAGCCTCAGATGTTAGACAAATCCTTGCTCCTCTATTTACTAGCTGTGGGAGGATGAATAAGTTACTCAAATCTTTCCAACTAGTTTTTACTTCTTTTAAACAGAAATAACATCTACTTCACAAGGTTGTAAAAGTCAATGAGGTAATAGAATGCATGTAAATTGTTAATTACTGAGTTTATTACTGGCTATTATCGATTACACTGGATGCTAAAAACTCTGGAGAACAACAGCTTTTTATATAAGTGCATGCATAAATGCATATAAAATCTGTACTGTTTCTTCTGGAGGGTTATAAATGCCTTTCCCTGTAGGGGTTGGGGGATACAATATACAATTGATACTCAAGCTTCATGGATTCCATATTTGCAAATTTACCTACTTGCTAAAATTTATTCGTAACCCAACAATCAATACAGCAATTTTGTGGCTATTTGTGGACATGCAGGGAATGGCGGAAAATTTGAGGAGCACTTAACATACATTCCCAGTTGAGGTAGAATAATGAGATGCTTCGCTTTGTTGTTTAGCTCTCATGCCATCACTAGTGTAAGTGTCTTTTCTGTGTTTTATTTAGTGTCATGCTTCTTACAGCTTTGCACTTTTTGTTGATGCTTTTGCGGTTGAAAATTACCCCCAAGTATGGTGCTGAAGTGCTGCCTGGTGTTCCTAAGAGCAAGAAAACTGTGTGTAAATACATGTTAGAGAAGCTCCCTTCAGGCATATTAAATAAGGTGTCTTGACACAGGAACACAAATAAGACAAGGCATTGTGATCAGAGGGTGGCAGGAACCTAAACCCTGAATATCCTCTAGGAGCAATGGTTCAGTATTTGCTAATTCAGGGTTCTTGGCAAATTTATAGGACACAACTACCATGAATAATGAGGATCAGTTGTATTTCTGGCATCACTGGGTGGTATTCAGTACATAGTTCCCCATGGAAAGAATTATATTGCCACTGCTACAGGCACTTGTTCAAACAGAGGTATTTATTCATTTATATAACTTTCTTATTATGTCTATAGTACTTGAACTCTTGCACAACTGACTCAAATTATTTGTTTAAATTGCCATTTATGTTAATATTGTGATTTTAGTTAATGAGCACTAATGCACACACTTCATGGACAGGACAAGAGTGTGCCTTAGTTCTGGCACATAGAAGCTTCATAAAGATGTCTTTCAAAAATGACTAAGTCTAACTCTTAAAAAGCTTCCAAAGGGACTTTGCGTTAAAATGGCAGATTGACCACATATCTAATTTTGTTCCCTCCCAAAATCCAACTGAAACAACACTAAAGGGATTTTTTTTTTAAAGTCATAATCCCGCAAGAATTATGACAGGAGAGGAGACAACAGCAACAACATTTTGGAATCTAGAAAAATCAGTGGTAACTGACTTGACTCAAGAAAATTGAATCTCTTGCCAGCGGTAAGAAAAGCTAAACACTAACCTGATTTATACTCCATGCTCAGATGTTACGGTGAAGTGAGGTGGCCAAAGCACGCACAAACAGGGTGAAAGCATTTTTGAGAAGTCAGGTTCCCAGGTATCTTCCCTTATTCTATGCCTCTGAATGACTGTTGCTCTTTCTCTGGACTGGGAGTCACCACACCAGTCAAAAGCACATTTGAGGATGTGGATATCAATCATATAGCTAACAGGTCAATTAAGTAGCTACCTGCACATCGAATGTGGCTGAGTCGTCCCTTATTGGGTTCCTTCTACCCAGAAAAGCCAGTGTCTAGACCACACTCTGTACGCAGGAGTTTGGAAAAATTTCCTGAGAATCTTGTTAGTCACAAAGGAAATACCTAAAGATGCACTGATACAGGATACAGGGGTCATTCAATAAATGACACAGATTACCCTACCATGATGCCTCAAGTAACAAGCCTCACCCCCACACTTACAACTTCTAATCAACACTGTCATCTCTTACTCTTGATTTTGAGCAAATAATCAAGTATTACCAGAAATCTGAAGAAAGCTTGTTAACATGTAAGATAGTATTAAAACAAGACAACAGACCCAAAATGGAGTCACTTATGCTAAGCACCATGTCACCAAATTGAAGCTTAATTATAGTTTCAGCTCTCCCAGAAATGCAATCTTAACCTAGTCAATCAGGAACTGCTTAGTCAGCAGTGGTTAGGCAATCTGCCTGATAGACCTCGGTCATCCTCTAAAGGAAAGTAACTGCAATAACTAACCCAGTTTGCCTAGTATAATTTCCTTGTTCCTGCTTCCTTCTGCCTATAAGTCTTTCATTTTGTACAGCTCCTCTGAGCTCCTTTCTATCTACTAGCGGAATGCTGTCCAATTCAAATAGATTTTTGCTCAAATAAAGTCTTAAACTTTTTAATATGCCTCAGTTTACCTTTTAACAATATGATAAAAAACACACACACACAAAAGTCAACCTGGAACAAACAGAAACTGTGCAGGGAGAAGGAAAATTGAAAAAAAAGAATTAAGAAATAGATTATTAAGCTCACCAAAGAGATAAAAAATATATTGCGACTGTGGAATAAGAATAAGATGCTCTAAAAAAGAAACATTCAAAGAACATAAAGAGATCTTAGAATTTAAAAATACAATAGCAGAGCAAAACATTCTATCAGAGGGTTGGAAAATAAAGTTCAAGTCTCTCAGAAAGCAGAGAAAAAGGACAGAGGTGGAAAATAAGAGAGCAAAGATAAAATCAGAGGCCTGGTTCCGGAGGTCCAACGTCCAGTTAATAGGAGTTCCAGGCAGAGAGAACAGAGAATAGTAAAGGAGAGGAAATTATCAAAAAAATAACTCAAGAAAACTTCCTGGAACTGAAGAACATCAGTTGCCAGGATGAAAATGTCTACCAAATGCCAGCACAGTTAAGATGAAAATCAAGTCACACCCAAGGCTGCTCACTGTGAGACCTGAGAAACCTCAGGGACAAAAAGATTCTATAAGCTGTCCCAGGGGTGGGGACAAAAAAACAAAAAAACAAAACCTAATCCAGGTAACACATAAATGATCAAGGATTAGATGGCTCTGGATATCACAAAAGCAACTCTGGAAACAAGCCAACAGAACAAAGTCTGTAGATTCTGAAGGGAAATGATCAACACAGAATGCTATATACAGGCCAACATATAATCAAGTGTGAGGGCAGAACAAAGCTGTCTCAGGTATGGAAGGCCACACGCATCTAGCATCCATGCTTCTATTAAAGAATGTACTTTGCACCATAATAAGAACGATCCCATAAAAAGATAAGCATGGGGCTGGCCAAGTGGCTCAGTTGGTTAAGAGTTAGCTTAAGAGCGCAGGCTCTGATCAACAGGGCCGCTGGTTTGATTCCCACATTGGCCACTGATGCTATGCCAGAGCTCTGCAGCCGCTGAGCTGCCAACAGGTGGTAGGATGGCTCAGCTGGTGAGAGCACGTGCTCCTAATAACAAGACTGCTTGCTCGATGGTGGGCTACTCTCACCCGCAACTAAGACTAAACTTGGCACCTTGAGCTGAGCTGCCGCCCGGATGGCTCAGGGGATAGAGAGTGCAATCTTAATAAGGCTGTCGGGTTCGACTCCCGCATGGGATGGTGGCTGTGTCCACCCACAACTAAGACTGACACAGCACCTTGAGCTTAGAGGCCATGAGCTGCCGACGGGCAGCCAGATGGTGACTGGAGCCCTCCACAACTAAGACTGAAGAACAACTTGGCTGGTCCCCCTCCCCAATTCCCCAACACTGTTCCCTCCCCCAATTCCCCAAGTTTTGTTTTTTTTTTAAAAGGTAAGCATGGAATGCTGGAAACTGAAAGGAACTACAACACAGGAGGCGGCGTCAAGGGATCCCTGGGAGGATGGTGAAAGGAGATGCTAGCGTGACCACCGTGTGCTACCCATCCAGAGCAAGCAGGCTTTATTCAAGCAGTGGCTCATGGGAACAGGTTATGTTTAGGAAGCCATCACCAAGGTCCCTGCTGCCATCCAGGAAAGAACACCTGGGTGAGAGTTCTTATGTTAATAAGATTTCACCTTAATCCATGTTGAAGTTTAGTTCATAGAAAAGCGCTCAACTGACAAAGTAACCACTCTCCATTAAATTTTAGAAAGTTTTTCTATAGAGCTGTGTAATCATTTTAAACTAACATTCCAAGGACAAAGGCAGTTGTGCAACATTAAAGGATGGCTTTGAAATTAATGGTGCATGGTATAGTTACTTACAGCATTTAAAAGTTATAATAGGCTTTAGGCATAAAAATTTTGCACCCTATGATTTATAAATGGGAGTTCCAATAAGGAAAAAAAAATAAAAATACACTTGGTTTTTGCCACCCTCGCTTCCTTTATGTAAAAGGCTGTCTCTCAGATGCTTTATGAAACTTGATTCTGCCATGCTGACAGTATTATAAGACCAAAACAAAATGGCTCAGTCAGGGAGTAGATTATGGAGGCGAAGCACATCACCTTAGGAAAGGAAGCCAATACCCAGACCCTTGGGAACCCAAATTTGCGGTTTGAAACAATCACACGTGTAAATAAACTTTTCTGCTGTATTACCATTTCTCTAAAACCTCGTTTTTAAAAGCAGGTCTTTACAGAGAGAACAACCCTACATAGTTCAATACTCCTTTTAAAAGTGTTAAACTGCATCTCTAACAATTTAAATTGGGAAATACTGTCTATTGATATTACCAGATTTTTTGCCTTACAAATTGAATGATGATTTTTACCACATAGCAAGCATGGTCAAACAAGTGACTTCTAAAGGTCAGAAAGTGCTTCCTTTTTAACCTGGCCCAGCAGCATGGTTCCCGCAAAGAGGGTGGTGAGAGGAAGGGCCGTTCTGCCATCAACGAGGCAGTGACCAGAGAATACACCACCAACATTCACAAGCGCATCCGTGGACTGGGTTTCAAGAAGCGTGTCCCTCAGGCACTCAAAGAAATCCGGCAATTTGCCATGAAAGAATGGGAATTCCAGATGTGCACATGGATACCAGGCTCAACAAAGCTGCCTGGGCCAAAAGAATAAGGAATGTCCCACACTATATCCAGGTGCTGTTGTGCAGAAAAAGTAATGAGGATGAACATTCACCAAACAAGCTTTATACAATGGTTACCTATGTAAGTACCTGTCACCACTTTGAAAAATCAACAAATAGTTAATGTGAATGAGAATTAACCACCATTGCCGAAGAAAGTTATGAAACTGCAATCAATTAATCAGTCAAATAAAAATAAAGGTCAGAAAGTGATAGCCTATTGGTTAAGCATTAAAGGAGCCAAACTGTGAGAGTTATATAGGCTTTCATTTTAGTCTTGATTTCCAAGAACTATTTGTTTTTGAGTTCTTTATTATTTAAGTTATACTATAAGAGGGATACTGTTGGGCCAATGTGCATTTATCATCTTAATTTTATGTTCTTAATATCAATTTGGTACAGGAGTCAAACTTTAGAGTATTTGGTGGTATTTTGTTTAGAATCATATTAAAATATTAAAAGTGCCATTTAAACACTGATTTGTACATAAGAGAGCAAAGGAAACGATCAAACACACAGTCACCAATTATCTGAGGCCACTAACCATTACACAAGCTTCATTATTACGTTTTACAATGACTAAGTAAAAAGGATCTCAGATTCAAGCACTTAATAGTTTTATTAAAAGACTAGCCAAATAAATACAAGTGGCCAATAAGTGTTTAAGGAACTTCAGCAATCTTAGGGTTTCCCCTCTTCTTTTATGTTACTAGTTCTTATAATTTCCACTGCTGATAGAAATTACATTTACAAACAGAAACTAATATGCTTAAGAAAATGAAAAGACTAGCCACAGACTGGGAGAAAAATCTTTGCAAAACACTATCTGAGAAAAGACTGGTATCCAAAATACACAAAGAACTCTTAAAACTCGATAATAACCACCTAATTAAAAATTGGGCGAAGGGCCAGTGGAGTGGCACGTTGGTTAATAGCTGGCTTGGGACGCCAACTCTGAGCAGCAAGGCCCTGGTTCGGATTCCACATTAGGGCCAGTGACACTGCCCTTTATAGCTAAAATGCTGAACAACAGCTCGACCTGGAGCTGGGCTTCTGTGAGTCCCCGGCGATGGCATAGGCTGTGGTGAAACTGCAGTGGGCTACCATAAGCTACCGTGAACGGCCGGCGACTGATCTGCCTCACCCGGGAAGAGCGCAATGATAACACCAACATGGGCCAGTGAAGCGACGTCCTCCACAATTAGGCTGAAGAACAAAAGGACAGCAACTTGTCTGTTCCCCTTCCCGATTCCCCAACGCGATTCTCCTCCCCCAATTCCTCAATAAAATTAAAAAAAAAAAAATTGGCAAAAGATCCGAACAGACACTTCATCAAAGAAGATGTACAGATGGCAGATAAACTTATGAAAAAATACTTAATACAGTATGTTATCAGGGAAATGCAAATTAAAAGGGCAGTAAGATACTACTACACACCTATTAGAATGGCTAAAATCCAAAACACCAAAAACACCAAATACTGGTGAGGATGTGGAGCAACAGGAATTCTCATTCATTGCTTGTGGGAATGCAAAAGAGCCACTTTTGGCAGTTTCTTACAAAACTAAACATGCTCTCATAGGATCCAGCAATTGCATTCTTTGGTATTTACCCAAATGAGTTGAAAATTTGTCTACACAAAAACCTGCACATGAGTGTTTACAGCAGGTTTATGCAGAATTGCCAACACTTGGGAGCAACCAAGATGTCCTTCAGCAGGTGAATGGATAAATAAACTGGTACATCCAGACAATGGAATATTATTCCACGCTAAAAAGAAATGAGCTATTAGGCCACAAAAAGACATGGAAGAACCTTTAAACATATATTATTAAGTGAAAGAAGCCAATGTGAAAAGGCTACATGCTGTATCATTCCACCTACATGACATTCAGAAAAAGGCAAAACTATACAAACAATAAGAAGAGTGGTAGTTGCCAAGAGTTTGAGGAAAAAGGAGGAATGAAGAACAGGCTGAACCCAGGGGATGTTCAGGGCAGTGAAACTATTCTGTCTGATACTGTAATGATGGATATATGAGGTCTGGCAATTAAGTTCGTGAATTCATCCTAGAAAAAGTGCTACATACCTCATTGCTGAATATCACTATGGTCACCTATGAAGTATTCCCCTTGGGAAGCTATGCAGGAATGCCGGCAACTAGTCCATTCTTGAAAGTAATTTTGGAACTCTTTTTCTGGAATGGCCATCTGAACTGTCACATGACCCTTGATGTCCTGAATGTCATCAAAATGTCTTCCTTTCAATATTTCCTTTATCTTCGGGTAAAGAAAGAAGTCAGTGGGGGCCAGATCAGGTGAGTAGGGAAGGTGTCCCAATACAGTTATTTGTTTACTGGATAAAAATTCCCTCACAGACAGTGCGGTGTGAACTGGTGCATTGCTGTGATGCAAGAGCCATGGATTGTTGGCGAAAAGTTCAGGTCGTTTTCATCCAACTTTTTCATGCAGCATTTTTAGCACTTCCAAATAGTAAACTTGGTTAACCATCTAGTTGGTACAGATTAATAATGAACAATCTCTCTGATATCAAAAAAGTTTGGCAACATCATTTTGACTCTTGATTTGGACTAACGGAATTTTTCTGGATCGTGGAGAATTGGCTCACTTCCATTGTGCACTTTGATGCTTTGTTTCAGAGTCATATTGGTACACCCATGTTTCAGCACCAGTGATAACAAGGCCCAAAACATTGTCTTGCCTCTCCAAAAGGTTTTGGCACACTTTGACTCTCCTTTGCTTCGTTCATTAGTGAGATCCTTCGGGACCATTTTTGCACACACCTTCCTCACGCCAAGATTTTCCTAATTGTTTCTCTATCGATGCTTACTTGGTCTGCTATGGTTCTCACAGACAGTCGACGAATTTGATGCACAACTCAACAAATTTTTGCAATGTTTTCGTCAGTTCTGCTCATTACTGGCCGCCCTGACTGACCTCTCTTCATCAGTGACACGTTCTCTCCCCTCAGAAAAACGTTTAATCCATTTGTACACTGCCATTTTTTTCATGGCATTATCCCCATAAACTTGGGCTAACATGTCCCTGATTTCACTTCCACTCTTGCCAAGTTTAACAAGAAATTTAATGTTTGTACGTTGCTCTAATTCAAGCTTAGACATTCTCATGATGGCACACAAAAATACGCAACAATAATGAACGCCACTCAGCAAGACACCGCCACACGTTGACACGAACACAGCTGGGAGACACTGATATACTAAGGTTATGAAAACTTACTGAGCTGTTTGTACAGTGCTGCCAATGTAAGTGCACAGTAGCAAGTTTGCAAACTTAATTGTCAGACCTTGTATGATATGGATTTGCAGCTTTGCCCTATACTTTTATCAGTTTTTACTTTACATATTCTTAGGTTATTTCATGAGATACATATAAGTTTGGAGCTCAGTCTTTCATTATTAGTGACTCTTTTGATCTCTAAATGCTTTTACCAGTTATGTGTTGTAAATCTCTCCTTTCACTTTGTAGATAGCTTTTTAAACTCTTAATGGTATCTTTTGATGAAGTTCTTAAATTTTATTTTTAAAAAATATTTTATTGGAGAATTGGGAGAGGAACAGCGTTGGGGAATCGGAGAAGGGGAACAGACAAGTTGCTGTCCTTTTGTTCTTCAGTCTAGCTGTGGAGGACACCGCTTTACTGGCCCATGTTGGTATTATGATCATTGCGCTCTTCCTGGCTGAGGCAGTTGGTCACCGGTTACTGGATGGCCACTCGCAGGGGCTGCAGCCTCCGCCATCGCCAGCCACTCACGGCAGCCCAGCGTCACTGGCCCATGTGGGAACCGAACCAGCGGCCCTGCTGCTCAGAGCTCGCGCTCCCAATCCAACGCTTAACCAACCGAGCCACTTGGCCCGCCCCAAAAGTTCTTAATTTGAATACAGTACAATTTATAATTCTTTTATGATTAGTATTTTGCTTGTCCTGTTTAAGAAATCTTTTCCTATTCTAAGATCATAAACATATTCTTTTATATTAGGTTTTACAAGATATCTTTTACTTTCACCTTTAAGTCTAAAAGCCAGCTGAAAGAGACTACTTTGCATCGTGTATGTATGTTGGGGGTGGTGGTGGTCCAGCTTTACTTCCTCTATATTACTATTTTTAATCCAATTGGCTTTCAACTTTGAGGAACTTAATATTTATGATCACTACTGTAGCTTGGACTCATTCTTCCCTATTCCTTTGTGCTACATACGTCCCACTTTTCACTCTGCTTCTTTTTCTTTCCAGGACTTTTTTTTGATTTTTAAAAAATTTTGTTTACTAGTTTTTGAATTCCATTTTTCTTCCCTATACTAGTTACCACAAATTCTTAATAAAGTCCAAAGTTACGCAATGTTTTATCTTCCCTCCTGAATAACACAATGGCCTTAGAACATGAACTATAATCAGTTCTCTCCCGTGTTACATTGTTACTGATCATTATTTTGGTTTTGTATTTTTAGCTTTAAAAATTACACATTACTACTATCTGATACAATGTTTTAGATTTACTTATGTTTACCAATTCTTTGCTCATCTTTTTCACATAACCAAACCCTTCTACAGTATATCCCTTCAAGTATATGCTTTATAGAAGTTTCTTAAAATATGCTGATGGTAAACTCAGTTTTTCTCTAAAAATAACTAATATAGTGTGACTAATAGTGCCTTCATTCTTGAAGGATTATTTTGTTGCGTATACAATTCTAAGTTGACATTTATTTTTTTCTGTACTATCTTTTGGCTTCCAGGTTGCTGTTGTCTCTAGAAGCCTGTTTTCTATTTAAGTAATGTTTTTCTTTCTGATTTTAAGACCATATCTTTATCTTGTAGTTTGCTTTACTACAATGTGTCTAGATGTGATTTTCAGAAACTTATTTCATTTTGCACCTTTAACTTAAGATACATTTTTTTTCAGTTTAGAAGATTCTCTGCCAATATTCTTCAAATATCTGTCTCTCCTCATTCTTCCTTTCTAGGTATGTTACATATTCTATCTTCCATGTCTCTTACCCTTTCCCAGTTTTCCTGTCCTTGCTCCCTGTGCGGTATTCTGAACAGTCTTCAGATCTTCCATAGTTCTCTTCCTCATGCGTCGAATATGCTAACCTATTTACTGCGTTTAAAATGTCAACGACTGTATTTTAAACATAATTTATTGTCATTTTTGATGGTCACCTTCTGCTGGCTATTTTTTAACAAAAATTCATTATTTTGTTAAGTATTTCATACATAGTTTATTTTTTTTATTTTGTACCTGATGATATTCCCATATCTGAAGTATCTGGTGTGTGTCGGGTGGGGTGGGGACGATGAGGTCATCTAAATCTGCTGCTTACAGTATCTGCTCAATCTCATTTATGGGGGCCTTTTCCTGTGTGGGGGTAATATAAATTCATAATTAGTTGATATAAATCTGTGGAAATCCACAATACCTGTTTTCTTGTTTCTGCTAGTGGCCAGGGAGTGCTAAGAAAAGAACTCCAGCGCTTTTTAGGATCCTGAATTAATGTGGAAGTTTCAGCTTAGTTTCTCCCTTTGCGGCAGGCACAAGTGTGCAGTGTTGGCATCTGACCCTAGAGCGACTTGCGCTTCACTCCTCACTCCCCGCACTCCAGCTTGAGTAGGTTCATTTATATTAACTCATGGGGGTGGATGGAGGACTTGGAAATTTCCCTTATTTCTTGCAAGCTTGTCAGTGCTGATTCAAATTCTAACAGGATCTACTTGTAGTATAGTGACAGGGTGCTTCAGGAAAATAGCTTGCCATACAGTAGGAAATGGAACTCTATCTTCCTACTCATCTTTGCTTCCAAGAGATTGTCCTTAATTTCTGGGGTAAGGTCGACTATGTATTTAAGATGAATTATTTTAACACATTACTGATCATTTCTGAGTGTTGTATAGAAAGATTTTCAAGTAAAGTACTGCTATACTGCTAAAAGTTTCAGAAGTCCTCTTTTTTCAGAAGTCCTTAAACATCTGTCGTTAAAGTAGATCTCTCCCATTTTATACCTATGTCGTTTTTCTATACCTACAGGTAGGATCTTGCATTTACCTGTGCAAACTTTTACTTGTCAGATTTAGAGAACTTTTCTAGTCTATTAAGATCTTTTTAGCTCCTGTGATCAAACAATCCACCCCTCACCCTGCATATGAGCAGCATATTAAACTTATATTCCAGCAGTTACTTGTTTATGATTGTTTTTCTTATTACCCTTTGAAATTAGATAGGATATATCTTACTTTTGATTTTTGACGGCATGTAGGAACATACAATTCACAGGAGGTATTCAATAAATGCATATTGAATAAATGTCCTTATCTAAGTTGCTAATAAAAATACTGAATAGGATAAGCCCATGGTCAGAGCTCTGAGCCATAATAGAGACCTTGTTCTAGCACCGATTTGTACTCTCGGGTATGGCCATTCAGCTGTTATTCAATGATTCAACAAATATTTGAAACTGTATTAAATTTTACATTTCGGCCAATTACCTAAAATCTATGAGGATCTGCTGAGAGATTTTATCAAATGCTTGCTGAAATCCAGATATATTGTGTCTCCATTTTCTACTAGCCTTATTAACTCATCTTAAACCTTTCAAGAAGCCTTTCTGAATATTCAGATCATTATGATCTCTTAAGCACAACTTTGAACTCAGCAACACACATTTTTACACTTTACATGCTACCTCACTGAGTTTATAACTTACCTTCCCATGGTATATAACACTGTGTTGAACATACAGTAAACCATGAATAAATAACTGCTTTATTATAGCAGAATATCTTTTAAGTATGTGACAGTTGGGGAGAGAATGAGAATTCTCATCTCTAGTCCCACCTTCATTAAGGGAAAGTGGGGGGAAGAAACAGGATTCTGTATTTCGTTACATTCAAGGGAACGAAATAAAGTATGTTGTGTTTAATAAAATTACTCACTCTTTAATACTACCAAAATCTGCTTTCATATCTTTAAATATTATTTCTTCAAATAAAGCAGAGCAACCAATACTTGTGAGAGAAATATATTCAGTTACAGCAATCCAAAGAGTAAAGGAATCTAACATATCTCAATTGATGTGAAATAGAATATTTTGAAATATACTGTCAGTCACCATGGCATACTAACACCACAGTCCTAAATATTTTATTTAACTGACAACATCCAAAAGGAACTCCAGTAAATTAGTAAGTTCTTAATTCTTGACAAACCTGGGAGAGCCACATTGTGTTCCAATTCCTTAAAAACACAAGGGGCAGCCAGTTAGCTCAGGAGGTTAGAGTGCAGGCTCATAACACCAAGGTTGCCAGTTCGATTTCCACATGGGCCAAGGAACTGCGCCCTCCACAACTAGATTGAAACAACTACTTGACTTGGAGCTGATGGGTCCTGGAAAAACACACTGTTCCCCAATAAAATTTCTAGAAAAACCCCCAAAGAACCCCACATGAAATTATTTTCATATCTTCCTAAAAAAGTAACTAAGATGAGTGCTGAATATAACAGCCAGTGCGACTCCACAAAGGTCTCTAGTTCAATGGTTCTCAAAGTATGATCCATGGAACCCTGGGGGTTTCTGTGACCGTTTTAGGAGGCCTATAAAATCCAAGCTATTTTCATAATACTAAGACGTTAATTATCTTTTTCAGTGTATTGACATTTGCACAAATAGTGCACCAATGGCACAAAGGCAATGGCGGATAAAACTGTTGGGGCCTTAGCACAACCCAAGGCAGTGGCATCAAAAGCATACTAGCAGTCATTGTATTCTTCACCTGCCACGTACTTTAACAAAAAACAAAACAAAACAAAAAAGCCAATTTCATTTAAGAATGTCTTTGGTGAAGGAAATAAAAAATTATTACTATTGTTAAATCTCAACATCTTTTTAATACTCTATGTGATAAATGGGAAGTATGCATAAAACACTTTTGTTGCATACCAATGGGTCTTCATTTAACAGCATAAGCAAAGTTCAGACGTGGGTTCAGACTCCACATTGCAACTAACCTTCACGAAACTACTGCTTATCAAAGATGTATTGAAGAATATCCACAATTATCTGAAAAGGCTATTAAAATATTCCTCTTTTTTCCAACCACGTATCTGTGTGAAGCTGAATTTTGTTCGTACATTTCAACCAAAATAATATATGGTAATGAACTGAATGCAGAAGTAAATACAGTTTACTTCAGGTTTCGAATCTACAGATTTAACCCAGGTTCAAAAATATTCAGAAAACAAATGTTACATTGTTGCTGACATGTACTATGTAGTTAGGCCTATGATGCTGTGTCTATACTGAACAGGTACAGACTTTTTTTTTAATTTTAATTTTTAGCTGAGCCATCCTGCTACCTTTGGCAGCTCAGCGGCAGCGCAGCTCGGGCTGGGAATCAAACCGGCGACCCTGTTGCTCAAGAGCTCACATTCTTGAGTGAGCTCTTACGAACTAAGCCACTCAGCCGGCCCTGCAGACTTTTATTTTTCTTATGATTATTCCCTAAATAATAGTATAACAACTATAATTTAGCATTTACATTGTATTAGATATAAATCTAGAGATGATTTAAAGTATGTGGCAGGTTATGTGTAGGTTATATGCAAACATTCCATTTTATATAAGGGACTTGAGCATCCATGTATTTTGGTACCTGTGGGGGTGGGGGCTGTGTCCTGGAACCAAACCCCCACGGAGACTATGGACAACTGTATGAAAGTCCAGCTGTACTCTATTAAGCCAGACAGTAAAGAGATTTACAAAAACATAAAATAATGCTACTTTACTAATTTTTGTGTTTTGTCATGGAACTTTTTTTCATAAAAATGTTTACAATGGGTTATGATTGTTATTTTAAATGAATTAAAAACATTCTAAAATTTTGCTTTACTAACTCTGATATAGTAAATACTGCAGCTATGAGGTCACATAAATAAAAACTCAATAATATTAAAGAGTGTAAAGGGTCCTGAGACCAAAAGGTTTGACCACTGCTGCTGTAGTTGATGAAATAGACACTTTGGGGAGCCCTGCTCCACTTTACACACAGCAGCACTTACAAACTACCTATCTTATTTAGCAACAAATACTTAGGAATACTATTTGCTACCTGCACATTTTCTCCAACATCACAAGATGAGACTAATATATAAAATTACTATTAGGTGAACACCAGTCAAGTTCAGAAACAGAACTTTGCCAACTACCCCAGATCCGTTTATATGGGCCCCAACCCAATCCTAACACCTTCCCTCTCTTGCTCTAAGTAACCATTATCCTGACTTTTATATTATTCACTTTCTTGTCATTTTCTTTTTATGGCATGCTTCCCTAGACATTACGGTTTAGTTTTGCCTGTTTTAAAAAAATGGGTGTCTTTTAGGTCTCTTCTAATGCATAGGATTCTCCAACATCCCTTTTGTTTCCCTGTAATTGACCTATTGAAGAACCCAGGCTGTTTGACCTATAGAGGTCCCCAGGTTTGGATTTTGCTGATTGCATATTCTTGGTACAGGTTCAGCATGTTCCTGTTTCTGGTATTTCCTAAATATGGATCTAATATTTTGGTATTTCCTAAATATGACAGATGGATCAAGACTGGGTTAGACTCAGGGTCTGTCGCCCCTGCTTTGACAAGACTATAGGAGACACATAATATGCCCAACTGTCTTTTTCTGATATTAGGAGCCACTGATGCTCACTGCCTATATCTATATCTATATTCAGTCAGTGAGGATTGTAAAAATGGTGATACTTTAACTCTCTAATTTATTTTTCATTTATTAGTTGGAATATATTTATAAAGCGATTCTGTCCCTCATCTACAATTTGGTTATCTATTGGTTCAGTTCACATAGAAAGGGGAGGGCAAATAATTGATTCTTTTCCTTTACCAGTTTTCAAGATAATGAATTGGTTTTCTACCATCCTCTGAAGGTAACCAATCATTCTTCTTCTTATTTTTAAAATATCATTAAGAATTGATTTAAAAATTTGATTAACCTCTGCCAAATTTTCAAACAGCACAGACTGGCCACTAGGGGCTAGATTTAACTACATTAGATTTAGGTGTGTAGAGATCAGCTATACACCTGAAAAAGTAGATCTCCAAAAGCAAAGACATTTTAGTTATGGAAAAGGTAGATAACTAATTAGTTCTTAAATATATGTCAAAATTCAGGGTAGATTAAAAAATATGATTTTCTTAACATCTATGTTAAGTTCAAATATAAATTTTTTAAAAAGTTGTCTATTTGGTGATGCTATTTTCCTGATGTAGTTAAAATATTAGCCATAAAAATCTAGAGATAGCTCATATTACAATTATTTTATAAGAATCTGACTCTAAACTTTAACATTAAAAAACAAAAAACCCAAGACTCAATTGTTGGAAGTAATTACTTTAAAGTAACTTAAAAAAATCCAAAAATAAGTTATGGCTTGAAAATCATGGGCACATTCTATAGGCAAAGACTATATCCATTTATTTTTAAGTTACAAAGAATATATAAGGAGCAATTTTTATTATTAAAAATAAAAGGGCTAAAAATGAAATTATTTCACTTTATTATCAATTTCAAGTTTCTAAAATGGAGAAGTATTTTTCATGTTCCCAGTGAAAAAAATTATGTAGATAAAAATATTGTTTCTACCAAAATGAGGCAGGAATAAGACTTTCCTAAAAAGTTATTTTCCACACTGCTGGGCAATTATCCTAAAAAGGTTTAAGTATCGTAACAGATTTAAATGCCCATGCTCCTCATTCTCATTAGGTACATGTAAGACTTCAATAATTATAAATAACAGTGTTTCCCAATCTGGGATCCTCAGATATAGTCTCAGTGTTCCATGAGTTCTCTGTGAGAATCATAAGATGATATGTTTTCATTTTTATGCTGTTTAAAAAAATAATACAACTGTATTTTGGATTATCTGGTCGATTGCCTTAATCTCAAGTGCTTCCCCACAATTTTGGTGCTCACATTCCTGTTCATGGATATACTAGTGCTAAGTATGCTTTAATACTCGAGGGCTAACAGAAAAAAGGAGCAGAGGTGGACTTAATATGTAAATGACGCATTCTATCAAGTGAAGGCCAAGTTACAGTGTGAATGAGTTTCCCAGTCCTTTAAATGCAGAAAAATAGGGAGAACTGGGTCATCACATGGCACACAGCAAGTAGTACTGGCATGCTGAATTCAAAAAAGAACTTACAGAAACTTCTTAATGGGTATGGGGATTCTTTTGGGGGTGAGGAAACATTCCAGAATTAGGCTGATGGCTGCACAATACTGTGAATATACTGGAAGCCACTGAATTATATCCTTTAAAATGGTGAATTTTACGTTATGTCAACTTTACCTTAATAAAAAAGCAAGAAAAGAACTTGGAGTATAGCGTCAGTATTATAGATATCATCACCTAAGATGTTAAATGTATGTTGCCAATTTGAATGTAATTAGTTTTGTGGTTTGTTTTGAATTTGCAAATTCGTTTACAGTTGCATAACTGTGACAATCCTGTGGAACTTATGCCTAGTTTTATGTTTGTTAATATCTGTTCCACTGAAACCAAAATAATTTAAATCAAGACTGGGGATCTGTCAGACACCATTTGCCCTTTTACAAGGGGCTATATATTAAGAGAGCTTGAGAAAAACTGATGTGAAAGAGTCATAAACACTATCCACATCTTATTTCTCTGAATCTGTAGTAATAAAACAGTTTAATAAAAATGGGAACTTAACAGAAATTTTATACCTTCTTTATGAATTACTCCAAGACCTTTGAAGGTTCTCTTTTACCCATATAACATTTCTGCTTGCAAAAACGGAATATCAGTTTGAACATAGCAGCTGCTCAACAAATATACATTGCTTTAAAAAAGATGAACAGAGGTACCAAGAATTAGGCACTGAGAAACAAAAATGCAGGCTTCCGTGTTGGTCCAGGGTACTTCAGTTTCTGCCTGATCCTCTACAATTAAACACAGTTAGTAGTCAATAACTTCTAGTGATTTTAGTGATTCTTTTAGCAATTAATAACCTGAAAAAAGGAACACCCTATCTGATCTGATAATTGGTAAACTGTTATTGACAGGAACAGTGATGGGTATAGGAAGGAAATAGCTCAGAGCTACTATAGAATCCTAAGGAACTAGACAAGCAGTTTGAAAAGTATACTAAGTTCAGCTCCTGGGGAGTCAGCCAGCAAAACATCAGCTACAAGTCTTTCCTAATACATTTCAGTACTAAGGTTTAACCTTCTTGGTAGTAGAGAGATCAAGTGTTTCTGTCTGAAACATCGCACATCAAGAAGTAAAAAGCAAATAAATCTACAAAGTAAAAAAAGAGCAAATAAATAGTTTAATGACTGAACTCAAGCATGTTTTGGAAATACATTTAATAAGCCCAAGTAAGATTCATTTATTCATTTAACCAATATGAATTTGTGTATACTTTATAGTGGTATTTTATAACCTACCAATGATTATGTAAATTACAGACGTTACACTAAAATTTTTCTAGCCATGTTGAAAATTCCAGAGGAAATGCAAGTTTGAAATGTTGTGAGCCCTCATTATCCTAGGCATTTAAAAACGTAGCACGATTTTGCAACTCATAGACTTGATTAGTCAAAGTCTGAGTCTGTCAAGAGTGGCCCAAAGGTTGATGACAGAGTAAGTTTTATTTTGCTGAGGCCGGTATGTAGTAGCAAGGCACCTACATAGGTAGCGAGTGGCCTAGTTAAGCACTCAACATTTACCTTTCAACTCTCACTGCATCCTCAAAACCACCTAATATGAAGTAGGTATTATTTCTTTTTTTCAAATGAAAAGAGAGAAAATTCTATCTATAGAGCAGTGAGTGTTTCACAATGGCTACTATTATAATTACATGAATAAGACATTCCAGTTTGGGAACTGCCAAGTTACAGTAAAAATCATTTTTAAACTGAAGAACTTCTAAGAGTCCTTCAATATGCTAAAGCACACCATGAATTTCTGAGAGAGAGATATAACATGTAGTTTCCCAACTTCTAAGACCAAGTAATCCTTTTGTGTGTGTGGAAAGGGTGACAGAGCAATGGGTAAGCTGCCATTGTGGTCTCACAAAATTTGAAGATTCGCAAGTTTGGGGATTAATCTTTGACACTATCACAGAGTATGTGTGATTTCATCCCAACAGTCCACTGGTTAGGACAGGCATCACACATGATCATTCTCTATAAGGCAGGTATTTAGTGACCTGAATGTTAGGAAGGATTGCAGATTTTGAGATTCAAACAGCCTCTGTGAAACAAAAGGGTAAAATTATTCTGTTGATTCTATCTTCTGGACATAAACAGAGGCCATGGTGGAAGAAATAATTACCAGTGATCCCCAAATGACTGCTCATCAGAATCACTTGGGGGTGCTCTTTAAAAAAAAAAATCAAATTGCCACAATCAAGATTCTGATTCAGTAGGCTGAGGTGTGGTCCTGGGTGATTCTATTAGAGGCAGGGCTAGAAGACAGAGGGAAGAGGCTAGAGAGCTTGGCTTTCAACAGGTAAAACAGAAAGGCAGATGCCTCCAGCTGCCATCTCAGAAGGCAATCAAGAAACAGTGAGTCAAGGACCACGACCAGAAGAATTTGTAACCTTTGGATCTTTGGGGTATACTGCAGGATTGTAGGACTGGACCAGGTCACATCTGGGTTGAAATTCCTACTTCATAACTTACTATCTGTGTGAAAATTGGCAAGTTATTTGACCTCTCTGTGCCTCCGTTTGCTCACCTATAACATGAAAATAACATATATCTGATTGTGTTGTCGTGAGGTTTAAATTAGATAATATGTAAAAAAGTACTTATCTAAGTGCCTGACATGTGATTAGAGCTCAATATACACTGTTATTGTTATTCCTGCTCAGTCTTCAATAGTGATTAGGAGTAAAAAGTGTTAAAAAAAAAAGGGGGAGGGGGCGGGAAGCCCTATGACATTGTTTCAGGAGGGAAACAGTCTGTAAAAATGTTTTGGAAAAGAAAACCCCAAGGGACAGAAGAGATGGGGCAACTAACAAAAATGAGGAATGCAAACTGAGCCCCTGAGAGCTGCAGAAATCAGACAGAGAAAGAAAGATCCTGCCCATATACAGGGACTCTGCATGAGTATGAGAAGCCATGGATTTGATTAGGAGGAAGTCCCAATACCCCAGACAACATTATCCATATAAAAAAAACTAAAGCCATGACGGTGCAAGTTATCTGCCCAAGGTAATACTGCCACTAAATGGCTTAAAATTTAGATGATGTTTCAAATCCAATGTACCTTCCACTAAACCACACTGTCTGAAAAAATAAATTCTTCTTAAAGTCCTATCTATCAGAAGTAAGAGGCTACGCTGCTTAGTGAAAATAAAAATACAAACCAACCAATATATGAGTTAAAGTCTATTTAGTGGAAAAAAGGGAGTACTGGCAAGAGACCTACCTGTTTAAGAGCTTAATACTAGAATTTTAATCCTGGCTCTCACTGGTTGTGTGACTGTGGGCAAAAAGCTTAATTTTCAATTAGTCTGCTGACCTGGAAGAAGTTTACACCTTGAAATAAAAATCAGAAGAGATAATGTATTTGAAAATAATGTATTTGAACCTATTTGTAAGCTAGGTTCAGATTTCTGGTTCCAGCACTATGGCAAATGAGTTAGCTTTAAACCTCCCTGACACAAACATTTAATTATTCCAGAAAAGGAAAGCAGGTAGGCAGGCAGGCAGGCAGGCAGGCAGGCAGGCAGGCAGGCAGGAAGGAAGGCAGGCAGGCAGGCAAAAGGAAATTATAGGCCAATTTTTATTTATGAACAGTTTAAAAAAATCCTAAATAATATATTAGCAACTCAAATGCAATATAATAAATTTGACAAACTGATCCTAAATTCATATGGAAGAGAAAAAGAGCCAAGAATAATGAAGACCATTTTGAAGAACAAGTTTGGGAGCACTTGCCGTACAAGAGAGCAAAACTTATTATAAAGCTACATTAATCAAGCCAGTATGATGCAGGCATAGGGATAGAGAAATGGACCATTGGAACAGAAAGAGCGCCCAAAAGGAAACTTTTTATGTCACAGATATGGCAAATACAGGTCAATGGAGAAAGGTTGCGTGGACTATACAATAAACAAGGGTGGGAAAAAGTGAAATTAGGTCTCTACCCCAAATTGAATTTCACTAGATGAAATTGAAAGTATGATAAAATGTAAGTGTTTACTTTTTCACTTAAGTGGCAATATATTCAGAAAATGATTTAACAAAAGGATATTAAATATCCTTCCAGAAAACAATTAGATTTTCTATAAATACTAAACTAAATGTTCCAGCTAGTTGAAACTAAAATCACAAGGTTACATATTATAATACAATAAGGTATATCTACACACACACACACACACACACACACACACACACACACACACACACGACATACCAAACACAAGTTACATGTATACAGAAGTCCTTACAGATAACAACTTATCTTGGAGAAAAGGGTATTTTATTCAAATGCAAATGTCCTTATTTTAGTCAAATCATTTCTCATGACATACTTCCAACAACTAGCCAAAATATAGGAAGACAAAAAAAAATCCCATAGATAATCATGGCCTCCTTTTTGGCGCACTTCCATCTTTTTGTTATCACAACCTCTGCCCCTGCAACTGAAAATCAGAATCAAGATACCACACACAGTTTCACTCCTTGCTTTTTCCATTCAATTTATGGTATGAGAATTTTAATAAATCATCGCAATCTATGAAAGTCTGCTTTGAACACCAGCATAGCCATTCATCATATTCTAGTCCTTTCTAATCTCTGTAGCCTCACCTCCTCCCTTGGCTTGCTAAACTTCAGCCAGGACGGTCTCTTCTGATTCTGTGAGGGGAGGTCTTCCTCACTGCAGGGGCTTCAGGCATGCCATTTCTTTTTGTGTGGTACAACACTGTCCCCTTCCTTCCTTCTACATCCCCACCCAGTAACAAGAATCAGCACTCTCAAAATATTTCAACACACCCCTTTTCTTCATATCCCTTATCACAATTTGTAAATATATACTTATTGGTGCAATTTCTTAAATATCTGTAAGCAAGGACCATGCTTTTGTTCTTTGCTTTATCTCTGGTATTTAGCAGTGTCTGCCCCATACAAGTGAAATATACAATTAAAAACCCCATTTTTTCATCTAAACCTTCCTTAAGCATGTTTACTTTTTTCTCTAATTATGCTGATTGCATAATAAAGTTAAGATTTTAATGGTTAGAAAAGTTAAAATTCTTACATTATCTTAAAAAAACAATAATATACAGCCAACTATCCTCCAAAAAGAGGGCATATTAATATTTTAAATTGTATCATCACACTCTATGATTCTTTCTAGCTTAAAAATTATGTGATTCTAATCCCATTTCATTAACCTGAAAACAGCTCTCTTTTGATTACTATGGACATGCAATGCAATTACTGTGTTCATAAAGGAAACACTGTAAGTCTTCAGTTGCGGGTAAACAAAAACAGTACATTTGGTGGCGAAATGTTAACTGGCTTTGAAATGCTTTCCTAACACATCCACATTAATAAAATGTAATATTAAACAGGAAGTAAGCTACTATTGTACATCATTAAAATAGTTATTTAAAAATTTTAAACAAACCTGTGTATGTGACTGGGAACTAGTGATTTATATACCCCAAAGCCTTGAATTGGAAAATTTTTCAAAGTGTAGTACATTTATTAAATAACAGTAACAATGAAAACATCATAAAATCCAGCAAAAGGAAGGTATTTAAATTGTTTTCTAAAACCTTGGAAAGTGAATTGCACCTATAATCCTGGCAGTCAAGTACTATAGTAGACCACAGGCCAGTTAATATTCTCTTGTCCTACTGAAATGCATCCTTGATTCTCTAAAACAGTGGTTCTCAACCTGTGGGTCATGACCCCTTTGGGGGTCGAAAGACCCTTTCACAGGGGTTTGCCTAAGACCATCGGAAAACATATTTTCCATGGTCTTAGGAACCCAGACACCGCTCCTCTATCCGTCTCCAGGCGGGTCCGCCCACATGCAGATACGCCCACATATGAGTACCCGGCTTCAAGACAAAATTTCATTTATTTGTAATTAGAAATAAATATTTCACAATATATAATTACATATTGTTTTTGTGATTAATCACTATGCTTTATGTTCAATTTGTAACAATGAAAATACATCCTGCATATCAGATATTTACATTACAATTCATAACAGTAGCAAAATTACAGTTATAAAGTAGCAACGAAAATAATTTTATGGTTGGGGGTCACCACAACATGAGGAACTGTATTAAGGGGTCGCGGCATTAGGAAGGTTGAGACCCACTGCTCTAAAAGGAATCAATGTGTACATTAAATAGACATTACAGCCAACTTTCTCTGAATGTGCCATTTTGCATGTTGCTTCTTTATGCTTGCATACACCTGTATATCACAGGTATCAAGAGTGAACAGCCTGTAGTTTCCGAGTCTAGCTTAGATTTAATATCCTGAGATAGAAAGCTAGCATATCCTCTGGCCTATTGACTTACAGTCTAACTATTGACAATAAGCATTTAAAAATGTGTTAGTAAGAATGAAAGCAAATTTAAGAAATAAAGGCATAAAGAGGACAGTGAGTTTTCACTGGCCTAAAAATTCAGAAGAAAGCGTCTCAGCTCTCCTTATCTCTTTTCCCTTGAGAAAACCCCCAAACACTCTATGTACTCCTTTAGAAGACTCAACAAAAAAGCACAAAAAAACTCAAAACACAACATTAAAGGAAAAAAGATAAAAGCAATCACAAATACTTAATTTCAGAACCTTGAACTTTGATTCTGAGAAGCAAAGAATTCAGAGTTCCATGTTTACCCTCGGACAAAAAAAAGTAAAAAAACGTATTAAGTAAATGTTTCTGAAGAAGTTTTGGCAATGTTACATGGCCCATACATGCTGGTTTTCTGCTTCTCTGGAATTCTAAATAATTTTTCCTTTAACACTTTTGTAAAATATCAACTTGCCTTTCAAGTTTCTACTACTATATGACCTATGAAAAATGCTTTCCAGGAACTCGTCAAGTCAGCAAAGAAGGACCAGGCAAGCTGCAAGACAGAAGGCTGAGAACAATCTTCTGATAGAGGAAACAGGAGGTTTAAAAAAGAAGTCTTTTCTGGATACCCCTCAAACACTAGTTATGACAGGGGACAGAAAAACTAACCTGGTTTTCCAAAAGTTAAAGGTGGGATGAGGAGACAAAAAGTACCAAGGGCAGATCAAGTAGATTTAGTTTTAAACGCTTTGAAGAGAAAGAAACCTTTAAGAAGTACTGGTGGCCAGAGTAGTAAACATTATAAGGTTTACTCGAACTCCTGAGAATAGGACATTTTCTTTTTTGCATTAAATGCACGATTATTATTTCATTGCTGATTGTCAAAAGCATTTTTCTCCTGCTGCTGGTAACAAAATCTGAGGCTGTTCCAGAAAACAAGTTACAATAGAATATAAGATTTTCATTCAAGTTTTGCAGTTGCTATAAGACTTAAGAAATAGGATAGGTGTATACTGTGAGCGGCTCACATTTTACACGTTTACAATGAACATCTGGAAGCTACTGAAATGGGCTTTCACTATGAAAATGTGAGTTCTAACCCAGGTCAATAACAGGTAAACAACTGCCTACTGGACATCTCCACTCAAACATATACAAGCACCTCAACATCTGTATATTCAAGATTGACCTTACCATCTTTTTTTCAACATCCTGCTCACTTACTCACTCTCCACTTAGCTGCCCAGAAATGTGGGAGCCTGCCTTCTCACTTTACACTTTAAATTGTCAACCAAATTCCACCTAGTGTAACCTCCTTAACAGCAATCTCCTGTTCTCCATTCTCATAGCTATTACTGTGGTTTAAGCCCCAATTAGTTCTTGTCTAGACTACTGCTTCATTTCCTACTTTGTCCATATCCAATCAATTTTCTGTACCATAGCCACAGTGATGTGATTATTGTCACTTCTACTAAAAAATCTTCAACTACACATCTACAGTACAAGTTCTTTATTAACATGTAACAGGCTCTTCTTCATGTTCTGGTCCCTCCTCGTTATTTTCTATATAGCAGCGGTATTTAATTGCTTTCACTTTCCTGGAATGTTCCATGAGCCTATATACACGAGTAGCTTTGCTTACGGTGCTCTCTCTGCCCGGTGTGCTCTTACTAACCTGGAGAATACCACTCACTGTATGTCTTAAGATCTGGCTTAGGGATTCACCACTTTAAGAAGCCTTTCCTGGTTCTCCAAGGGAGGACTGGCATTTGTGTCTTGCTATGTTCTATGCATGCACGTGTCATATCAGCTACATCACTCTCTATCTCTTATCGGTGTACACTTCTAGTTACTGCAGTACTTGGGCACAGATGTTGTACATATTCACCTTTGTATTTCCATGGCCTACCATTCTGGCACACAGCACACAATGAAGAACTATCGGCTGAATGAAAGAATGTGTACTGACATGTGTAGTTAGTTGTCAGTTCTATCTTACCAAATCACCAAGAATTTTAAACAACACTATTCTGTCAAATAAGCAAATAGGTGGCACATTTAGGGTGCATATGAGATACATCAGGTCAAGTCCAGAATGTGATAACTATGTTTGAAATGAGAAATACAGAAGTTGTTTAAAATGTACCTTTCTGGAAACCTTTAAAATACCCATTCGTTATACATTTCCTTGTATCTACACACAAGAACATCAACAGAACACCCATGCCACTTTCTTAGTTAGCTGGTGCACTTAGATTCCCATTTCAGCAAAACATTTATTTCTAGCATGGATTATACTGACATGGCTAGTCAATCACCAGAAACTTATATCTCTAGTTATGTGAAGGACAAGATAATTCATGAGGTATAACAATTACTTTTTTTTGGCTAAAGACAAGGACAACTATTTGATGATCTACTTATTGACCTCTGCTTCACTACAGCCTGGGAAATGGGTCACTAGGCGATTTCGTGGTTGTATGAACTTCACAGAGTCACTTACACAAACCTAGACGGTACAGCCTATTTTTCCCAGGCTACAAACCTGGCTGTGTTACTGTGCTGAATACTGTAGGCAATTGTAACACAATGGTAAGTATTTGTGTACCTAAACACAGAAAAGGTACAGTAAAAATACGGTACAAAAGATTAAAAAAGGTTCACCTGTATAAGGCACTTATCATGAATGGAGCTTACAGGACTGGAAGTTGTTCGGGGTGAGTCAGTTGAGTGTGTGTGAAGGATATTACTGTATAAGACTGTAGACTTTATAAACACTGTACACTTAGGCTACACTAAAAACGTATTTTTCTTTCTTCAGTAACATATTAACTTTAGCCTACTATAACGTTTTTACTTTATAAACTTTGTAGTCTTTAAAAACTTTTTGACCCTTTTGTGATAACACTTAGCTTAAAACACAAACTGTACAGCTGTACAAAAATATTTTCTTTCTTTATATATGTATTGTATAAGCTTTCTTTCTAAATTTTTAATATTAAACTTTTTTGTTAAAAGCTATGACACAAACATACACACACTGACAGGGTCAGGTTCATCATCATCACCATCACTGTCTCCCACCTCCCCGCCTTGTCCCACCGGAAGGTCTCCCGGGCCAGGAACACGCATGGACCTGTCATCCCGATGATCACACTGCCTTCTTCTGGAATTCCTCCCGAAGGACCTGCCTGAGGCTCTCCTTGAGGAGGTGTCACTCTTTTCAGTAATGTCCACGGTGGTTTGCTTGGTTTCTTTTTCTCATTATAGATTTGCTTATAAGCAGATAATGCCCCATGAACATTCCGCAGCCTTTCCGTGTTGGGGTCCATGTTTTCAAACTTTTAAAGGAACTTGTTGAGGTCTGCAAAAGCTTCTGCTAAACCAATCCCTGTGAATTTTCTTGGGGTTTCTTCTTTTTCTTCTCCTGCAGTTTCCTTTTCTCTTGCCTCTTCTTTAGCTATGTATTCCTATTCCAGTTCTAACTACTCCTCATTAGTCAATTCCTCAGGAATCAGCTCTAGGAGCTCCTCAATGTCATCTCATCCACACCCAGGTTCAAGCTGGTGCCATCTCAACCACAGCCTTGTTGATTTTTGCAGCCTCCTTTTCCTTGGCAAATCCTTTGAAGTCATGGATGAACCTTTTGAGTGTCTTTTTCCAGATACCATTCATACACTCCTTGGTGACATCATCTCAAGTTCAAGCAAGGTTCTTCACGCAACCACAGATGTAATCCTTCCAGAACTGCATCAGTGTCTTCTCAGTGTCATCCTCAGTTGCAGCAATGGCCTGGGCAAAGGTCCTCCTCAGGTAGGAGGCCTTAAAAGCTGCTCTAACTCCTTGACCCATTGGTTGGATCAAAGAGGTGGTGTTTGGAGAAAGAACCACCACTTTGATATTGGGATGAAGATCACCAATACAAAGAGGATGTCCAGGAGCATTACCTACAATAAGCAAAACCTAGAAAGATATGCTATTCTCCAAACAGCACTTCTCCCTTTCGCTGGCATAGCAAGCAATTCGGAAGGGGAGCTGGGTTAACCGTGACTTCCTATCACTCCTGTAGGACACTGGGTACACGTACTTATTGACATGCTTGAAGGCCCTGGGCTCTCACTGTGCCAGATCGCAAAGGATTTCCATGAGTAGCCTGAAACATTGCCCCCAAGCAAGACTGTTACCCTGTCCTTAAAAGCCTCGAAACCTGGCATTGACTGGGCCTCCTTAGGGATGAGAGTCTTTTCAGGCATCCATTTTCGGAATACAGAGATTACATCCATATGGAATATTTGCTCTGGCAAATAATTTTCCTCCATTATCAGCTTATCTAGAGTTTCCCAAAATTTTTCAACTGCCTTCACATCAGCACTCACAAACTCACCACTTACTTTCACAGTATATAATAACAACTCTTGAATCATCTAAACCACCCAGAGCTAGCAGCAAATTCAAGCTCATAGCCGGGTCCAGCCTTTTTATTTCAACATTATTTCAAACAAACTTCATGCTTTGGCCGTGATCATTATGGTGATGAGGGACATGCTTCTGTGTCTGGTGTTCAATTCAGGTCATTAGAAGTTTCTCCCTGTCTGATATAGGCCCTTCTTGAATTTTTGTTAGTCTCACTGCCTTCAATGAAGCTGATCCTTTAACAGCTTCCGTCACTTTTTCCCTTTAAGATTGTAGCTATGGTGTAATGAGACATGTCTGACTGGCAAGCAATAACCATCACTGATTTTCCCACCTCTGTAGTCCTTAATCACTTTTAATTTCAGTTCCAGGTCAATTACTGGACGTAGTCTCTTACTGGCAACATTAGCAGTGGATTCTGTATACTTAGGGACCATGATGAACAAAATAATTTGAGATTAAATCAAATACAAGAGAAAATGATGCAACCAAGAGATGTGATAAACATTAGATATATGAAGCTGCCGCCGGTGTAACAAGGCATATTGTTTTATAGCAAACTTTTTTTTAAATAAGTAGAGTATACTCTAAAATTATGATAAGTAGTATAAATATATAAGCCAGCTAACACATGTTTATTATTGTGTACTGTACATAACTGTATTGCTATACTTTTATATGACTGGCAGCGCAGTAGGTTTGTTTATACCAGCATCACCACAAACATGTGAGTAATGTGTTGTGCTATTAAGGTATGATGGCTATGTCACTAGGAGATCGGAAGTTTTCAGCTCCACTATAATCTTATGGGACCACCATTATATATGCAGTCTGTCACTGACTGAAACGTCATTATACAGTGCATGACTGTATTTAGAAATAGTTATGCCTGCCCCCAAGAGTAGAATAACACAAAACAGTTTTCAGTGACGTGAAGGAAAGTCTTTAAATTCAATCTTAAAATAAGCCATCTTAATCATTTTAACTTAGAATATTTCTGAGTTATTTTCAAAGCTAATGCTATCATCATGAAACACTTGAAGAGCAATAATATTTTACAATTAGTAGCTGAAGGGAACCAGGATTGCTAGTATATCAAGACTTAGCACCTCAAATGATTTCATATTATAGTTTTAATACTTTCCTCAGCAGTCTCCATCTTATCTGCAAAATGGTTACAAATACTTGGGAATTTTAGGTTTGTTTTTGCAAAATGCTTTGGGGAAAAATGCATTTAGGGTATTTTTTAAAGTCCTTAAAACACTACTTCCTATCAGTAAAATCCTGAATTTCTTTTGAGTTGACTGCTTCCTCTCACTTGGCTAAGAGGACAGAACATATAGGCTTCTAGTGCAAATGGTAAGCAATCTTAAATACTTTAATATATTCATTTGCATTCACACACATGGGAGAGTGAGGATCTGGCTTATTTTTATAGGCACCCAGGACAGCAATTCTATAACCCAAGTTCCACTTCTGCTTCCAATCCCTTTGGTTCAGTGGCAAGTTCTTCTTATTCTAGAGTAGTACTATCCAATAGAAAGTCCCATAACGGAAATACTTTATATTTGCATTGTACAATATGGTAGTCACTAGCCACATGTCACTACTGAGCACTTGAAATATGGTTGGTGTGACTGACTAATTTTTAATTTAATTTATTAAATAGCAGCATGTGGCTAGTGGTTACCATTGTGGACAGTTCAGCAGAGATCCCATAGTCAACAAAATATATGAAGTCTGATCTGGTTTCTGTCAAGCTGGGCTTGAGTTAGGACCATACTGGGCTAGCCCTTTTCCCACCTGAAAGCCAGGCAATAGATCTGAAGGGACATACCCCCAGGAGTCTGCAAACTTTTTCTGTAAAGGGCCAAGTAGTAAATATTTTAGGCTTTGTGGGCCAGTAGGCCAAAAGGTCTCTGTTGCAACTATTTAACCCTACAATTGTAACACAAAAGTAGTCACAATCTGTAAAGGAACTGCAAAGCTGTGTTCAAATAAAACATCTATTTACAAACACTGAAATTAGAATTTCATATAATTATCATGTGTTATAGAATATTACTATTTTAGATTTTTTTCCAACCATTTAAAAATGTAAAAACCATTCTTAGTTCTCAGGCCATTCAAAAACAGACTGTAGGGTCAAACCATCAGTCTGGTTCACAAACCCCCAAAATACAGGAAAAATCAGTGAGATAGCAACACCGCTAGTCATCAAGGAAATATAAACTAAAACCACAATAAGATCCCACAACAGTGGCAATACCCAAGGTTGGTGAAGATATGGAGCACTTGGAACTCTTACACACTACCAGTGAGAAAGTAAAATAGTACAATCACTTTGGAAAATTGACAGTTTCTTTAAAAAGTTAAACGTACCAAAGGACCCAGCCATTCTATTTCTAGGTACTTAACTTAAGAGAAATTAAAATTTATGTCCACAAAAAGACTTGCATATGTATATTTACAGCCCCTTTATTTACAGTGATAAAAACTAGAAACAACTCAAATATGGAGACATAAACTGTGGCACATTCATACAATGGAATACTACTCAGCCATAATAAATAACCAACCCCATACTACCAACAACCTGAATGAATCTGAAAATCACTGTGTTGAGCGAAAGAAGTTAAAACAAAGAGTACACAGGAAGTCCATTATACAAAATTCCAGGCAAAGCAAACTAATTTACAGTGACAGAAAGCGTATCGGGGTTGCCTGGGGCCAAGGGAGGAATAGACTGCTGAGTTAGGAAGAAATGTTCTGTATTTTGATAGTTGTAAAGGAGTCACGGGTGTATATTTGTCTAATTGTGTACTTTAAATGGGTGCAGTTTAATGTACACTCAAAGGTGATTCCCACTGGCATCAGATTTATCCGATAGCAATTCTTACGAATTTACTTTTATAAATTCTATTCGTATTTGTGCTGTTTAAAGTGAGCAGCTGGGTTGGGCTGGCCGAGTGGCACATTGGTTAAGAGCTGGCTTGGGACGCCAGCTCTGAGCAGCAGGGTCCCAGTTCGGATCCCACTTGGGGGCCAGTGACACTGTCCTCTACAGCTAAGATGGTGAACAACAGCTCGACCTGGAGCTGGGCTGCCGCGAGTCGCTGGCGACGGCATAGGCTGCAGCCCCTGCTGCTGTGGGCTGCTATAAGCTACCGTGTGTGGCTGGCAGCCAGCATGAGCTGCCCAGAGCTACTGTGAGCGGCCATCCAGAGGCCGGCAACCGATCTGCCTCACCCGGGAAGAGCGCAATGATAGTACCAACATGGGCCAGTGAAGCAATGTCCTCCACAACTAGACTGAAAAACAAAATGACAGCAACTTGTCTGTTCCCCTTCCCCCGATTCCCCAGCGCTGTTCCCCTCCCCCATTTCCCCAATAAAATCTTTAAAAATAAATAAATAAATAAAGTGAGCAGCTGGGTAAGGAGGGATAGACAAGAAGTTGGTTTGAAGTCTCACGCTATCACTGCTGATGGAAGTGTGCCTCTGGGACTTCTAGGACATGTTAATAGTAACCTAATGGTTACTGTTGGAATAGGCAAGTTGTAGGAATTCTGTGAATTGAAACCTTTCCTGTTCACAACACTGAGCAACCTGTTAGGAGTGTGGATTTTAACTTAAGACTTCAATATAGAATTCCAAGAATTAGTAAATAATCCTTTACAGTACAGCAATTTTCATTTATAACATCTTTGGGATAATGTCCTTATTTTAAATATACCCTGTTGCTCAGATTCAATTTGTTTATGGGACCACCGTTATATATGCAGTTTTGTTATAGTAGGTCTTATGAAAGCTTGGAGAAACTTGCTTAGCTCTGCAACATTGTCAGTTCAAAATATTATGAGTAAGGAAAACAAGTTCCCGTTTTCCAGTGAGTTTTAATTATTCTTTTAGATTAGTGGGTATGTGCCAGACTAGTTTTTGACAAAACCTTACAGGGTCAATGTACCCTCAGATGGGTCAATGACAAGCTGATGATAAATAAAACATCACCTACTAACACAAAACAAACAATTTTCTAAATAATTTGTGGCTATATACATTGGGCAAAATAGGGATGAATTTTTTTTCACCAAATACAGATATGTGGAACACACATCTGGCTTCCCAGATTCTTTTCAGAGCAAACTATATGTTACAGGTCCCTTGAGTTAAATTAAATTTCATGCTTGACTTTAGACAATGTCCTTTGGAGGAGAGAAAGAAAACAACAAATTCAGGAATCAGTGGAGGTCGAGGTTAAAAAATTGAGCTTTGAAATGATTTTTGCCAAACTTATGACACATGCTTTTAAAACTGCAAGCAATCCTAATTAGAATTGGGGGGGAAAATCTTAAAAAAAAAAAAAACCAAAACGCTGCTTTTCCTTTTCTATCCTTAAATACACTCCTTTTAACTATGCAATTGATTCAAAATTCAGGGCAAATATCTAGCATAATTTAATTCTTCCTGAGACTACAAACTTTAAATATCATAATTTCATACCATAAAAAGTACAGAGGAGACCAGCATTTGTGTCTAACACAAGTTCAAACACTTGAAAATTAAAAGGTCACCACAGCTATAAGATCACAACTTTCTGAAGGAGCACAGAGAAACTTTTTATTAACCTAATTGTCTTCAGAGGTATTTAAAGGAAAGCATTTTTATTGTTTTCCAGGGACTTTGAAGTGAGAATCATTTTTTCAGTCTACTAGTGTCTACATTTGACTAATGTCAATTTCTTGTCCCATAAGAAATGTCTTTCACGGCTTACTGTCCAAATAAGAGGCCTTGAGAAGTGGGGTAGAGGAAGGCATATTTAGGAGATGAAATAGAAATAGTATGGGTATAAATATTTTAGGAAAATTTATGATAACGTACATATGAATTACAAACACAGTGGTTTATTTGAGAGTGGTAAGGATGACAACTGGAAATACCAACCAGAATGTTCGAAGTATAAGAGACAACAGATCACCTAATCCAGACTCAGAGACTAAATGAGTTGCCTAATTAAATGGCGTAACGCATATAAAAGGGCTTAGCATACTGCCTGGCTAACAGATGCTCAATAAGTGTTGCTATCTCCCTTTTCCCTACCCCCCAACCATGTCCCATGCCACTAAGTTTTACAATAGACACCACCACAATCATCACCTAAATCTTCCAACAGTTCTCCAGTCTCCCTTTCATTAGCCTCCTTCAAAAAAATTCCATTACTAAGGCCGGCCGAGTGGCTCAGTTGGTTAAGAGCTCGCTCAAGAGTGCAAGCTCTGAGCAACAGTGTCACCGGTTCGACTCATGGCCCGAGCTAAGCTGCGGCTGAGCTGCCAATAGGTAGCAGGATGGCTCAGCTAAAAAATAAAAAATAAAAATTCCATTACTATTAACTCAGTAACACCAACCTTCTAGAGTTGCTGTGAGCATTAAATGAGATCATGTCAAGTGGCGAGCAGCTAAAAGTCCAATAAATGCTAGCATGAAGTTTCCAATTCTGCCTTCTCTCAAACACATCCTTCCCATTTAAGGTAGTAAGAGTGTGAGTGTGTGTACGTGTGTACATGCATGAACATGTATGAAGGGGTGAAGAGCCAGGGATGCAAATACCAGACACACTTAGGGCCCAGTTTTTGATAATTCTCTTTCTTACCCCAAGATTTTGATATGCCTCTAGCTACCAATCTCATTCCACTGAGAATTCCCTGCTATAGTGAGTCACTTACAAATGCGAGGCGTGAACTCAGGTGTATTGGAATAGGGAGAAAAGGTAATGGGGGTAATAGTCGCCTCATTCAGGAACATGTTGACAAAACCATAGTCTCGTTAGGAATTCACAACTCAAAAACCCAGGCTTGTTATTATCTCTCCAATTAAAAGGCAAAGCCCCTGAAAACAGGACATCACATCTTGTACTTCCTTCCATGTGTCAGCATAACATTAAGAACAGGACATTAGTAGATGCTTAACAGTCACTATTAATCATCCTCAAGTATCCAACATTTAAAAATTCAGGTTACATATAACTCTCCAGAAACACATAGTGTGACCCTGAACTAGCCTTTCAGATAGCTCAAAAGAGAAAGACCTGTAAATCAGTTTCTGAATAAAATGTAGTGACCCTTTTCATCTAAAAAGGGATAGGTCTTTAAACTCTAGTTCTGAAGTCCATGAATGGCCTGAAATCATAGATTTTTGTGTAGGTACACTTCTCCTTCCTGGAAAGCACACTGCTTCCATCATATTCTAAATAAACAAACAAACACCAAACCAGACTCCGCCAAAAGCTGAAGAACCACTGCCCTATACTGCTTTTCCTTGAAGTTCAAGCTCTCATGTTCAAGTTCAAAGCTTACTCAACATGACTTCTAGCATACTGAAAATCAAATGACAGGACAGTAGTTTCACTTAGGAGGAAGGGTATATGGTTAGTTGCTGAGAGGGGCACAGAGGGACTTGTGAGGCACTACTAATATACTGTGGATTTGGATGTGGTTACAAAAGTGTTCACTGTGAAAATTCATCAAGCTGAACGCTTCAGGTTTTTGTATTTGAAGGTATACTTCAATAAGAGATTAAACAGTAATGAAGATGGGTCACTTATACAAAACAGACATCATTGAGTAATGTAAAGAACCAGTCCTTAAAAATGATGCACCAGGAGAGGCCCACATAGTAAAGACCCAAAACATTTGGGCAACAGCCAAATGGGCACTGAGGCCCTCAGTCCGACAACCCTGCAAGTCACAAACAGGCCTGCCAAGGACCACATGAGTAAGCATGGAAGCAGGTTCTCCATCCTCAGATTCTCCATCTCAGCCTTGAGACTGACTGCAGCCCCAGCTGACAGCTTGACTGCAAATGAAAGACCCTGAACTAGAACCCTCTAGATAAGCCACTCCCAGATGCCTGACTGAGAAAATCTGTGAGATAATATATGCTTGGTGTTTAAAAAGATTCAATTTCTAAACTCTATCTTCCTTAACATATATTGAAGTGAGTAAAGGAGCCTCAGTAGTTGTACCTACAGAAACATTAGCTTATTGGCTGAAATTGGCAACGTTCCCTTCTCAAAAGGCTGTGGTGCAATGTTGCTTTCAAAACCCAACAGAGAAAAAAAATACAACTAATGATTATGAATATTAATTTCTGGATCAAATGGAAGTTGGTTTCTCTGTAAGATACAGAGCAGGGAGCTTCTCAACGCTTCTTTCTCTACTTCCATCTACATTAGATTCCATTCATGTTTTGTGTTTCATTGCATGTGTTTCAATGATACCAGATTCCATATACATCCCTTAACTTTTCTGAAGGCTTTTCTCACAAGAGGAAATACACTAAAATCAGAGTTATCAAGTAAATATAAATATGTCCAGACATATTTGTATAACTCCACAGATGAGGAAGATGGGTTGAGAGAGGGGATGTAGCTATTCCCCCATCAACCAATACGAATGTAGCATGTTTTGAAATCAGTGTATTAGTTCTTGTGTCTGTACTTCTGAAGCCTGCTCAGAGTATCAGAATTTGACACTTCAGTCTGGCTCCCGTGTCTTTCTCAGCTCTGAATTCTCTGCAGTGCCCAGCACTGCAAAGGGCCTTGCGCACAGTAAGCATTATGGTATTAGTTTAACTGAAAAAAAAAAAAGTCACAGAAGTTACTGTTTTTTTCCAGTTAAAATTCTCAAAAGTTGTACAGAACCCCCTTCTCTAAATGGACTAACCATTGCTACTATCATTTCCTTGTATATTTTCAAAAGCTGAAAAGACAACTACTAATTTTGCTATTATCAGGCTAAACTTTTGCACTCGGTTAAATTTTAACCTGCCAGTTGTAATGATTCTTCATGGCTCCCTCGAGTTACACTGGTGGTCAATATTTAATTATTGTACTTTAAATTTAAAACAAAATAAGACTATTTGAAAATAGTAGCTTCTGTTATTACACAGTTATAATGCAGAGCCCAGTAAATAATGCTTTTAAGATTCTGTGTAAGGCCCAGCATAACATAATAAATCTAACAAAACCCCAGGATTATCCTTCATTTATATTATAATTAGTATGTATTTAACATATTTACATATACTTATATATTAAGTGTTGTACTTGATATGCAATCATAATACTATATATTCTTCCTTTCCCCCTCCAGATACTGATCACCAGCTAGCACTATTAAAGCTAACATCTGATCCTTCTTAATCTTTTTCAAAAATTACCATTGTATTCTAACAGTTGTTTTCATCTTTTTGCAATAACTAGGCAGCAAGCAAAGATACTGAATCCTCATTATCTTCATTTAATGTTAGACATAAAGTTAAAAAAAAAAGGTCATTTATTTTATGAAGATAAATACAAATGAGGTGTTTTTTCCCCCCAGAATGCTCTGTAACCACTGTCTCTTTAGTGGGTATTAGATTAGATCTAAGACCAAGAATAAGAAACCCACCACAATAAGGAATTGCTTACAGATACTCCACTAAAGCAGTTTGACTGACATCAACAGAGCTAAAAGATAAATCAAATATTATAATTTTTCCATTACTAATGTTTTGTGACAGCTATGCCGCCCATAAAACACATATCAAAAGAGATGCTCAGGACTTCAGCCTGAGAATCATATGACACTTACTCAGTGTCAATTAATAAAAAACAAACAACAAAAACTGCTCACCCTGGTGGTTCAGAAAAGTACTGGATATATAATGACTCAACTATTTAGTACTACTACATATGACACTTTCAAATAATCACTGTCTTGAATTTGTAACAGACTCCTTTTTAAACTTTGTGTTTGAACAGTGTTTTCAGAAAAGTAGGCCCCCTCAATGCACTTCAGATTTGTCTTTATTCCTTTCATTTACTGTTATTTACTCATTCTATACAAAGTATCTTTTTCTTGGGAGGGTCTTCTGCTACCAGGTTAAAGTACCATGTTAAAATTTGTCAGTATCCAATACTAAAAGAAATATACTGGTCTATCAAAGAAAAGCAATATGCCCCATTTTATTTAAAGAGAAAAAAATTCTCTCACAAACTTACCCTGTTGATATATAAAGATCACTCCCTTAGAGAGTAACGTACTACAACTATTGAAAGTAAAATAAAACACTGACTGGCAAACTCCTCTTTGTTTTTAAAGCTTTATGAATTCTTACTTTGGTATATTTTTATTTCGGGGTGGGTGGGAGAAAAACATCACCTTACTGAAAATAAGGTAGACCCTCTTTTGAGACAAAAACGCTATGAGGATTGCTTTAATGCATCTTGACTTTCCTTTGGTGAGGAATGACAACCTTTTTGGTTCAAATGTGGGAGAGATCACATTAATAGATACTTCTTTACAGGAGACAGAACAGATGTATATACATAAAAATACACAGACTTCCTCTTGCTTTCTAAAGCATTATTCAGAATGGCTATCTATTGAACCCGTGTTCTGGAATGCTCATAAACATTATTCCCCCACTCCCAACCCCCACACCCTCCACCCCAGATAAGAGCACTGCACCCAAAGTCAAAGGCCTTTGGTTCACTTAGCTTTACCTTAAGTAAATCTCCTATCAGTTCAGTGCTTTGGTTAGTTTCTTTAAAATGACAGGAGTAATTCTTGCCTATCTATTCTTTTAGAAAAAAAAATTTTAAATCACATAAAATCTTTCATACTTCTTAGAAATGGCTGCTATCGAACTCAAGGTGCTACACTATCATTACCATTTTGTATCAAGTTTTACTGCTACTTCTGAATAGGCCATGATAATTTTGTATCAAGTTTTACCGCTACTTCTGAATAGGCCATGATAACTGGCTTTAAAACACAAATCTTGTGGTCTTCCATTTGTACAATTTTTGATATAATTCTGTCCTAATAACTTGTCCCTCACTCTCCAAAGATGTACTCTACTGATCCCTGGCCTGAAATTTTATTTAGTCCCTCTCTCCCAAGCAAAGAAACTGATAGAAGTCACCCCACTCCAGCTTCTTGTAGACATCACATTAGGAATAAGATCCTTCTTTTTACTTGAAGAACGACACTACATAATATGCACACCAAAAAAAAAGAAAAAAGTGACATTTGTTATGCTCTCTACTTCCCAGAACACAAAACCTGTGCTGTTATCTAGAAAATCCGAAAGTTTCTGATAATAGATCTGTGTCAATAACTGTCATAAAAATATCAGATCTAAGGCACAGAGAGGAAAAACTTTATCGAGTTAGCGAGACATAACCCTGCACTCTTCCAGCTACTATTAGGTTTGGTACGCGCTGCCCCTTCCTAGGGCCTGTGCCCTGTCTTTGAAAAGTGGCCTGGGCCCAAAGCACGCCCATAGCAGCTCTTGCGCTGGATCGAGACCCTTCAGAGAAATGTCTGCACCCAACATTGCATCTCTCATGTCAGACACACCCCCCTCCACCCTGTGTTACACAGGAGGTGTGGGCACTCAACTCCTTCACTGAGGATAGGGGTACTGGAGGGAGGGCGGGCCCAGGCCTGAACACCCATTTTGGAGGATTGGGGAGCTCGGCCCTGTAGGCTCCTGCAATTAGGAGTGTAGGCGTGAAGGGCGCATCCACGGGAGGGGAAACCGGAGGGGGGGGTCCCCTTGTATCCGGGGGCGTGGGAAAGAAGGTGGCGGGAAAGACTCGGGAGAGCGAGGTGTAACAGTCCGAGGTTCTCTTTTTGTTATTCGTTCAGGGTTGGCGGGTGTAATGGGGAAGTCCCCACAGCACAGAGTAGGCAAGGGGGTCTCCTTCCGTCCCCCGTCGTGGGGGCACTGAGGACTCGCGGGAGGCCTCCCTCGGGCGGGAAGACACTGACTGCAGAGCGCTGCCGGTTGTGCGCGCCGAGGCGCCGATTCCCTCACCCCCAGCCTCGCGCCAGAAGCAAGGGACCGGGTGGGAGGGGATGGAGGAGGCCCCCGGCCCGGGAGGCGGGAAAGGCCCCGGAGCTCCGGGACGGGCGGTGGCTCGGGGCTCCGAGCGGCAGCGGCGCGGGCCCGGCAAGCCCCGAGCCGGCGGAGCCCCGGAGGCCACGTACGCTCCACTCCCCTCTCTGCGCGGTCGCCCCCTCCCCCGCCGCTCCTCTCACCTGCACATGATCCGCCATTTTGCTCCATTCATGCTCCTCTCCGGCCCCCTCCCCCCAGCGCGCACCTCGGCCGGGCCGCCGCCGCCGCCGCCGCCGTCGCCGCTGCGCCTGCGCGTTGGGGGCCTGTCGCTGCGCTGACGGCGTAGCTCGGCCCGGCTGCGCAGGCCCCAGCGGCCGGGCTGTGGTTGGAGAATGCGCAGCGCCGCCGGGACGCCGTAAAGGCGCGGGCAACGTCAGCGGCCGGAGCCGCCGGGGGTGGGGGTGCAGCGGGCCTGGGAGCACGGAGGGAGGGGGCCGGGAACAAAGCTTTGTTTACATGGGTTTAAAGGCGCCGCGCGCTCGGGCCGGCGGGCGTTGGAGCGGGAGCTGGCGCTCCTTGACGTTGTCGGCGCGGTGAGGGCTCCTGGAGAGGCCCGGGACCTGTCCCCGCCCGGAACCCCGCACCTGGCGGACTCGTGTTCTCCCGAGCGTCCTCTTCGACTTGCCCCTGGACGCCCCCCGCCCCCGCCGCCGGCCACGGCCGTGACACCGCACCTCCAGGGGGTCTGCTGCTGCGCCCACCGCCCATGACCCCACTTAGGATGCCTGCGTTATTCATGACTTTCTAATCTGGCGGCCGAGTTGATGTTTGAGTCTTGTAGCTTTCTGCTCCAGTGGACAAGGGCCATGCTCCCTGATCCTGGGTTTTATCTGCTACCCAAGTAGTGATCTTGTTTTCATGTCTATTTGGGTCTCCTCCATAGATGTTCATGTAAATAGCCATTAAATAGTGGTGATGATAGAAACATGCAGAAGACACAATTCCAGTCTTCCCAAATAGATTGTTCTTTTAGCCAGTACCCTAGACTGCCTCCTAAGAGCAGTCAGGTGCTGCCAAGTGGGGGTGGGGGAGATAAAGGAGTTTTTAGGACCCCTGGACTCAGTCTGAGTGAGAGAGCCATCCTTCTGGGTCAGATCAGGTCATTCCCTGCCTGCTGAGGCCAATTCCAGTCCTTCCCACTAGAAATGATCTGTGTTAGATAATGCAGGTTCCTATTTTCCATTGGATTCCACTCTGGCTTCCAGTCAAGGGCCCCAGATTAGATTTTAGCTGCATTCTGAGAGTACTGGTTATTTGAAGTTTGTATTGACTGGGGGCAGTATTGACTGGGGGCAGCCATGTGCGATGGAAACGATGATGGTAGTGAATAACACACTTTCTGTCGTGGACACTGGATTGGGGCTCAGTGTTCATTTCAACCTTTCTCCTAGCGTGCCTTCCGGATTTGCATAGGTAGGGCACCTAAAACTACATTACCCAGACTTCCTTGCAGCTAGGGTTCTGTCTGCAAGTTAAGTTCTGCCAATTAGATTTACTCAGAGATTTTGGAGGCAGAGCATTTGCTGCTTCTGGCAAGCCAGGCTCCTGAAATGTAGTGGGGTTTTTTTGTTCGTTATGTTTTGTTTTATTGGTTTCCAGCAACCTTCCAGTATTGGAAGCTCCCTGAGTATAGAGAGCAGTGGTGGTGGGTCAGGTGCTTCCTGACCTTGACATCCCAGCTATAGTGGTACATTCTTGGAGTCACAATTGCAGTGGCAGTTTTCCAATACCCTACCTACCTGATTGGGTAAAAGTAGCTGCTCCCAGTGGGCCAGGCCCAAATCTACCCCCTCTTACCCTCCCCCTACACTTGTTTCTCCCTCTATCTTCTCCTTCTTAAGTCAGTGGTACCACCATTCACCCAGTTACTCAAACCAAAAACCAAGTGTTATCTTAATAGTCCCCCACCTCTAACTCACGTGAAAGTCCTGTTGAATATTTATCTACTACTGGCTACTTTTCTTTCAGGCAACCATCACATTTCTATTGGGCTCCGGTAATAGAGTCTTAACTATAATAGTTTCCCTGTTTCCTGTCTTGCCCTTCGATAAACCATTTTATATACAGCTGCAGAACATTCTTTTAAAATCATAAGTAAGATCATTTATGCCCCTCTTTTAAAATCCTTCAGTGCCCACCCAGTGCATTTAGAATGCATTCCAATTCTTTGTTGTAGCTTAAAAGTCCTGTGATCTGACCTTATCTCTACTGTGCCCGCTTTCGCTCAGGTGCTCTGGTCATTCTGGCCTTCTTGCTGTTCCTCACATCCAGGTGCTCCTGCCTCAGGGCCTTTGCACTCGAAGTAACTTCTGCCTGGAATATTTTTCCCTCAGACCTTTAGGTGGCTGATTCCCTCTTGTTATTGACTTCTTCGTTCAGTTATCTCAGAGAGGCTTTTCTCACCACTCTATTGGAAGTTGTCTCCCTGATCCCGTTACTGTCATACTTATAACATAGATCACTGTCTGTCCAAAACGATTTATTTACATATTTACACTTTTCATTGTCAGGGTCTCCAACTAGAGAGTAACCACGATGAAAACAAAGATGCTGTCTGTCCTGTTTATGCTGTGTCCCTAGTACCTCTGTACAGAGTACATGCTCAATAAATAATTTTGCGTTAACTAACTTCTTTATGGTTCAGTCTTATTATAGGGACATGTAGGGCTCATAGGAAAACATAAAGCATTTAAAGTGTTATGTCCATATTAAGTAACATTATGTTATAAGCCCTTCCTCTCAGAGTTTCCAGAACTGGGTTCTCTGTTTACTTAGTACTGAGAGAAATGACATACTTAATAGAGAAAGAGTAAAGACTAGGAATGACACTCAGGAAACTGGTATTATCCTCCTTCCCCCACAGTCAGGAACCACTGCGGGGTGAGAGGCAGGGATGGGATCTTTCATGACCCCTGCTCACTTATTTCTTTGCTCAGTCCTCCATTCTTCTCAGGCTCACGCCAGCTCCCTGCCCATTCTATACCCTCTTTCCTGTTTCCCAAAGCTACCACTTGGATAGCTACTCTCTCCTGCCCATCATTTGGGGATTACCTAGTCTCCAAGCCCAAGGAATCAGACAATCTCCTCTGCTCCTTCCCTTGTTGCCCCCAAAGACAAGCTCACAAGCCCTTTTGTGTTAAGGATTCAGTTGCTAATCACTGGTGAGAATACTAACAAAAAGTTGCAAAATTCTCTGAGCTGAGATCTTTTATCCCTAAGGTTCCTGCTGAGAGAAACCATTGTTAAAGGAAAGGATCCTGGTGGCTTATGTGGAGGTACAGGTGTGGGGTGTCCCTTCCTCTCCAATAAAAGCAAAGAAGCCAAGGGGCACCCCACACCCTCCCTGTGCCTCCATATAAACCACAGGACCCTTTTTCTTTTTTTAAATTTTATTTTATTGTTAGTTTCAGGTGTACAGAACAATGCAATAGTTATCCTTTTCACCCTCACAAAGTAACAACCGCCCTCCCCCCAGCTACTGCCCCCCCCCTTGATATCATGCTTATCTATTACAATTCCATTGACTCCATTTCCATTCTCTACTGGGACCCTTTTCGTTATAATGCTTTCTCTTGCCATCACTGGTGCCTGGGTAACCTAAGGGCCTCTAATGCTCTGCCCTCTGGTGTGTCTTGGAGCTACGTCTTCTGGGCCCATGATCACTGGGGTTGGCTGTGGCCAGGCAGAAAGTAGTGGGGTTAGTACTTCCATTGCAGGATCCCCACAAGTCCTGCCAGGGAAAATGGGAGGGGCCCTGAGGGGGTGTCGCTCTTAGGACACTGCTGCTGCCCTATCTTTTGCAGAAAACAGTCACAGGAGAATGTCCCCAGCTACCACAGGCAAGGGAGGGCATAGGGGTGTCTGGAATACCTGGGGCTTAGGCCTCCAGGTTTAAAGAGCTCTCCAGTCATCTAGTAAGCTCGGGTGCCCCCCTGTGGTTCTGAGTGGAAAGTGTCCCGTTTATCTTGGGGGAAGATCAGAGTGATGGGGGAAAAAACATCCTGTATTGTCTTGCTACTCAAAATGAGGTCTGGCCCACCCACCAGCAGCAGCAGCATCTCAGGTCCTACTCCAGACCTACTGTATCAGAATCTGTACCTTTAACAAGACCTGCACATTCAAGTTTGAAAGGCACTGCCATATCAGCCCCCAGGATGACCCTAAAAGCCCTTCTCACTTTATAAGGAGATGCTGTTGTGGGCCAAAGACGACGCAGCTCCCAGGCAATGCGGTCCCTCCTTAGAAACTGGAGAGATGGAATAGGCCATGTCCTATTTCCATACTCCTAACCACTTCCAAGGAGCTTTCCCCACACCAGTATCCTTGGTTTTCCCTTGGTCTCTGGATCAACCTGTTCAAGTCCAGACAGCAGGGATGAGTGCTGGGAGCTTTACATGCACTGCTCTGCTGTTCTTCCCAAGGCAATTGAATCCAAAGTGGTAGAGGAAATGGCCCTGTTACATAAGCCCCCATTATAGGGTTACCCCAAGAGTGCTGGTCTAATTCTCCAGTTGCCCCAACCATTCTGCACGATGCCTCCATCAGATTGCTTCTCTAAACCATCTGGCTCTAAGTTAAATATTCTCCAGGGAGCTTGGGTTTCCCCAAACAATGTATCTTCTTGCATGCAGCCTGGACGCCACTTGGGGGACGCCACTTGGTGGACGCCAGCAATGAAAGGACCGTTGAATTAAAGATTAGGAGTCTCAGTACTTCCTCTGCCTCCAGTAGGCCTGTGACCTCAGGAGAATTGCAAACAGGTGCACTTATACCTGCCCTTCCTTCTTACAGGGATAGGTAGTGTGGCTGGTGATAGCGCGTGCCTGGGAGCTTTGGGAACTATGAAGCACTTTTGGTAACCATGAAGCAATTTAAATATATATACACACACACATACATATATATATGAGATTGTTATTGTAACTTAATAATCTCTAGGTGAAACTCATGTATCTTTATAATGCTCCGAAAGCCTGGTAAGGTGGTGAACTGCACCGGTTTAGAGATGCTCTGGGAGCACAGCATGTTGCACTGCAGGGATGTTCATGGGTCTGGAATCTTAAGGAGGTGGTGTAAGTGCGTGCTGTTGTGGGGTGGCGAGGAGGCGGCAGGGCGTGCTCCCCATAGAGAGAAACAGAGCTGTGTGTGCGAAAGTGGTGAGCTCTCGTGTGTCCAGTGGGGCTGGTGTGTGTGGCTCCACTCTTACTGAGTTGAGAGGCCTGGGTTCTGGTTTGGTGGCCTCGAACATGCCCCTTAGACCTTCTGGAGCCTCCGCCTCCCCGTTTTTAACATTAGGGAGTTGGGCTGGTTGATTTCTAAGTTCTCTTCCAGCTCTGTCATGCTAAGCGCCCAGCTTGAGCATGAGGGCCTTCGGCAGTTGGGCTGTACCGTCAAATTTGGTTTCTGGGTCTCTTTGTTCCTATGGGTCAGCCATTCGTCACTGCTGACCCCCTCCCCGTCCACCCCCACCCCAGCTTCTGTACCTGAATTGTTGCTCACTGAAGAGCCGGCATTGGGCTTTTTGGAAATTATCTCTGACTGTCTGAAAATGCAGGAAGCTTGAGCATGAAGCTCACTCATCAAAAAGAGAAAAAAAAAAAAAAGCCGACGCACACACACAGAACAAGAAACCACAGGGCCTATCAGCTTGTCGTCATCAAACAAACTAGAATAGTGCAGAAAACTCTAGGCAGAGAGGAAATGAACTTGAGAGAAGGGGGAACACACACAGGGCAGACAGGAGAGAAAGAGGGCAGGAGTGGAAGGCGTGCACGGCAGCACAGGGCACCGCGATGGTGGCAGGATGGAAGAAGTGGCCGTGAAGCAGGGCTTCCTGTACCTTCAGCAGCAGCAGACTTTTGGAAAGGTAGGGAGCAGGGCTGGCTGGGGCTGGGCAGAGGGGCCGGGGGCTGCTCGCCATTCCCGGTGAGGGCGGGGTGTGGGATGGGCTGGTGCCATCCGCCACATTAGACCTCAAGCTTGGAAGGGCTCTTTCTTTAGCAGCCGCTTGCTTCCCCAGCCAGGCCCCAAACTGGGCTCCTTGCTGACGCGGCTGTCTGTGGGGGGAGGAGGTACAGGAGGGCTCTAACTCCCCCTCTTGCCTCTCTTGCTCTGCGGTGACTTCTTCTCATGGGGTCACCTTGGAAGGGAATGGAAGGAACAGTGGAAGAGATCATTCAGTGGAGGTTTCTTCCCCGTTTCCCGCCCCAGTGGGGTGTGTTTGGCTGGTGTGAAACGTGAGCTGGGGTCTCTGGGAGCCAGGCAGGGTCCAGTGTCCAATCTCCCCCCTCCTTCCTTAGACTCCTTGAATGAGGAAGTCTTCCTTCCCTAAGCTGACCCACACCAGGGTCTGTCTCTCTCTCTCTCTCTCTCTCTCTCTCTCTCTCTCTCTCTCCATCCTGTTATGGGAAGTTTCAGGAGGGTAGACGGAAGTTTCTGGAGGTAGGGCCTTGTACAGAGTGAGAATGATGCTCTCCAGTCAGGGCCCACACGCTACCCTCCTCACCCTACCTCTGGGCTTCAAAGATTCGCAGGCTTTTCACCTCTAGACTCCATCTCGTGGGTTGGGCCTCCTTGCAGTCCACCTTCCGCTGGGCCTTTTCTGTGTTCGGTATTCTCTTTGCTGTCATTGTAGGCCTCTTTCTCGGTTGCTTGTGGTGGGTCCTTGTCGCTTTCTAATTCCTCAGGCCCCAGGTATTGTCTCTTGCTTCCTTGGGTCTCCTGGGATCTTAGCTTCTCTCCCCATCCCTGCGTTGCTGCCCCAGTCCCTCACCCATGGTTCTTCTGCTCCCCTTCGGTCACCATCTCTCCATCTATGGGTGGCTCCCTCTCGGCACCTCCGCCCACCATGCATCTGGGTTCAGAAATGGCGCCGTTTCGGAGCTGTGCTGTATGGACAGTCGGGCTATGCCTTGGCTCGCCTGGAGCTCCAGGAAGGCTCAGAGAAGCTGCGCCGGGGAGAAGCTGCCCGGAGGGTGATCCGCCTCGCTGACTGTCTGCGGGTGGCTGAGGCCGGCGGGGAGGCCAGCAGCCCCCGGGACACCAGCGCCTTCTTCTTGGAGACCAAGGAGCGCCAGTACCTGCTGGCAGCCCCCATTGCTGAGTGTGGCGACTGGATGCAGGCCATCTGCCTCCTAGCCTTCCCTGTGAGTGTCCAGGGGTACAGAAAGGACAAGGGTGTGTGTGGGAGTAGGGGCACTTGATACTTGCTATGGGCAGGTGTTGTAAGAGCCAAGGTCAGGATGCTGGCTGCAGTTCCTTCTGGGGGTGGGGGTGGGGCACCAATTCAGATGCAAACAGAGGCAATAGGCCCTGAAATAAGGCCTGGGCCGAGGGCGGGTGGGGGGGGTTGGTGACAGTGGTGAGACCCTGGCCTCCTCCCTAGGATCGGAGGAAGGTGCTATCGGGGTCAGAGGGGAGGGGCAGCCAGCCCTGCATGGAGGAAAATGAACTGTACAGCAGCACAACCACAGGTGAGGGGCCTGCCTGCTCTCTGTCTGTCCTCCCTGGGGTGTGGTGGGGAGGAGGTGCGGCCACTGGCTGCTGAGTCTTCCTGCCTTGTGGTTGCCCCCAGCCCCGGCCAGTCTCCTTATCAGCCTCTTTGCATCACTTCCGGGTATGGCCCAAGGTGGAGGAGGCTGGCCTGCCTGGATTGTCAGCCCTTCACCCTCGGCTCACTCCCTCTTGCTCAGGCCCTGCTGGTGGGAGAGGCCAGGGCTGAGGGGAATGGGGAAGTACTGCTCTTGAACCCTGTGTCATTGGGACCTGAGCAACTTCTGAAAAAGGAAGGACGTTCTTTGTGTGGACCGAAGGTGTCCTGTGGCAAGGGAGCTTTTGCTGACAAGGCAATCACCCTCTTGAGATCTGTCTAGTCGCCTGGGTGGGGGTGTGTGTGTGTGGAGGGGGGAAGGAGGATATGGGGGACAGCCAAGCTCCACCCCGCAGAGCGCACCGGATGGCATCAGCAGGGCGGGGAGGGCAAGGCTGGCTACACCTGCACGGGAGACAGTGAGGACTGGGGAGGCAGCTGGGTCGGGGTGAGAGATGAGACGGGTTGAGAGGGCAAGACAAGGCTGTGGCTCTGGCAAAAGTACAGGAAGGATGTGGGCAGAAGGTCGGGGTGCGTGTGGCTAGGGCATGATGCCTACTAGGGTAAGGGGGAGGTACGTGGCATTTGGGGGAGTGTGGCTCGGCACAGAGCAGCTCAGCCTTCAAGATGCCTGCTCTGGGGTCATGGGTGTGTGGATGGTCCTTCTTCTAGAGACCTCTGGCTCTTAGCGCAGGGCAGAGCGGAGGCAGGCCAGCCTTTTCCTATGCACTGCCTTCTCTTCTCGCCTCCCTTCCCCAGTGGCCCCCTGCAAGGAGTTTGCTGTGACCGTGAGACCCACAGAAGCCAGTGAGAGGTGCCGGCTCAGGGGACCCTACACCCTCCGGACAGGAAAGAGTGCCCTAGAGCTGTGGGGTGGCCCTGAGCCACGTGCCCAGCTGTACTACTGGCCCTACAGGTTCCTGCGACGCTTTGGGCGCGACAAGGTGAGCAGGGGCCACAGCGGGTGGGGGGAGAGCAAGGATGAACCATGGGGTTGTCAGGGAGAAGGCAATGGGCCCTGAAAGGAAGAGAGAGAGGGAGGAGGAAGGCAGGAAAGAGGAGGTGAAGGCTGGAAGGAGGGGATGAGGAGAGAACCAGGAGAGGAGGAGTGAAAGCAAAGAAGAGGCATTGGGTGTGAGAAGGTGGAGAGAGAAAAAGTGGAGAGGAAGCAGGAGACCAGGAAGAGGTGGAGAAGTCAGAGGGTAAGTGGTGGCAGAGGTTACTGAGGGTGAAGTAGTGCCCAGCTCCACCCTTGGATGGGTGGGAGGGAGGATGAATGGAGAGGAGAGAGAGGTGAGAGAGGGCTTTGCTTCTAGGGAAAAACATGGAGGGACGGAGGGAGAAACACCTTGGGGAGAAGGCTCAGACAGGTCCTAGTGGACGAAAGTTGGAGGTGATGGGTTTGCCTTTGGGAGCTGTGTGCTAGAGAAGCAACCCCGCTCTGTGGCCTGGCCAGTCATTTCCCTTTCCCCCTCAACACAGGTAACCTTTTCCTTTGAGGCAGGCCGGCGCTGCATCTCAGGAGAGGGCAACTTTGAATTTGAAACCCGGCAAGGCAATGAAATCTTTTTGGCCCTGGAAGAGGCCATCTCTGCCCAGAAGAACTCGGCCCCTCCTGGGCCCCAAACCCAGCCAGTGACAGTCCCCACAGTGCTGCCCCGGCCAGAGAGCCCCTACTCCCGGCCCCATGACTCACTGCCACCACCTTCGCCCACTGCCCCGGTGCCCACTCCCCGGGCAAGGGGCCCCGAGGGGGAATACGCGGTGCCTTTCGATGCGGTGGCCCGGAACCTGGGGAAGAGCTTGAGGGCCATCCTGGCAGTTCCTCCTCAACCCTCAGGCGACCCTCTGTATGACAGCATTGAGGAGCACCCACCCTCCAGGCCCTACCACATATATGATGAGCCTGAGGGAGTGGCCGTCCTGTCCCTGTATGACAGCCCCCAAGAGCCCCAGAGTGAGGCCTGGAGGAGGCAGGCCACAGATGACCGGGACCCCAGTGGCCTCCAGCACATCTATGCAATGGGGCAGGACTTCTCTGCCTCTGGCTGGCCACAGGGAACCGAGTATGACAATGTTGTACTTAAGAAAGGCCCAAAGTGATGGGGGGCAGAGGTGATGTGGACCGCCATCGAATGCCAGCGCTGAGGTGGGCCTGTGCACAGCTGGAAGGGTTGGAGGCCGGTGAGAAGGAACGGGAGGGGGAAGGCAGGCCTCCCTTCTAGTTTCTGCTGGTGATGCCTCCTGCTCACTGCACCCCAGGAACGTTGCTCTGCTCCTTCTGGAACCTTAGGCTTGGCCTGCCTCAGTCTGGCTGGAGGAATTGTCCCACCAGGGGCATGCTGCGTGAGTCATCACCCGAAAGCAGGAAGAGTGGCCCCCCGAAGAGGCCCCCCTCCTCCTACTCCTTTCCCACTTCCTCTTCTTTCTTTCCCCGCCCCCTGAAGGGAACCTCAGGCATTTAGGGCAGAGGACAAAAGGATGTCAGCAAATCATCCCGGCTTCCTTGGCTTGTGCAGGCCTCCTGCCTACTGATGTCCCCTTGCGGGGACAGTCCTAGCTCCAGGCACTCAGCAAGGTGGCTACAGCTTTGTGCAGGTTTTGGACTTCTCTGTGGCATTAAACATTTCTGAAATGTTTTTGTGTGGCATGAGTGCTGTGGGGCGGGGATGGGCTAGCCACAGCCCTTTGCGGGATGAACCCTCCAGTTGGCCACCATTGATACCCCCTCTCCCAGCAGCAAGGTCCTCTCTGAGCCGAGGCTGGGTCCCAAGCAATTATCACAGAGTCGGGGATCTATGGAAATCAGAACACCCCAGGAAAGATGTTCGAGCATCTCTAACCCTTGGCTGGCATGGGGTCAATACCCGAAAAATGGCGGGAAAGCAGGGTGTATGTGTGATAAGCTCTTATGCACTAGAAATAAGACGGAACCCATCCAATCCCTTGCCTCCCTTGAGACTTACCCTCTTTGTGAAAGGAGGGTGTTCCACCATGTGGGCTCTGAGAACCCTTTCTGCCCTTTAATTCTCCACAGGCCCTTCCTTGTGTCCCGTTTCCCCACAGGTCAGGGCCTGTGCTCTCTCCTTATCCAAACCTGCTTTCCTGGAAAGGTAGGTCAGTACATTTCTGCAGTCAGCCAATTAGCCAGAATTATGGCGCACCATTTGTAAGCTCTAGACTGCCCTGGCCTCAAGATGCTTACAGCCCAGAGGGGGCTGAGACAAGGGCACAGATGTCTATCACGAGACGACATAAATGCCATAAGAGGTGACTCAGGGCCCTGGAGTCAGAGGAGATACCCATTCATTGGAGGAGCAAGAAAGGCTTCACATCAAAAGTGGCATTTAAGGTGGACCTCCACGGGTGGGAAGGGATTCGATGAAGATGAAGGGGGTGTGTGAAGAGAGCATCCTGGGTAGAAAAGCCAGCGCGAATGGAGGTGGAGGAATTTGTACCTAAGTAGAGGGGAGGGAAGAATGACAAGGCTTCTGGGCAGAGTCCTGTAAGAGGTGCACGTCAGGGTGATAACTCCAACAGCCCTGTGGAAATGGACGGGGTGTAAGGTGGGCTGGAGCTAAATTGTAAGGGGAATTCAGAAAAGACTGTGGTATCCTTAGACGCTGTAGAAACAGGGCCTGCAGATGTTGGAGTCATAGTGGATGTGGAACACAGAGAAATAGGGTTTCTAGAGAGGTTCCAGTTTTGGGAAGAAGAAGAGCTTAGTTTTTTATGGCTTTACTCTATCCAGCCAGAGGAGTCCTAAAAGCAGCTGGAAAGTGGCTCTCAAGCGGGAGGGAAATGAGATAGAGACCTGTGGATTGCCAGCAGACTCCCAGGTGTGTTGTGATCTAAGTTGTATCTCCCAGCTGTATCTTCTTAAAGGAATTTGAGGCAATGGGTGAGCTGGCTGAAAACGGGGAGGGGGCTTTCCAGGAGCCATGCCTCTTTTGTTGGTGCCAAAGAGCTGTCCCTGCTGCCACTATCTAATCCTAGCCCCGGAATACATTGGAGGCAGGAGGGCCTAATGCCTCTAAAGATTTCAGCTGTTCTCCTCTCCAGGCCAGGGGTGGGACTTGGGGGCCCCTTCCACAAGGATGCCCAATTTCTAATTTCCGTCAGGTGCACTTGAGGTGGAAGTCCTAGCTCAGCCCAGCAGGGGTCAGTGTTAGCCTGTGGAAAAGGCCGCTGGGGNGCCCAATTTCTAATTTCCGTCAGGTGCACTTGAGGTGGAAGTCCTAGCTCAGCCCAGCAGGGGTCAGTGTTAGCCTGTGGAAAAGGCCGCTGGGGGCTTACCGGCTGCCAGGCAGTGAGTGGGGCTTGGCCCTGAAGGAGGGAACTTAAATATTTACCACCCCAAAGAAAGGAGGATAATTTGAGGACCTTGCATTTCAGAGCTTGTCCCTTCAGATCCTCAGAATCCTACTTGGAGTCCTGTGGACCCTGCCTCCCAGATGTGTGAGACTCTAGGCTGACATTGCCCCTATCTCCTCCCCTCTCTCTCCTCCACCTCAAGATCCTGGGACTTCTGAATTCTTTGTTCTTTGCTCAAAAGGGGAAGTGGTAGATTGGCGCCCTAGGGAAAGGTGGGTGAAGGCTGCTGGGGCAGGGGAAGTGGAGCATTTGGGGAACTTGGGAGAGGTAATGAAAGTCCTTGAGACAGTTGTTGAGGACTGGAGCCATGCTGTCAGGGTCCCTCTCAGGAGACGTGACCGGGTGGGTGGGTCATCCTGCAGGGAATTGTGTCAGTGCCAGCACAGCCACCCTTAACCGCACCATTGCTCATGACACATGAATCATTCCTTAGTTCATGCCACCTACAAGCCTCACCCAGAGCTGGGGGTGGGGGTTGAGGCATCCCCACCCACATGGAGCCTACAGGCAGCGTGAGTCTGTGGAGATGTTTGCAGGATGGATTCATGAAGGCCTGAGCCTTAGGGGTCCATCTCCTCAAACAGAAACACAGAGGTAAAGCCCTCCTTGAAGTGTTTTCTTTGCCACCCTGTCAAGGGGCAAATTCATAGATAAGGAGACAGACTGTTCTCGAGGGGGATGGAGCAATGTAAGACCAAGGGAGCGTTCCACCAAGAAAGTGTCCTTGGCTCCAGGGTCTGCTACCCAACAGCTGTTGATACCACGAGAAGTTTTGCTGTGACCAGGACACTTAGGAACTGCTTTTAGTAGCTAATTATTATTATTATTTATTTATTTATTTATTTTCTTTTTAACAAGATTTTTGTTAAAATATAACATATAATATTATATTAGTTTAAGGTATACACCGTAGTTACTCAACATTTATATTCCTAAAGAAGTGATCACCATGATAAGTCCAGCAACCATCTGACACTGTACCATGCTATCACAATATTATTGACTATATTCCCTAGGTTGTACATTACATCTCCATGACTTATTTGTTTTATACCTGGAAATTTAGACCTCTTATTTCCCTTCCCCCTTTTCCTCCTTTTTAAATTAATCAATTACAGCTGACAGTCAATATTATTTTATATTAATTTCAGGTGTACAGCATAGTGGTTAGACATTCATATAATTTAAGAAGTGATCCCCCTGACTAGTCTAGTACCCACCTGGCACTATACCTGGCTATTACCATGTCATTGACTATATTCCCTGTGCTTTGCTTTACCTCCCCATGGCTATTTTGTAACTACCAATTTGTACTTCTTAAGCCCTTTAACTTTTCACTCTGTACCCCAATCCCCTCCTGTCTATCACCCATCTAGTACCCATCTGACACAATATGTAGTTATTACAATATTATTGACTATATCCCTTATGCTATACCTTACATCCCCACAGCTACTTTGTAACAACCAATTTATACTTCTTAATCCCTTCTCCTCAAACAGAAACACAGAGGTAAAGCTCTCCTTGAAGTGTTGGGGAACTTGGGAGGGGTAATGAAAGTCCTTGAGACAGTTGTTAAGGACTGGGGCCATGCTGTCAGGGTCCCTCTCAGGAGACGTGACCTTCTGTCCCACCCAAATGGTCAAAATGCCCACTGTTTTTCACGGCAAGATGTTGTAGGGTCTCCTCTTCCTCTCCCCAGCACCAGTACTCTGGGCTGGGGAGCCTGGTGTGGGGTGCTGGGGTCCCTCATTCCTCTGGGGGGAACCTCTGCAGCCAAGATATTGGTCCTGATTCTCAGCTGCCACAGGGAGATTCGGGACCCGTTCCACATCTCCACCCTTTCTACCAGTCTCAACGTGGCCTCTATATTTTTAGTTATAGGACTTCTGTTTGGCTAGATTTCAGAGGGTTCTCCAGGTTGACTGTTACATAATTTAGCTGTAATTGTAATGTGTTCATGGAAGGAAGCAGGCACGGTGTTTATCTACTTCACCATCTTGGATCGCTCTTATTTGTTAATTATTATGCAGAGGTGATATCAGGTGATATCCGAGTATGTAAGAATATCATTGTGACTGGTGCTCAGCATAAAGCTGTGTACACAGATTCATATAACTATGTACTGGGGGTGCCAAAAAAAATGTATACACATGACTTGTATTCATCTTTTGTTATTGGTATATATTGAGTATTTCAATTTTAATACAGTTTTTTTTTGTTTCTTAAAGTGTGTATGCATTTTTTGGCACCCTCTGTATGTGCACAGATGGACATATGAAATAATTCTTCCTGTTTCTTTACTTCTCTCCTGCCTCCCCTTGTATTTTCTTTTTCCAGAGCATATGAGGTGTGTGTGTGTGTGTGTGCGCGCGCGCACGCGTCTATGGTCTACCCCATAATCCTGTTCCCAGGCTTATGGTGGGGGCAGCCAGGGCCTGCTGGTGAGTTCCCCGCTTTGGAGCTTCAGTATATACCAAGGCCCAGATTGTCTGGGCCTCGCTCTCTCAGACTCCTACCTGATGGCTGCGCTCAGGCTGTTGCTGCCACCACCTTTCAGCTGCGATGCTAACCAGCTCCCCGCCTCCTGCCTCATGGGTGCTGATTCAATTAGCCAAGGTGCCCACCTCCTACCACGGTCATTTATAAAATCAGCTAGGGCAGCTGGAGACGTCAGGGAGGGCGGGGCCTGGAAAACAGGGTGGGGGAGGTAGAGGAGTGGGGGTGTCTGGGAGAGGCATCTGATCCGATTAGCCATCAGGCTGGCTTCCCCTGGCAGGCGGCTGTAGGCAGGCAGCTGTACATCACCACCCTGCTCAGATCCTCAGCTCCCAGGCTCATGGGATGCTGGCCAGTACAGAGCATGGCCCATCCATTTTCAGGTTCTGATTGGGCCTGTCTCTTGCCTCCTTGCCTCCCTCCCACCCCTGGAGCCCTCTTCTTGACACCAGGTCCTGGATTCCTGGGCCAGAGGTGGCTGGTGTATTTGGGAGAAAGAATGGAGGGGGAAGCACAGAGTTCTGAGGGATTTATGGGGAAGCTAGTGTCCCAGAGCTGGGTTAAAGTAAGTAATTCTGGGAACCGCACCCCAGGGCAGTGCCAGCCTTGTGCTTTCAGGAGTCTGATCAGAGGGCTGGCTGGGGGATGGAGTGAAGGTGTGCCAGGAGGGTGTGGGGGCGAATGCATTTGGGACAATAGTAACGTTCTTCAGTTTGTACAGCATTTTCTTATGGACAGACTGCTCTGGCTCAGTTTAGTGCAGTAGGTTAGGCACACAGACTGTAGCCTGACTCCCTGCATTCAAATTCTGGTTCTGGTACTCTTTAGCTGTGTGTCACTGGGCATCTGCTCTGTGCATCTGTTTCCACATCTGTAAAATGGAGATATAGGAATGTGTTTCTCAGAGGCTTGTTGTGAAGACTGAGTGATGAAACACGCAGCCTCTGGAATGGTGCCTGGCACACACAGGCCTGCAGCCGCATCCATAATCTCACTTCACCTCCCAGTGGCTTCTCGAGGTGGGAGATGCAAACTGTCCCCACTTCAGTAGCAAGGGAATGGAGGCATAGAATAGTAGAGTCACTTATCTTTGGGGTGAACTTAGGCTTTGTGGAAGTCGGAGGGCCTGGTTGGGAAGGCGAGGTAGGATTTTGATAGGAAGAAAGGAAAACAGAAGAGCCTTCCAGGAGAGGTGAAGGGAGCAACATCAAAGGCGTTTCAGCTGCTGCCTGGGCGGCGCCTGGCTGGGGGACTCCACACATCTGGCAGAATGGGCTTGCCTTGCCCCACTGTGCCCAGAAATGGGAAAGCTTGAAAGGAAAGCTGCTTCTTAGACTCGAAGGCCTTTGGCTTGGGACAAGGCTGCAGAACTGAAGCCACAGGGGAGATTTCTTTTGTGCATCTGAGCTGCTGCATCCATTCATGGCCGGGCAGCTGGTATGTCAGGACACGGGGCAGGCTCCTTGCTGGGCAGGAGCACCTGGTGGTCCAGTGGGAATGGCCTGTCATTTGGTGTGATCAGTACACAGCCCATTGCCCCGCAGCCAGGGAGGTGCTCTGGAAGAGGAGGCTGGGAGGAGGGGGCAGGGAGGAGGGAAGGGAGAGCACTCTGAGGGAGGTTTGCCTTTTCTCCCATTGGACTGCAGGCATCCTAAGGGTGGGGATCGTTCTTTACCTAATTCATCCTTGTACCCCCCCCCAGCATCTAAACCAATGCCTGGCACAAGGTAAGCACAGATGTCTTTCTTGATAGAAAGAATAAACGGAGCCCACTTTACTTGAGGTGGGGTGGGTGGGTACAGGTGCTCCCCAATGTGTAGTGATTTGTGGAGCCCTGGGTGGACTCCCCATCCAGAAACATCTCCCCCACTGACTCCAGGAACCTGGTCCTTAGCCTTTGGGACCCGCCTTTCCTCTCCCAGCAGGCCTCTTTTAAAAATCAAATGCCCCTTGCTGGCCTCAGCAGTGCAACTAACAATCCTTAGAGGAGAACTAGTGTGAAATGAGCAGGCCTGGAATTGCTGGAAGCAGGAGGCTCCTGTGGTGGCAGGAAGAAGGGGCTGAAGGTGAGAATGGCCTTGACCTGGGTCTGAAGAAAGGATTGTGGCTGGTGCTGAGCCTCTGATGCACCCTAAAGCCTGGCAGTCAGGCCTGCAGAAGCAGGAGGCACAGACAGGGCCCTTGGCTCAGGGCACACTTCTTAGCAGGCTAAACTCTGAACAGAACTGTGAATTGGCAGGTTTTCCCTGTCGATGGCTGCCTGTCTTCTATGCCCATCTCTGAACCTAGCCCCACGTCTCCATAGGCCAGGGCCCTCAGGGTGCCCCAGGGGCTGAGAAACCCCTCTCCCCTGACATGTCAAGGAGTAGGATGTCTGAGCCAGTTACAGCCTTAACAACCCTCTTGCCTGAGTCTTTATCTTCCACTTAAGGAAACTGAGGCTGAGTTAATTTTTAATGCCTCTCAGATGTATTTATATTTTATTAGAATTTGTTTACAGTTGTGCTTAATGCAAAGGAACGAATCACTCATGTTGAGACTTGTAAGTCCCCAGGCAGATCCCTTTTGACCTTTTATGTGGAGAGGGGAGGGACAAAGGGGAGGGTCCTATCATCTCTGCACAAGGCCTTCTTCCCTGCCCCAGTGTCACCACACAAGTCCCTAGGCAAACGGCCAGGGGTGGGAGCCAGGGGCGCAGGTTTATCAAGGGCAGCTTACACGGAGCCATTCATTGTCTGGTTGGTCACTGCACTGATCCATGTAGGAAGGAACGCCTCACAATCCTATTCCCTGTCCATTTTCCTCCAGTAACTTCCCCCCAACCCCAGCCCCTTGTCCATGTGATCCTTGACCCTGATCCCGGGGCAGCTGTATCTCAGCAGGCAACTCCACAGCAGGGTGCAGCGTCCAGACCCGGCTCCAGGGTCCTGCAGCGAGGAAGGAGTTGGTCCATGAGAGCGTATGAGGCAAGGGCAGGAGAAGGGCTGAAGGAGAGGAGATGGAGGGCGGAGAGGTGAACGGGGTAGATCTGGTTGGACCGGAAAGTGTGGACACAGGAAGGAACAAACTGAGATGATGACTGGGCCAGGAGCCAGAGGTTCCAGACGGGTGGGAGGAGGTATCCAGGGGGCTCAGGTGGGCCTCCTGCCTGGTCCCAGAAGCAGGAGAAGCCTCAAGGGGCTGTGGCTTGTGAGATGCAGATTGGTTACAGAAGGCAGGTCCCAGTGCTGCCACGTGGCCTGGGAGGTGGGTTTGTCCAAATCCTGCTTGAGAAGCAGTGAGAGAAATCCTGCTTTTCCCCAGGAATGTTGGCCGAGAGGAAGTGGGGAACTGGCTGGCTCTGGGGATAGGAGGTAGTGCTCGGGGAGGGGTTGAGGGGTCAGCGGAACATGGCCTTCCTGGGTGGGCTCCGCTGGACCCGGCTGGGCATGGAGTATGTGTATGGAACACAGGTGTGGAGCACTCAGCAGGCCTTTGTAGGCAAAGGCCTGGGAGGCTGGAGATGAGCCCACAGGAAGTAGGAAGTGGCGCCCAGAGCCAGGCATCCAGTGTCTGGGGCCTGCAGGGCCAGCTGAGCCTCATGGATCAGTGAAGCCCAGCCGGAACCTCAGGCAGACTGGGTCACTTCCCTGCAGGGCATTCGGACCTTCAGGCTGTCAGGTCCTGACAGCCCACCTGTGCTCTGCTGGCCCTGCCTCTGGCTCACTGGCCCAGCACGGGGTCCTGCTTCCCAGTGGACACAATAGAGCTACCCTCCCCGTCCCCAAAGGCCTTTTGATGTCTTTGATGGGGAAGGCAGCGAGGCCAGCAGCAGTGCAGGGGGCTCTGTGCATCTTTGCTCATTCAGCAGCTCTGTGCCCTTAACCTCTATGTGTCCATGAAGAGGGATGATATGGGTACCAGACAGAGCACTGAACTAGGAGCTTTAAGCCCTGCTCAGCCACCATAAATGGCGGTGGGATGTTGGCCAAGTCTCCGTACCTCTCAGGACTTTATTTTGCCATCTGCAAAATGATTGAGCTGGATTAGAAGACCTTCAAAGTTCCCCTTAACTCTAGAGTCCCTTGTTTTGGGAAAATTGCCATGACAGCAAGGCAGCAGAAATGAACTTGAGAGGGAGTATGGAAAATATGGGGTCAAAATCTTAATTTAAACATATAGTGGGGCCCACTGCTGGGATTCAGACATGTCTGGAATACTGGTAGGGTGGGTCCCATACCGTGAGGGACAGAGGTGCTTCCTGAGAGAGATCTTACCCTAAGGAAGGAGATGACATTGCAGGATCTCTGTGCGCAGGTGTGCGGGTTGAACAACGACCAACTCTAGGGGCCACCATTTGTACTGAGGGCTCAGATGAGCATGACTAGTTTGACCAAGGAATAAAGCACAAGTTGTCACAGGGATGGGATGCTTTGAAGACTGTAGAGTGGCTACGGGTCTATCATGTGCAGTGGCACAGGCTGTGCACTGCACAAGTCCAGCGGACACCATTCACCCAAACCACAGTGGAGCTGTGTCTGTGTGTCTATCTCTAGGACTCACCTCTTTCATCACTTAGAGCCCTGGCTGCACATTTGGGCATGCCTATAGTGGAGGCTGAGACAAAAAGAGGAAGGGAGAGTTTCTTTGCTTTGCTACAGGTTGCCAAGCACTGTTAGCTGATCCAAGGGCCCAGTACCTTCAGAGTTTGTGGTGCCCAGTGGACACACAAGTGCAGAAACAGAAGATGCAGGCATAATGGTCTCAGTGGAGGTGGCATCAGGGTCCGTCGACAGAGAGCCAGCATCTGGGACAGCCCTACACACCAGGGAGGCCCTTTTCATGGACTGAGGTCCTTCATTGGTAGATGTCTGCAAGGGGGTGTGAAATCACCTTCCTTGGAAGCTGGTCTTAGAGCTGTCTGTCCTTCAGCCCCACTGCCTCTTCTCCCTGCTGTGGTCCCAGCTGGGCGCACCCTCTTTCAGCCACCAGGAATTCCTGTCTCCAGGTCCCCATGTCCCCTGATCTGATCCTCTCCCTGCTCCACGGAGCTTCCTTCGTTGCCTTTCCTCTCAGCCACAGGCTGGGTCCTCTTGGTTCCTTTCACACAGGGAGCCATGAGAGGGAGACAGCAGGTTTTTGTTGATGGATGTCACAGTCGGCTGTGGAGGCTGCTTTGTCATAGTGCATCATACTGTCTCAAGCACTCGGGTGTGCGTGCCACCGGGGGGGTGGTGGTGGTGGTGGTGACCATGGCCCCTCTCCTGGGCATGGGTTTCCTAGAATCCAGAGTATCCCGTATCCTCCCCCTGTTCCTTTCAGAACAGTGGGCGTTATTTGTATTTTATGGATGAGGAAACTGAAGTTCAGAGAGTCAGGATGGCTTGCCCCAAGTCACCATACTCCTAAGTGGCCCTGTTGAACTCAGCCACGCCCTTGCCAACACTCCAGAGCACCTGTATGGTGAGGTAGCACCAGGCAGCTGCCTGCCAAAGCTGTTCATTATAGCTCCTACAGGAGGGCCACTCCTTTGTGACTTGATGTCCAAGAGGTGATATGGCAGAGTGGAAAGAGAACTAGCTCCAGGACTTGCCCCTGATGACTATGCTATCCTGGGCAAGTCGCTTTACTCCCCTGGGCCTCGGCCTTCTCATCTGTAAGATAGGGTTACTAACACCCATCGACCTCATGGGTTTGTTGTGTGGCTTAAATAATAGCATGGGAAGGTGAGTAGAATCATAAGTCATGATCATCTCCTAGAATCCCCTATGACAAACAAATGCCTAAATTCTTATCAGCTCATGTCTCAGGGGTCATCTGAGCTCCCATAAGGCATTGGGCTTAGAGCAATGAGAAGAGGACACAGAATGGTCCCATGGAAGGGCTGGGGGATCGAGAGCTCATAGATCCACTTGTCCTTGGCTTGGCCAGCTCCCTCTGAGCTCGCCAGAGGCGGCACAAAGGGCCAGACCCATGTAAAGGTCCTGGGGCTGAGGGAGGCTTTTGCACCTGCAGCTGACAGAGCAACCAGGGGTTGGGCCCGGCTCATTTAAGAGGCTGCCCCTTCCTGCTGATCCAGGCAGGTGGCCAGATGATGGGTGGCCTGAGGAGGATGGGATTTGAGCTGCAAGAACTAGGCTGGAGAACGGACCAGTTGGCAAAATCCTGGCCAGATCAATGGAGACCATCTGAATGGAGGGCTGCACTTAAGGGTGTGACAGTGAGTACCTGGGCTCCCCAGAGGCTGTTACATGCTGCTGCACCCCCAGAGAAGAGCACAGTGCTAGCTGGAGCCCCACTGCCATTTTCCACCCCACCCCCACTCTAGGACAGTCCAGAAGCCCTCGCTGCTGACCCCACCCCTTTGTGCAAGACCTGGGGGACAGGTGTAGTCTCCATTTGAGTGACTGTGCTAGCGGTTCAAGGTGTACCCTGAGAATGCTGAGCGGATGGGGTGAGAGGGTGAACTTTTGTTGCAGTGTCTGGAGGTAGTCACATTCTGAATGTCCCAGGTTTGTCACTGCTGGTATCTGTGGGCACCTTTAGGGCACTGCTGGCTTGGGCCTTTGGTTCCCCTCCCCCCAGAAGGTGGGGCAGCAGGAGAGGGCAGCCCTTTTACAGCATCAGCTCCTCCTCCAGGAGGTCTGCCCCCAAAATGGGGTCCTATTCAGTGTGCTCCCAAGAGGAGTAATAGGATTGACTCTACAGGCTGGGGTCCCCCGATGGGAAAGCTCAAACACCACCCACACAGGGGATCTCCCTAGGTGGAGGGACACTCTGTAGGCCTCCTTTTGTTTTCAGGGGTCCTCCAAGGCTAGGCTCTGTGTTGGCTCCCCTAAAGCAGCCAAGACCAGGCCAGATCAGAGCTGAGGGGGAAGGGGTGGAGGGGAGGCCCTGGAGGTGGAGACGATGACCTGGGGTGTGGGATGGCGCTCTCGGTGTGCCATGTCGTGCTTTGCATGTAAGGAGAGCTCATTGATAGATTCACTGACCCCTGCACTTTGAGTGGTCTCCTGCTTCCTCCATATCATGCTGGCCTTTGCTCTGGGGTCTGTACCCAGAGTGCCAGTGTGCCAGCTCTCTGGGCACCGGAGGTTCCTGTCTTACTAACACCTACCTGAAATGCCGGGGAGCCTCCAGGAACTGGGGACCGGGCCGCTCCTGGCCCTGGCTGGGAAATGCTGCCCTAGAGAACCTGCTCGCCGTACTCCAACTCCAGACCCTGGCAGGCTGGAAACAGACAAAATGAGGCCTCATATGGAGGGGCTAGAGGGGGAAAGGGAAGAGGTCAGGATGGTGACACCACTTTCTCAGGAATCAGGGATTGCCGAACTGGGCTTTGGAGAGGGGCATGGCTGATGGCTGTGTGACTTGGGGTCCTGACTCTCCCCTATATGATCATCTGCTTTGAGACACTCTGAGTTGGGCAGAGGGGAGCCCCCAAATACCTCCCCATGTAATTCACCCATTATAGCTTCACTCCATTTGCTCACGAAAGATTTTATCATTTCTAAAGGCCTCCCTTATAAAATGCAGATAACTGCTATAAAGTGGTCATGCCTTAAGTTCATCACCAGCTAACACTTCAATTATCATTGTAGCAGGAAATATAATAGATGAGCCAGAAATTTGGTCTGGATAGAGATGTGTGATGCTTGTGTGTTTGGGTTGAGGGAGGGTGCATTTTCCCATGCATTTGACAAATACAGACCAAGCACCCAGGAAGTGCCAGACAGAGTTCTTGGTCCTGAGAAGGTAGAGCAAACAAAAGAGACAAAATATCTTTGCCCTTGTGGAGTTTCCATTTTGTGGGGGTGGGCAGGGGGTGGGAGTGGTGATGGAGGTAGGGGGCAATAAACATACAAAAACTCAAATAAAATTTCTTGAATGTCAGGTAGCAACCCCTGCTATGGGGAAGAATAAGGCAGGGGAGGGGACTGGAGAATTTGTGGAGGAGGGGCAGGCCTCTTGGTTGACCTCTTGGCCTCTTGGAAGCCCAAAGACTAGAAGGAGGTACTTGCTCTTAGGAGCGTTCAAGTGCCCTGGGACCTGCCCTCTGACTTTGCCTGCGTCTTCCTCTACCCAACGCCCCAGGAGCCACAGAGCTCTTGGGTCCCAACGGAGGGGGAACGTGGGGAGCCAACCTCCTGGCAGACCACCAGCTGGAAATGTTCCCTGGGCTGCAGGAGGAGGGAGCGCAAGCTCTGGACCAGCCGAAATTAGTAGGGAACTTGATGCCTGCTCACCTTGAATGGCTCATTACCCAGCCCTAATCTGGGCCATTTCTCTTTTTTTTTTTTCCACACCAAGATTTGGAGGCAGCAGTGCAGCCATGTGGAGTGTCGGGGTCACTCTGCAGCAGAAAGTCAAAGCTTAGGAAGGTGTTATGGGGAGAGGGGAGGGTGTGTGCAGAGAGGGGAGGGTTTGTGTGTGGGAGGTGAAGGTGAGTAGTAGGGGAGGGCATAGGATAGGTGGGCAAGGGCTTGTTTTCAGAAGGTGCCTGGTCTCCCTCCTCCCTTCCTTCTCTCTGTCGGTCCATTTCTCCATCCATTTTCCCATTCCTCCCTTCCTTATTCCATCATTCCACCATAAGGCCTTCTCTGGCCAGGTAAGGGGGTAGAGAAGAAAATGACAAGTTCCTGCCTCAAGGAGGCTTGTGGGGAGACAGGAGATGCTCCCGGTGTGGTGTGTTCCGTGCTCAGGGGTCTGCGGACATAGCTTGGAGTGTGGGCACCCAGCTCTAGGAAAGGACTCCACCTGGGCCCTAGAGAAAGCATCTCAGGGGAGGGATACAGTGCAGCACCCCAAACTGCGGGAGGAGAAAGGGCGCTCAGGTGGAGGGACAGAGAGTTTGTCACTCTGTGCAGAATGCACCGTGGGCGCGGTGAGTGAAGGACGGAAGGGCTGGTCAGAACCTGAAGACTTGTCCTTGTCAAGAAGGACACGAAGAAGGACCTAGTGGGTCTGGTGGGCAGGGCAGGGATCAGGCATTCCTGAGAGCTGTGCTCATCACAGGCCGACCCCCATAGGCTCAAGGGACACTGGCACTAAAGCGGGGGAGGGCTGAGGGATCCTAGTGACTATGGGTCCAATGCCCTTCTTTACAGGTATGGAAACGGGCTCGAGGGGCTGAGAAAGCTGCCCAAGTTCCCACAGCTACACCCAGGGAGGTGTCCCTCCCCGGCTCTGCTCCAGCGTGCTTGCTTTGTATATAGTCAAGCAACAACCACCAACCTCAGTGAGCCTTTCAGGGTGCCAGGCCCTGAGGGCTTCCTGTAAACTAACTCGCCCATCTGCACAGAACGCCCTTGAAGCAGGTGCATGGTTATCACTGCTGGTTTGTGGAGTGCAGAGATCTGAACCCCACAGTGTACTCCCAGGTCTGGGCTTTCCCCCCTGGAGGTGCTGTGGAGGGCAGGGGTCACTGATTCCTGTGTGGGCGTCGTGCTGGCCCTGGTGAGCTCATCTCCGTTGCTGAACCCTGCACACCTAGAAAGCCTTCTGACTCCCAGGCTCCCCATTACTTATGGTTTTCGCAGACCCTCCAGCAGAGACACGGCGAGAAATGCTGAACAACACACTTTGGGGGTGGGAGTCGGGGATGCTCTCATTTGTAGCCATTTGTAGCTGTTGCTGCTTTCCTATAAATATTCCCACTGTGGCCACTTTGAAGATATCAGTGAGATGGCAGTTGGCTTGCAACCCCCCTGCAAATCTCAGCATGGGCTCTCAGTGTGGGCCAAGCCCAGCACACCACTGCCACAAGCCTCCCTCCTCCCCGAAACTGCCTGAAGCCCCCCTTTTCCCTTCCCCTGCCACCTCCCTCACTGCCTCTGATGGAACTAGATTCACATAAAAGTGTGTGATTTGAAAGTTCTCAACTTGGGAGGTTTGAAAACTGTTTTATTTCCTCTGTTCAAAAAGAAATAACAATAAAAGATTCATGGAGTGCTTCCCACTCTAATCATTTTTCTGGAAGGGACCTGGGTGAGTTAGTTTGAACCTTGGTTTTGCAGATATGGAAAGTCTGCCTCGAGGGTGGGGTTTGTGGCTCAAAGGCACAGCCAGTATCAGGCGCCGCCAGCCAGGTCTCCAGACTCCTGGTCCCTGACTCTTCCCAGCGTTGCATCTCAGCACTGTTTCAGGTTCAGCAGGGGTGGCTCAGGCAGACAAGAGCAAAAGGCAAAGTGGAGTTTGGATTTGCCACACACCAGCCTATGGCTCTGAGCCAGCATCTTAGATGCCTTGAGTCTTAGCTTCATCATGTTATTTATTTTATTTTTTTTTTTTTAGCTGAGCCATCCTGCTGCCTGTTGGCAGCTCAGTGGCAGCTCAGCTCAGGAATCGAACCGGTAACCCTGTTGCTCAGAGCTCGCACTCTTGAGCAAGCTCTTAACCAATTGAGCCACTCGGCCGGCTGCCCAGTTTCATCATTTTAAAATGTGGATCTTATTAATACTCGCCTTCTATATCTCATGGGGGGTTGTGAAGACCACAGGCGATAAATGGGTAGCAGAGTACATCCAAGGGAAGGAAATACAAATAGCTCTTAAATGTACACGATGATGTTCAATCTCCAAAGAAGAGAAACATAAATTAAAATTACACTGATAAATAATTTTTTCACATCAGATTGGCAAGAGTCTAGAAATTTGACAACACGCTCCAATGGTGACGTTGTGAGGATACAGGCAATCTTGTATTTCCCATGAGAAGATACATGTGTGTAACCTCCACGGAGGGCAATTTGGCAATAGCTGTTGTTAACATTATAGAGACTCATATCTCCTGACCCAGCAATTCTGCTTCTGGGAATTTATCCTACAAATATGTTTGGGTAAGTACAAACAGTCTATATGGAGTTTATGGCTCTTTGTTGCAGTGTTATTTGCCTTGGGAAAAGATTTGAAACAATGTAAATGTTCACTAAGGACAACGTAAATGTTCATTAAGAATTGAGGGTTCGCCCATGCAAAGGAGTACTATACAGCAATAAACAGGAAAGGAAAAGAAACTTTGTACTGATGTATAAGACACATTGTCAAGTGAAGAAAAACAAGGTAGAGAATGGCACAGTATGCTACATTTTGTGTTTAAAAACAAAGTAAACAGAAATCTTTCCTTATGCCAAATAGTGAAACTCCAGAAGGATCTCTGAGGAACTAAAACAGTGGTCACCTGTGGGGACTGAGGCTGGGATCTCAAAAGATAAGAGATGGGAGTAACAGGGAGAGTCTTAACTGTTTGCCTGTTAATATATATTGTTTATTTGTTGAGCCATGTGAGTGTATTGACAATTCAAAAATGTAAATGAAAAATGGCTTTGAACACTTGTGAAGCACTGTGCAGATGCAAGTGAACTGGACTATTGCTAATGGAAAAATGAGCTAAATTGCATGGCTAGGTCCTGGGTCTGCAGGGAGGGCAAAAGGGAGAGTGCTGCTTGGGGTTCTGGGGAGGGCAAGAGCCGTTGAAGAGAGGGTCTTGAGAAAAAAAGTGTTTCTCTGTGTTTTACTGGGAAGTGGCTGGTCATCGTGACATGGCTGGGGTGGGGGTCAAGGTTGGTGGTGAGGACTGCTGTTCCTGTCCAGGTTGATCAAACTGTTGGTTGTCCATCATAGCCAAGCTAGCTCTTGTTTGGGTAATGGCACCATGGCTCCCCAGTTTGTCCAGGAGTACTGGCTCCAAAGCTCTGGCAGAGAGCCATGCTGGGCTAGAGAAGGCTCTTGCTTTGAATTCTTAGCCTGAGCTAGGCGTGAGTGTGAGTGTTCTACCTGTCACAGCCCATTTAACCCTCTCACAATGCTTTGAGGTAGGCATATGCTTTTCTCCATTTTATAGATGGTGCAACTGAGGCACAGAAAGACCAAGCACTTGATCCAAGGTGCAGCGGCGGGGGGAGCTGGGCTATGCTTCCAGCAGTCGGCTTTGGAGTGATCCTCCCAACTGCCATGGGACCCTGCCCCTTGGGGAATGCCCTTGGCTCCCTTGCCTTCTGGCTGGTGCTGCCCCTCCATCTCTCTGTGTCTGGTCTCCTACTGGCCTGGATTAGAGCCCCATCACTGGGTCAGAAAGGAGCCCCTGACTTCCTTTTAGGTGGGGATAAGCATCACCTGTTGGAAGATCTCTTTGTCTCTCCTGGATCTCATATGGGCAGGTACCGTGTGGGCATCATACAAGTGGCCGCTCAGCCCATGTCCTGCTGCCCCCCTCAGAGGGGCTGAAGGCATTAGAGCACCTCCCTCCCCTTGCATCTCTGATATCCCAGAAACAAATCCTAGCTGACATAGGCCTCTTGTCAATTAGAGCAAGCCGAGGGCCTTGCTATCTGTGGAGGGATCTGGGGAGGAGGCGGGGCTGCCTGGCAAAGTGCTAGCATCATGTCTCCAATTAAAGTTGTGAGGATCCATCTTCTAACTCAGTCCCCCTCAGAAATTGACATTTATTAGGTTGTCAAAGCTGATTTTTCTTTCTGGCCCTTTCCTGCCCCCAACTCAGTGTGTGTGTGTGTGTGTGTGTGTGTGTGTGTGTGTGTGTGTGTGTGTGTGAACATGCATGTAAACAAATACTTACATTTTGCTTTTTAAAATTTAAGGATGGCCTCCAGTCCTGTTGGTGACCTGACTTCTTGACTACTGATAGAGCGGAAGGCAGCGACCCTGAGGGTAGGGGTCTGAGGTGATGGTAGCCTGTCATCTGGGGGTGAAGCCAGCCTCATGGAGAAATGGCGTTGTCTACTGTGTGGGTTTAGAAGTACCCCACCCACCACTGGGAAATTCCCTCTCCATGCACCACTGAGACTGGAATTCCTCCTACCGGGGACTAATTCCTATGAATTTATTCATCCCTTTCCTGGGGTCTCTTGTAAAGTGAAATATGGGCCCCTAAGAGGGAAATGCACTAAATCACTAACACCCCAGAAGCATGGAATTCAGAGCTGGAAGAGATCCTGAAGATAGTCTTATCTCCTCTTGTAGAGAGGAAACCTAAGCCTGGCAAGACTAAGGGATTTGCCCAAGGTCTTTCATCACATCAGTGTCAGCGATGTGGCTGGCACCCAGATCTTCTGACTCCAGGCTCAGTGGGATCTAGTTATCAGATCAGTTTTCTTCGGTGACAAGAGGGAGCCTGGCTGTATGTAGGCCCTGATCCCCAAATGACAGAAGGCCAACAAGGGGGATGGGGATGGGATGTGATGGAGAAAAAGTGTAGCAAGGCAAGACTGATGTGAAGACGGTTTGGCCTTCTAGTTGTACGCGTTGTCGTTTTCATTTTTATCTATTTTGCATTTATGATTCAGGACATCAAAGACAGCTATATTACTGGCTAGCTATTCTTGGCTTTCCTTAAAATGATATATGCCCAATTTCAGTCACCATCCCCACCTTTGCTATTTTTGCCATATTTTTATGCCACTTTTATTAATGCGACATAATATTTTTCTTTAACTCATTTTAAACTCAATTCATTTAAAAACGAAACTTTGTTTTACTATTGTGCAAGGAAAACCAGTTATCACTTGCCAGAAATAGATGGTAATCATAAAATTAAATATAATGAGATCAAAACAAGGTTATTAAAATATCGTGAGGTGCCTTTCCTGCCAAAAGCTCTTAGCCTGAAGACTTTTTTTTTCTTTGTAAAAAGGAGAATTCTCAAGTGTTGGAAAGGCATTAAAAACCTGCTAGCCCCCAAATGAGGCTTTCCTGAGGTAATCAGGGCCTGTATTAGTTTCTTGGGGCTGCCACAAACTAGGGGGCTTAAAATAACAGAAATTTATTCTCTCACAGTTCTGGAGGTTAGAAGTCAGCAATCAAGGTGTCAGCAGGGCCATGCTCTTCCTGAGTACTCAGAGGAGAATCCTTCCTTGGTTCTTTAAAAAAAAAAATAAAAAAAAAAATATATATATATATATATATATATATATATATATGTTCAAATTTTCAATTACAGTTGACATTTAATGTTATTTTATATTAGATTCATGTGTACAGTATAGCAGTTAGATATACAATTTACCAAATGATCCCCCTGATTAGTTATATGCGGTGCCACCTGGTATCATACATAGTTATTACAACATTGTTAGTTATATTCCCTATGCTTTACTTTACATCCCTATGACTATTTTGTAACTACCATTTTTTTTCTTCTTAATCCCTTCACCTTTTTCACCCAGCCCTCCAACCCTTCTCCCATCTGGCAACCATCAAGTTGTTCCCTGTATCTATGAATCTGTTTCTGTTTTGTTCTTTAGATTCCACAGATAAGTGAAATCTTTTGTTATTTGTCTTTCTCTGTCTGACTTATTTCACTTAACATAATACCCTCTAGGTCAATCCATGTTGTTGCAAATGATAAAATTTCATTCTTTTTTTATGGATGAGTAATATTTCATTGTTTATGTGTACCACATCTTTATCCAATCGTCTATTGAAGGACACTTAGGTTGCTTCCTTATCTCAGCTATTGTAAATAATGCTGCAATGGACAGAAGGATGCATATATCTTTTTGAATTAGTGATTTGGATTTCTTTGGATAAATACCCAGAAGTGGGATTGCCGGGTCATAAGGTATTTCTAGTTTCAATTTTTTTGAGGAACCTCCGTACTGTTTTCCACAGAGGCTGTACCAATCTGCAACCCCACCACCAGTGCATGAGGGTTCCTTTTTCTCCACTTCCTTGCCAGCACTTGTTGTTTGTTGGTTTATTGATGACGGTCATTCTGACAGGCGGCAGGTGGTATCTCATTATGGTCTTCCTTGCCCCTTATAGCTTCTGGTGGCTGGCTGGTGATCCTTGTTGTTTCTTGGTTTGTGGCTGCATCACTCTAATCTCTGCCTTCATTGTCACATGGCCTTCTCCCCATGTCTCTATCTCACTTGGCCATCTTCTTGTAAGGACAACGGTCATGCTAGATTAGGGGCCCATCCTACTCCAGTATGACCTCAGCTTAACTAATTTCACCTGCAACATCCTTATTTCCAAATAAGGTCACATTCTGAGGCACTGAAGGTTAGGACTTCAACATATCTTTTTTGGGGGGCACAATTCATCCCATAACAGGGTCTTTGAGAAAGAATAAAAAAGGGAGAACTTTTTCATTGTGTGGTCAGTGCTATCGAATGCCTGTCCAAGGGCCAGCAGCAGGACTTAAGGGGGGCCTTAGGGGGCTGTGAGGCCCTCCTGCCTCTCCTTCTGGGCTGAGGACCATGGAGATCCCCATAGCTCTCAGGAGCAGGTGATGTTCCTGAGGCCTGAACGGGCCTTTGGTCAGTCCGCTCTGAGGCCAGTAGGCACCCCCAGGGTCGGAGTGGGTGTGCTCACTGAAGAATTACGAAATCAGCACCATAGAGACTCCTTTGCAAGCAGCCCGCGTATCCTGAGATCCCCTAGGGTGAAAAGCACTGTATTTCCTTGATGTTGCTCTGGCGTGCCTGGTCTCACGGGCCCGCTGCGGGACAGTGCCAGGCAGAAGGACAAGTGGAAAGGGCCAGAAGGTTGGAGAGGTGGATGGGAGTGGGGAGAAGTATGGATGCTGCGGCTT
>NW_017731414.1:4666472-4670713 GCF_001890085.2 Hipposideros armiger | reverse complement strand
GGCTGCTCAGCTCAGGCTGGACTCGAACCGCTGTTGCTCAGAGCTCAAACTCTTGAGCGAGCTCTTAACCAACTGAGCCACTCAGCCGGCTCCTGTGTGTTTCTATTTTTAAAACAAAACAACTTTAAAGTAATTTTTGTTGTGGTGCCTCACAGCGGGTACAAGTTTCACCCCTCACTCCCTCAGATCCACATGAGGGCCATTATTTGATTCGAAGGATTATCAGGGGAGATTGTACCCAGAGCAGAGACAGGCAGGTATCCCCACCATCTCCAGGTATAGAATGGGTTCATTTAGGGTGTAGAGGTGTCCTGGCTTTGTGATGGGGCCTCTCATTGGCCTCCCACTCTTCTTCTTCCTTTTTAAAAAAACTTTATTGGGGAACAGTGTGTTTTTTGAGGACTTATCAGCTCCAAGTCAAATCGTTGTTTTTTTTTTTTTTCAATCTATTGGGTTGTTGGAAAAGTCATGACTCATTTTTGCAACAAAAAACAGAAAAAAATACGTCATGACTTTTCTGACAACTTGATAGTTGTGGAGGGCACAGCTCAGCTCCAAGTCAAGTCATTGTTTTCAATCTAGTTGTGGAGAGCACAGCTCACTGGCCCATGTGGGAATCAAACCGGCAACCTTGGTGTTATGAGCCTGTGCTCTAACCACCTGAGCTAACTGGCTGCCCTGGCCTCCCACTCTTCTTGAGCCAAGATTTTATCTTCTGAGTGCCTTTCCTTCATGTTGATCCATTAAAACCCAAGCTCCAGGTCAACAGGCATCATCTGATCACCTCTTACCCCACCCAGGGCTTCAGTGGGCATTCACCTCTTGATACTGGGCTTTCTGATGATTTTTGGCATTTGAGGATTTTTCTTTTCCCCCAGCTCAGCTATGCATTCATGAAATTAATTTATTTTTATTCATCGTAGTTTTGGTGTTCTTTACTGGGAGAATTTTCTGGATATCGAAACTGTCAATTACCTGAAGTGAAAGGTCCTACTGGTGCTTCTCAACAGAGAAATCCTGCACCACGGAGGCCACCTCTTTTACAGCAGGGAAAGAAGAGTGCAGATCTGGGGTTTGTGAGGCACGACCTCCACCAGAATGGCTGGGTGTTGGGGGTCTTCCTTTGGGGGTACAGTGGGGCAGGGGAGTAAACTGGGCGACTTGAAACAACCCCTTGATTAAGAGTGGGGCTTCCTGAATTCCCTGTCACTTATTAACTGTGACAGCTAGCTTTGACACTTGAGTGGCTTTGGGTTGACAGCTTCATGTCTGAAGCCCTGTCCATAGAGTGGGGATAGTATTTGTACCAGTAATAGGGACTTGGAGAGATGAAATGCACATAAGTGCCTAGCATGGTGCCTGGCATGTAGCAAGTGTTCAATAAATATTGGCTGCTATTGTTTTACTTCTTGTCTTTCTTGGCTGCCTGTGGCCATGGTTTTCCCATCATCTGAAAAGACTGCTGTCTCTGCAGTGGGTGTCTGGGGACCCGGGTCACTGTCTAGCTGTGCGAATTAGGGCATATCACTTCATCTTACTGCTCTCTCACATGTAAACATTTTCCTCACCTGTGAAATGAGAGGGTGGACTAAGTGATTTCTAAGGAGCTCCTCACCCTCACAGTCTGTGATTCTCGTTAAGAGTGGTATGAGGGGCTGGCCAAGTGGCGCGTTGGTTAAGCACTGGCTTGGGACACCAGAGGGCCCTGGTTTGGACCCCACATATGAGGGCCAGTGACACTGCCCTCTACAGCTAAGATGCTGAANGAGGGCTGCGGGGCAGCTGCAGCCCCAGGAGGAGTTTCTTAGGCATGGGTAGGAGGACTTGACTGAGCACTGCCTCAAACAGAAGTGGAGAAAGAAAGCCCCTGCTCTCCTGACTCTCTGCAGGGGTGGGGGAGGGAGAGGCAGACAGCGGATAGGCCCGGTGGTGATAGTGCTAAGGAGAAAAGTCAAGCTGGCTAAGAGGATAGGAGAGAAAATTCCTGGCAGAGGAAGTAGCAAGGATAATGGTAGCAGCAGAACAACTGTGGCCAGTGGGGCTGGAGCAGAGAGAGTGGGAAGAAAGAGGCAGGAAAGGGAGGTGGAGAGGCAGTGGGGTGCCAGGTCTTGGGGGTGGGGAGAGGCGGGGATGACTGATAATTCCACGTGGGTAAAGGTGTGGTATTTCATTCTAAGTGCCAATGCAGGATTTCTAGCGGAAGACATCAGTAATCTGACTTACTTTTAAACAGATCACCCTACTGCTGTGCTCAGAATAGACTTCGAGAAGCAAGAGTGGAGGCAGAGGCTCTTGCAGTCATGCAGACAAGGTGATGGTGACTTAAAGCAGGGTGACAGTAGTGGTGAGAAGTGACCGGATTCTGGATAGTCTTTGAAAGTAGGTCCAGTGAGGTTTACTGATTGGATGAGCTGTGAGAGAGGTGTTAAGGATCACGGGTTTTGGCCTGAGCAGCTGGAAGGATGGAGTTGCCATTTTCTGAAATGGGGACGGCTGCAGGAGGTGCAGGTCTGGAAGGAAGATCAAGGGCTCCAAGTAGGTTAAGTCAGGTTAAGATATGACTTCCAAGTGAAGATGGTGGGTGGGTGGGCAGTTGCACATTGGAGCCTGGAACTTAGGGGAGAGTATGGGCTGGAGATAGAACTTTATGAGCTAGTTGTTAGAGTTTAGATGGTATATGAAAGACTCAAGGCAGAATGAGCTCACTTGAAAGCAAGTGTTTGTAAAAGAAAGATAAGAAATCCAAGGATTGATCCCTGGGGCAACTGCAATCAGTAAGGCTCCCAGGGCAGATCAGCATAGACAACAGAGAGGCTGGCAGCTGATGACGTGACAGAAGGACCAGGAGAAAGAGTGACTATCCTGGAAGCCTCTGGAAGAGTGTTGAGGAGGGGCTGGCCAAGCGGCTTGGTTGGTTAAGAACGCGAGCTCTGAGCAACAGTGTCGCCGGTTTGATTCCCAAATGGGCCAGTGAGCTGCGCCCGACCTGAGCTGCCGCTGAGCCACCAACACGTGGCAGGATGGCTCAGTTGGTGAGAGCACGTGCTACTAACAACAAGGTTGCCGGTTCGACTCCCGCATGGGATGGTGGGCCGTGCCCAACGGCAGCTAAGATTGAACACAGCACCTGGAGCTGAGCTGCCCTGAGCTGCTGATGGGCGGCCAGATTGTTCAGTGGTTAGACCGTGCGCTCTTAGCAACAAGGTTTCCGGTTCAACTCTTGCACAGGATGGTGGGCTATGCCCACCCACAACTAATAACCTAATAACATGGCACCTTGAGCTGTGCAACTGCGAGCTGCCGACAGGCCGCTGGATGGCGACTGGACTTGGAGCTGAGCTAGCTGCGCCCTCCACAACTAAGATTGAAGGACAACAACTTGGCTCCTCCCCTTCCCCAATTCCCCAATAAAATCTTAAAAAAAAAAAAGAAAGTGTTGAGGAAGGGGGATGGTAATGCACCCTGTTAATTAAATGTTGCTGATAGGTCACTGTCATAGGAGGGAAGGCAGAGAGGCAGGGTGACCGGTCCACTGGTGGGAGCCTGTGGTCTCATCTGCTTGCTTCTTTTCTCAGTGAGGTAAGAATCACAGGCTGAGGGTGAGGGGTGGGGAGGAGGTGTTGGAAGCTTGAAGAGAGGAGAGAAAGTGAACTCAGAAATTGTGGCTGTGGCTGAACTCCACTTAGGGCCCACTTGACCAGTGGCAACTCCAGAACTTTTGTACTTGAAGAACTTAGGGCTGTAGATCTAGTCAGATGGGAGCTTGACAGTGAAGCTGCAAAACACCCTTCCAAGGCTGAGAAACTTCAGTCATCCGTATCAAGGAGAAGAGGAGCTGAAGGGGGAGAAAAATAAGGCCAACCCCTTAGGACCCCTACACCCCAGGGTAGGTCTTACAGAAGTAGGGGCGGAGGAAGGAGAGCCTTAGCAAGGTAAGCCATGCAGCTGAGAAGCTAGCTGTTCCTTCTGTCACTAGCTGTGTGCAGTCACCAGTAATGCAGCCAGTGTGATGAGAAGGAAGGCGCAGGACTAGAGAGGAGGGCACCAGGTTACATAGGGGCCACGCCCCCTCTCCTTTCCTCTTGAGGAAAGGACGCTCCTGTGACACCTCTTAGCTCCCACCTCTCTCAGAATAGCAAGTGGGACATGTAGGCAGATCTTTCTAAGAGTATAGCCTGCATCTCTACAGCACCTTGGCTAATTAAACACACACACACACACACACACACACACACACACAC
>NW_017731414.1:4660268-4664937 GCF_001890085.2 Hipposideros armiger | reverse complement strand
TGTGTGTGTGTGTGTGTGTGTGTGTGTGTGTGTATATATATATATATATATATATATATATATATATATATATACTGTGGTATTAATTTTATGTGTCAATTTGTATATATATACTGTGGTATTAATTTTATGTGTCAATTTGACTGGCCATGGGGTGCCCAGATAAAACATTATTTCTAGGTACATCTATGAGGGTGTTTCTGGATGAGATTAGCATTTGAATAAGCGGACTCAGTACAGCAGATTGCCCTTCCCATGTGGGCACCATCCAATCCATTGAGGGCCTGAACAGAACAGAAGGCAGGAGAAAGAGGAATTCACCCTTTTTCTCCTCCCTGAGCTGGGACATCCTATCAGGACATCCCATCGGGACACCCCATCATATCTTCTCCTGACCTCAGGCTGGCATTCACCCCATTGGCTCCCCTGTTTTTCAGGCTTTTGAACTAGAACTGAACTACCCCATCAGCTCTCCTTGGTCTCCAGCATGTGGACTGCAGATCTGGGGACGTCTCAGCCTTCACTATTGTGTGAGCCAATTTCTCATTCTCTGTCTCTGTCTCTGTCTCTGTCTCTGTCTCTGTCTCTCTCTCTCTCTCTCTCTCTCCTATATTTTTTTCAATCCTTTAGTACAAGAGCAAATCACCAGGGAGAAGAGAGCATGGGAGTGATTTACAGCTTTGTGTGAAGCAGGTTACTAACTCATTTCCTGAGTCATATATACTGGGGTGGGGGTAGGGGGAATGCCAAAAAATATATACACATTTTAAGGGATGTTATCTCTGTCCAAGCAGTAGTTCACCATAATCAGAAGTGTCTGGATGCTGATGGTAACCACTTTGAGCACCTCTTGTAATTGCACAAGTCAAATTTGACTTGTACTCATCTTTTGTTATCAGTATATATTACTATAATTTTTTTAAAAAAAGATTTTATTGGGGAATTGGGGGAGGGGAACAGACAAGTTGCTGTCCTTTTGTTCTTCAGCCTAGTTGTGGAGGCTGTAGCTTCACTGGCCCATATTGGTATTATCATTGCGCTCTTCCCGGGTGAGGCAGTCGCTCGCTGTCCATCGGATGGTCGCTCATGGCAGCTCATGGCAGCTCACGAAAGCTCACGCCTGCTGCCGGCCAGCCCCACTGCAGCCTACACCGTTGTCGGCAACTCACGGCAGCCCAGCTCCAGGTTGAGCTATTGTTCACCATCTTAGCTGTAGAGGGCACAGTGTCACTGGCCCTCATGTGAGATCCGAACCGGGGCCCTGCTGCTCAGAGCTGGCATCCCAAGCCAACTCCTCACCAATGCACCACTTGGCCGGCCCAATATATTACTACAATTAATACAGTTTTTTCTTTTCTTAAAATGTGTATACATTTTCTTGGCATCCTCTCTCTCTCTCTCTCTCTCTCTCTCTATATATATATATATATATATATATATGCATACATATCCGTATCTCCTATTATTCTGCTTCTCTGGAGAACCCTAATACACACACACACACACACATTTGTGTGTATATATTTCTGTACACATTTATCTGTCTATCATCTATCATCTATCTAACGGGACAGAAATTGCAAGACTTGCAGTTTGCAAAACATTGAGAGTAAGTGGTCGATAATGCCCTTTCCAGTTCCGCTATTTGAAGCTTATTTATAAGCCCACCATTGGCTGATGGGCTGAAAGTACAGGTAAAGGTTATAGGGACATGTCCACGTCGAGCCAGTAGCACAGGGCACTGCTCGTCGTGAGTGTCCCGTGACTGCCAGTTGTTACTTCTGCTCTCATTGCCTGGATTAATCGGCTTCGACACCTTGGAGCCCACTTTGCTGCTCCCCCTTTGGGTTTTTCCTTTATGTCCTTCTCATTTCCTGCTATGTCCTGTAAGTTTTTACTGTGAGATCATTTTTTTCTCCTCAGCTTTATTGGGGTGTAATTTACAAATAGAATTGTAATGTATTTGAAGTGTATACCGTGATGATCTGATGTATGTGTACATGCCTAAATGATTCCCACAGTCAGGTTAATTAAGACACCCATCACCTCACACAGTCACTGTGTGTGTGTGTGAATGCTTAAAATCTACTCTCTTATGGGGCGGCTGGTTGGCTCAGGTGGTTAGAACGCAGGCTCATAACACCAAGGTTGCCAGTTCAATTCCCACATGGGCCAAGGAGCTGCGAACCTCCACAACTAGATTGAAGACAACTACTTGACTTGGAGCTGATGGGTCCTGGAAAAACACACACTGTTCCCCAATAAAATTAAAAGAAAAAAAAAAGATCTACTCTCTTAGCAAATTTCAGTACATAATGCAGGATTATTAAATATATTCACCATGCTAGACATTAGATCCTCAGGCCTGATTCATCTTATAACTGAAAGTTTATTTATATCCTTTTACCAACCTCCTCACATTTCCTCATCCACCCCTGCCCTGACAGCCACTATTCTGCTCTGTTTCTATGAGTTCGACTTTTTTTTTTTAAATTTTACATATAGGTGATGACATGCAGTATTTGTCTCTTTCTCTGTGTGACTTATTTCATTAAGCATAACGCACTCTAGGTTCGTCCATGTTGTTCCTTACTCTTAAAGGCTGAATAATATTCCATTATGTGTGTACACACACACACACACACACACACAAACACACACACACACACACACATTTTCTTTATTCATTCATCTGTTGATGGAGACTTAGGTTGTTTCTGTATCTTGGCTATTTTGACTAATACTGCACTGAACATGGGAGAGCAGATATCTGAGATCATTTCTTCAGTGCTTTATCTGTAGGAATTTTTTGATGTGTACATTCGAATTATACTATTCCAGAGAGGTTCTGTGTGTTTCTATTTTTTTTTTTTTTTTTTTTTTTTAAAAAAACTTTATTGGGGAACAGTGTGTTTTTTGAGGACTTATCAGCTCCAAGTCAAATCGTTGTTTTTTTTTTTTTTCAATCTATTGGGTTGTTGGAAAAGTCATGACTCATTTTTGCAACAAAAAACAGAAAAAAATACGTCATGACTTTTCTGACAANACACACACACACACACACACACACACACACACACACACGTTGAAACATCAAAGTCGTCATCTCTCGCCATGAATTTATTGCAAAGATGTTGCCATGGCATAATATATTCCTGGAACTCCTTTTTGGGAAATCCAACTGAGCATGTGACACACTCCCTGACTGTTCTCTGTGGGGGTCACTCTGCATTTTAAGGACGGATTTCTGGAAACAGCCCTAAGTCATTGAGAGCCAAGTGTGATGACTAAAATTGGGGATTAGAGTTTTTTGTGGCCACCAGTGAGGCTTGATACAGATAGAATAAAATGAGCTTTGTCTTGTTTAAAAGGGGACAATACGTCTTTTACAAGATTTAATAAGGTACGGCGTGTAAAGTGCCTGGTGCACCTTTTGATCCACAGCAGGCATTTCATAATTGGTGTGATTAATATTCCTAAAACAGAGATCCTGAAATGAATGGAAGCATCATTGAAATAAGTGATTCGTCCCCCAAGGTGACAGCTTTGAAGGGACAGACTTTATCTAGAATGAAACATTTGGCTAAGTCTGTTAAAAAAGCAGATTAATAACTTTGTAATTTTATCTGTTAATCTCTTTATCAACCTTGCAAATAGGAAGATCAAAAGGTCCATCCATATCAGAGGAAAGAGCATCTAGAGGAGATCACGGGGAGAATACAGGCGATGCCTGATGCCTCGGTCACCTCTCAAGACCACCCATGTCTGCTGGTGGTACCTGGCTACCATCACTATACATAGTGGGTCCTCAGGTACCAAAGAGGCCAAATGTGTTCTCCCCTCCCCCACGGCTGCCCTCAGCGCTTCTCTCCAGGTTGGCTGACACCAGGGGGAAATTCTATGATGAGAAATTCTTGTCTCGGGCTTACATTTTTCCATCCTTGAGTACAAGAGCAAATAACCAGGAAGAAGAGAGCATGGGAGTGATTTACAGCTTCATGTGAAGAAGGTTACTACTAACTCATTTCCTGAGGCCAGGTCTGGATAGTGGGAGAGTACAGACAGCAGCAGGGCCACAGGTGTTTTTGCAAAAAGGGTGAGGCTGCAAAAGGAGGCATCACCGGAAGTAAGAGGCCTCAAAGGCGGAGAGCCTCATGCTTCCTTCAGTGCAGAGCCAGACCTGCTGTGAGCTTCCCTCCCCAAGGGGCCCACGAGGGAGCTGCTCAGCCCAGGGGGAAGGCTCCTGGTGGGTGCCATCTTGCTGCCCTGAGGAGTAACAGAGAGACCTGGCTCTCCCGGGAACTCTGCTCTAGCCAGCCTGGTAACTTTGTTTGGTCTCTCTCTCTCTCTGGGCCTCAGTTTCCCCTGAAAGGAAATGATGGCTTGGGGCCGTATCAGTGTCTCCTAGACTTTTTGTGTTTTAACCTTGATCTGAAGTGAGAAATACATTTTCCATTGCGACCCAGTATATGTATTCATATTGTGTGTGTATATGTGAATGGGTGTGTGTGTGTGTGTGTGTGTGTGTGTGTATATATATATATATATATATATATATATATATATATATATATTGTGGTATTAATTTTATGTGTCAATTTGTATATATATACTGTGGTATTAATTTTATGTGTCAATTTGACTGGCCATGGGGTGCCCAGATAAAACA
>NW_017731414.1:4622495-4654372 GCF_001890085.2 Hipposideros armiger | reverse complement strand
GACTGATCTGCCTGCCCGGGAAGAGCACAATGATGGTGCCAACTTGGGCCAGTGAAGCAATGTCCTCCACAACTAGATTGAAGAACAAAAGGACAGCAACTTGTCTGTTCCCCTTCCCTCAATTCCCCAGCACTGTTCCCATCCCCCAATTCCCCAATTAAAAAAAAAATCTTAAAAAAAAAAAGAATGGTATGAAAAGCAAAATGCATTCCTCAAAAACACAGCATTTTTCCAGGTAGCCCTCAGCATGTGAACCGACTGTACTTTCTAGACCTGATCTGTAAAAGTTGGATTTTTGGAAGTTGGCACATGTTCTCCCATAAGAGTAGCGTTTACATGGTGGTTGGCTTCTAGGGCCAGCTCATAAAATGCACCTTAATCCACAAGGAACCAGAAACACAGCCCATTTGCATTGAAAATGGTAGAAAAACAATACTGTCACAATACTGGTAATTAAACAAAACAGAAAAACAATGCCATTGAATTAGAACTCACTTTTTATTTATCTAGAATCCTGGTGCTTGAGGGAAGCAGGTTAATTTAGAAGACGAGGGGATCTATGGTGATGTGTCAGGGTGAGCCTACGTGGTTCTCCTGGGCTTTCTCAAGGGATGCAGACAGAGGCTGATGGCACAAGCTCTCTAAATATCTGATTTTGATTAAAAATTCAAGGATTCCTCCTATACCACTCTATCTTTTCCTTGAGATAGCATTGACCTAAGTCCTTCTCCACGTCCAACAGCCCTTGTAACTGTTTGGGCTTAGCAATGGAAAGGGGAGAGGGAAGGAGAAGAAAGGGAACCAGGAGACGAGAGGTAAGAGAGAGTCCAGCGTCGCAAACTGGTGACCCTAAGTCATGGTATGTTGGGACTGTTCCCTGCTGGCCCCCACACAGCAATTATTTTTATACTTTTAAAAGTTTTTATTTTTCCATCTTTATTGAGGTATAATTGACAAATAAAAATTGTGTGCATTTCAGGTATATGGCTTGATGGTTTGATGTAGTATACATTGTACAATAAACACCACAATCAAGCTAATATAAACACATCGCTTACCTTACACAGTTACCTTCTCTCCCCCCCCCCTTTTTTTTTTGTGGTGAGAACACTTAAGATCTACCCTCTTAGCAAATTTCAAGTATACCATACAATATCCATAGAGCATGTTAAAGCTTAAAAACAAATTATCTACCAGGATATTAAAATGCCATTAAAAACATCCAGATTTCTGGCTATAGGGAGCCCTAGTGACCTGGGTCCACGGCACTAAGTTTCCACAGCGTGACAATAGGCTGGTGCTTACCTGACCGGGTCCTCTTCATTTAATGAAAATATTTTCTGGTTGGTCCGTGTAAGCATTTGAGTTTGGAAACCCCAAGTGATGTAATTTAATAGGAGGAAGGGGATTAAAGAGAGTGTGAGTGTGAATGCCTGAAAGAGATGATTTGAGAGGGAGTCAACCGAAAGAAGAAATCAAAGATAAGAGAAAAGGGAGTTGCGTCTTGTATCATCACTGAAAACCAGAAAGAGGGCAGGTGAAAGGTGGTCAGGTCAGACAGTCCCTCCTGTGGTCATCAGGTGACCTCGCAGCCCCAGTGCAGCATGGTTGCTGTTTGAGAGGTTGGCTGGGAGAGGCAGCTTGCAAATGTTTAGTATACTTCTATATACATGAGGTTTCCAAGTTAAGAATCAGGTTCCTCTGAGTCAAATCTTGGGGTCCCCAAAGAAAAGGGTGTGCCTATATTTTCAGCGTAGGGATGATTCGGCTGTGGTACAGGTGCTTTCCTGAGCACTCGGGTGGGCTTGGCTGAGCTGATGAATGGATGGGGTCTCCCTCTACCCTCACTGTTCCATGTGAGACTCTCCACAAGCTCTGTGCTGGTTACAGTGGGGGACTTCCTCCTCTGCCTATGTCACCATGACGTGCTGCCTCTCCCTGTCCTTGGTTGGTAGTTTCTGAGTTGCGATGGCAGACCAGCCTCCTCTGGGGCATCATTCTCAAGTTTTGCAGCATACTCATTCTCCCTGGGGAGCTTAGTAACATGCAGGGTCCATCTCAGACATTATGAAACAGACCCTCGGGCTATGAGGCTTAGAAATCTTCCTGAAACAAGCAGCCCATAGGTGCTCTGACACGGGGGACCTTAGCCTGCACTTTGAGAGAGTGGCTGAAAGAAGTTTGCATTATGGGTTCATAAAAGCCAGTAGCACATAGCATGGGGACCAGCTATAGCTTGGGCAAGCCCCTTTCTTTGGTTTTCCTCTCTGCAAAATGAGGGGTTTGGATGGACTGGGCTCTAGGTTCCCTTCCAGCTCTGCAAATTGGAATTCCACAGCTCTGCACCTATTTAAAAGATTCCCCAGTTGTGGACATCCATTGCTCCTCGCCTCAGGCCCACTTCTCAGAAGGCCATGCAGCTGTAGCTAGTCACCTATGGTTTCAGGGGTACTTCCTGCTGCTTCTGGACCATGTGTTGCTCCAGCCCTGTCTCCAGGTGCTGGGGAAGGGCCAAGAGAGAAGGCTCTTGGGTACCAGGGAGAGTCTGCGTCTTTGCCTTCCTGCATTCTGACAGACTTCCTTCTCTAAGAGCAAGTGCTACCTGCCTGTGGTGCAGAAGGAAGTTGTGTTTGAGAAGCTCAGCAACCTGGACCCTGCAGGGCTGCTCCTGGGTGAATGTGACATGCAACTCTTTATGTGTTTCTATGTTCCTAAGCCCAGAGCTTGCCTCTAGTTCATGGCATGGAGATATTGTGGACTGATTGTGTCTCTCCCAAAGTTATATTGAAGCCCTAACCCCCAATGTGACTGTATTTGGAGATAATGCATTTAAGGTGGTAATTAGCATTAAATGAGGTCATATGGATGGGGCCCTAATCCAATAGGATTGGTGTTCTTATAAGAAGACAAAGAGACACCAGATTTCTCTCTCTTTCTCTCTTTATGAGCACAGAGGAAAGGCCAGGTGAGGACACAGTGAGAAGGTGGCCGCCTTCAAGCCAGGAAGAGAGCTCTCACCAGAAACCAACTCTGCCGACACCTTGATCTTAGGCTTCTAGCTTTTTTCCCTGTGAGAAAATAAATGTCTATTGTTTAATCCACCCAGTCTATGGTATTTTGCTATAATCGCCTGAGCAGGCTGATACATGAGAGAACATCCATCCATCCATCCATCCATCCATCCATCCATCCATCCATCCATCTGAGCATGTAGTACATTTATACACAATGGATTACCTATAAGGAAACTTCAAATTAATCTGGGCTTCAGGGAGTCACAGCAAGGTCACTCTGGGTTAAGTTTTTCCCATCTTGGTCCAAACTTCCTTCAAAGTTTCACACCCAGCCCAGCACTTCAGGGCACAGGATGCGCTACTGCAAACCCATTTCGGCCCTTTAATTGCTTCCCCACAAATGACTACTCTTTGGCATCCAAAGATAAAAGCCCAAGAGGTCAGGTGCCATTTGGGGGCACACATGGAGCGCGCACATGAGGGCTTGTGTCTGAGGACACCAAGCATTCATGTAAGTGAATTTAGCAGATCTGCTAAATGAGGCTGAGGGTGTGCTCAGGACTTTGAGTACCACACACATTTGTCTGAAACCCTAGGTTGAAATATGCTTTTGCTCATCAACTGTGTTGTCGTAGGCAAGATACTTAACTTCTTCAGGCCTCAGTGTCTCCCTCTGTGAAACCAGGAGAGTGGAAATGTTTCTCAAAGGTGAGCTGTGAGGACCATGCGGGAATGAGAGTGGAAGCGCCTTGTTAGCTGCATAGCTGCCCACAGGTGTGAGCAGTCCAGGTGCGCTTCTCCCGAGGCTGTGGCCTGCTCCTGCTCTCTGACAGTCCCCTCCCCGTGGCTTATTGATTCTGGCACCCAGGGAGTAGGCAGGACCACAGGCTGAGTGTCCTGCCAGGCCCTGGCTCCCAGAAATGGTGGTTTCCTCCATGTTCTTTCTTTCCCCATGTGCCTGACTCTGGCCCATGATGGGTAGTCAGGAATTATTTTTGAACACATAAATAAATGAATGACACATTGTAGACATGTAATACCCAATTACGGAATGGAACGAGGTGTCTTGTGGGGCCTGTTAAAGCAGTCTACCTAGGCTCTTGTCAGCTGCCTCAGAGATGGGAGGATAAAGATAAAACTAACATTTCTCCAGTAGCTATCTGCTGAGAATCATGCTAATCTACCCCCATCATTTGGGGAGCAGAGGAAGGGAAAGGAAACTCCCTGAGGATATAGGAGAGCTTGCTAATGTCCCCAGTGCCATAGGGAGAAAAGCAGATGGTTGAAAAACAGTCCTCTCTCTGCTACATGGTCTTTAATTACTTCTGTTTCTTGAACAACTACTATGTGCCAGGGACGATGCTGGGTGCTGGGGGTAAAAGCGTGACTCAGACTGACCATTAGTTATCTCACCAGAGAGCATTATTATTTCATTTAATCTTTAGAAGAGCTGTGCTAGGACCCAATGAAATACTGCATAGGAAAAGAGTTTACAAACTGTAAAGCGCTATAAAATATCAGGGATTGTTATAAGGACTATCAGTTATCCCCCCTCCCCCCACCTACCTCTGCAGCTTACCCAGCAGCCTACAGGTACAGTGCTGGCACCTACCTTACTTGTCTCCTTCCTGGCTAATTGGGGAGGCTCTCCAGGCCTGATTTATACGGACATTCACACATTCTCCCACTGAACATTATTTTAATCAGACACCTCATTATTGGAAGCCTGCCTCCTCGGGCTGCCTGGCCAGGGTTATTACAGGATATTATACAGACCATTTGCATGGCCACCTTCAGGTCATTTTCATCACTTTAAGCTACTTACAGGCCCATTTTCTTCCCCATAATATTTGCCTAATTCGATTACTCCACGGCCTCAGCTGGCTCAAAATGGAATCCGAATTTACACCTGGGAGCAAAGTCAACTGGACCTGGACACACCCTCAGTCCTTTCAGGGGGTGGGGGTGGGGGGGTGCCTCGTCTCAGGGGACTACTGTCACAGCCATGTTTTCAGATCTGAGGTGTACTTCTGAGCCTGGTAAGGAGGGGGTGGCTGGGGTGGGGAGAGAGCAACTTGTTGGATAGGTCGATGTTCTATAGTTGGAGATGTCACAAAGGATCCTTTTCTAACCCCCAGGTTCATCTTTTGTAAATTCATGCAGAGCTCATGGCACTTTTCCATCATAACCATACTTTGTTGTAATCGATTGGGTAGTATCTGTTTTCCCGCTAGCGAGCAAGCTCTGTGAGGGCAAGCACTCTGCTTATCTTCTTGTTCTTTGTGTCCCCAACATCTAGCAGAGAACCTAGGGTACAATAACTGATCAATAAATAGATATGTGTTTGTTGATTGACTGATTGAGTGAAAGGCTCCCTACTTGCATTTAAACATCTCTGCTAGAATGTCAATACCTGTGACTGCTCAGAGGTTAGTCCTGACTTGGGTCAAGGCCCCTATTTCTGTTATATTGTTTGTACTGCCCCTTCCCCCCTACCCCCCATATCTGGTTCTGCTCACAGGCTCATACTGTGTGCGGTGAGAAGTTGGGGAGCACAAAACTCGAGAGCAGAGTTCGCAGCTGGAGGCAGCTTTGCCTCCCAGGAGGCTTTCGGCAATGCCTGGAGACGATGTTGGTTGTCACTACTGAGGGGATGCTACGGGCACCCAGTGGCAGGCCAGGAATGCTGCTGAACACCCTAAAATGCACAGGCTATTCCCCCACGGCAAAGGTGATCCCACCCAAAATATCGACAGTGCGAGGCTGTGAAACCTTGCCTGAGAGTCCCCCACGCTTAACAGAAGGTACGGGCATCAGGCTCCCGGTGGTCAGCTGGACTCTTGGGGCCCTTAAGGGGAATCTTCCTATGACATCTTCTCTTCCCTGACCAAGTTCTGAACCATGAGTCAGGCGGGAGACCAAAACACTTCCTTGATTCCTGAGAGAACTGTTGGAGAACAGGGCATTAGCCTATCATCTGTGTGTGTATGTGGGGGATCACTAATTTTACATGTCTGCATTGAATTGATTCATCTCCCTTGAAAACCCAGGGCTCGGTGTAGAGCTGGCATGACAGAGAGAAGAAGAGGGTGCTCTCTGCTATAAGCCTCCTGTGCCAGGTCCTATCCCCCACCCTGATAAACCCTTCTTTGCCTAACATGGCAGCCCAGATGAGGTCAAAGTGGAAGGTCCACGGAAATACGAGGATTCAGAGTTCCTCCTGTTTGGGGTCAGGCCCGGGGCGACTTCTGTGGTTACGCTTTGAGGACCTGCAGTCAGATGGACTTGGCCTCTAGTCAATCTTTGAGCTTTACTTTCCTAATGCACAAAATAAGGAAGATAATAGATACAGTTCAGTTGTGTTGTAAAAATCAAAAGGATCATGATGGAAAAAGTGCTTAATTTCAGTATGGGATAGGGCCATGCCAAGCTCTGCAGTGACCACAGAGGTGGGCAGGGTGCTGTCTGAGGGCCACAGGGGGGTGACGGCTAGTGGTCTAGCAAAACCGTGCGCATAAATAACCACAGGCCAGATGGAGGCAGCATGGCCTAAGTCTGACTCCCACGGACCTTCAGACTAGAAAAGGCTCAGACACTCAGCTGTGGGGGAGCAGCGCTTGGAGCAAATGGCTTTGGATTTGGGCCCAGAAGGATGCTGGAGATTTTAAAAGTTGATAACTTCTTCTTATTATTGCAAAAGCAATACATGTTCATTTCAGAAAGTTGGGGAAACGCAGATAAATCAAAGAAAGAAAGTACGATCCCTTTATAATTCCATCGCCCCCAGATCATCACTGGTATTTCCAGCTTGGGGTAAAAATGTGGTCACATCCACCTTCCTCCTGTGTTAGTAAACCCAGCGTCTCCACTCTGGGCCTCCCCGTCTTCCTGTCCCTGGGGGTTTATTAGACTAAAGGGGTCAACCTGATCCAAAAGCCAAGCGGAGTAGAACTGGAGAGCCACAGCACAGGCGACAGGGATGTCCCTTGCCTGGACTCCAGGGTCGCAGCTTTTAGCTCACACATGCTTAGCGGTGGTCTTACTCAGGCTGCCATTACAAAGCACCACAAGTTGGATGGCTTAAACAACAGATATGGTCTCCAAGTTCTGGAGGCCGGCAGTCCGAGGTCCAGGTGACAGCAGGATTGGTTTCTCCTGACGCCTTTCTTTATGGCTTGCAGATGGCCACCGCCTTGCTGTTGGCTCACATGGTGTTTTCTCTGTGCATGCTCCTCCTGGTGTCCGTTCCTCTTCCTGTAAGGACACCAGTCATTTTGGATTAGGGCCCCATCCATGGACGCGTTTAGCCTTAATTATCTCTTTAAAAGTCCACTCTCCAAATACAGTCCCACTGGGGGTTAGGCCTTCAACATATGTTTTGGGGGGACACAGTTCAGTCCATATTAGCTTTGTTCCCCAAAATGCAACAAAACATCAGGGTAGTCATCCAAAGGGGCTTAAATCCCCATCTCCTACTGTTTTAGAAACTGACAAGGTGGCAGGGGTGAGGGAAACTCAACCCTGGAGGCAACTTCCTACAGTGGGGTTGGAGTGGCGGGTTGCTGTGGGTCCCAGATTCCAGGAATTAGAGCTAAGCGATGTGACCTTGGGAGCCCTTTCTAAGTCTGACATGGAGGGACTGAAGCCTCAATTCTTCAAACCTGCCCCTGCACTAAACGTCCCCTAGTCTGTTCCACTGTTCAGTTTGGGGGAGGGGTATTTTTCTACTTTGGGGGAGTAAGGTCTTTTTCCTCATTTCTCTCTGCAGCACATCGTGTTAACTGCATCCTTACCATGTCTCATCTCCACCACTTTTGCGGTCATCTCTCCCCTCCGTAGGCTGCTTTCCGGGGCAGTTTTCCGGAACCTGGCAGTAGCTGGTTCAGTACATCGGCATGTGGAATTGTATCTTCAGGCTGGAAGATAAGCATATAGTCATCAATGCTGAACAGAGCCTCCAATTTCAGGGATGCATACATTGTCGTATAATTAAGAGGGAAGGCTCGTCCTTGGAAAAGATTTGCAGAAAGGGCTTATAATTGCAAGGACATAGAATTAGTTTCAAGGCTTCTTGACTTTTGTGTTAATCTCTAGGGCTTCTTTTATCAATTTGTGCCCAGCTGATGTTGCTCTCAAGTCATAAGCAATTGGCTTATCAGTTCTCTCTGGCATCTCATGGCTTGAGCTCAACCTGGGTGGGGTTAGGTGAAGTGTCACTGGTCAGAAATGGTGGATTATGTTTATTATATTACCCTGGTACAGACTTAGAGGTCCATAATTGCTTGACATTCCTGGGAGTGTCCTCAGGATGAGAAGTCCAAAACCAGGGGACATTTTTCCTAGTAGGAGATAAACTGGTTTTGCAATTGTTGCTTTTCAAGGAAGAAAAACATCATAGATAGGAAGATGCCTCATGAAGGCTGGAAACTATTATTTTGTTTTGAGAACAAACTCATCACAGATGGTATAGACTCTACCTTGTGGTGGGAGGTGCAAATGGATGGCCAACCATTAGCAGTGATGGTGTGGTGGTCTAAGAAGGTGGCAGGGAGGTCCCATTTCCCATTCCTCTCCTTTCCACGGAGGACACCTGATGTGTGCAGAAGGTGTGGGACTTTATGAAAACCTCTTATAAGTTTATTTTCTGTTGATTTCAAGATCAGAAAACTATCAAAATATGGTTCTCCACCTGGCTTTCTTGGTGCATGTCTTTTCTTGGTTCTGTCGGCAGCACATAGCCTACATTTTAAGATACTTAACTCCGGATGTTCTTCACTGAGTGACGACTATTTAAGGGCACCCCAGCAGTATTTCTGTGGATTCCCTCTCAATGGGCTTGGGCGAGGTCCAGCAAGAGAGAGGAGTTGACTGACTGCTGGGCTGGTGTGTACATGTCCTATTAGAGTAAAGGCCTTGATCACAGGGCACTGCGGTCTCCACAGACTCATCAAATCCCTAGGCATCATCAGCAACAATATTTCCTGAGTTCATAAAATGTTTCCAGATGAGCTGATGCAATGATATCCCGTGCTCTGTCTTTTCAGAGACACTTTAGCATTCTGTATTCAAAAGATATTTATTTATGTATTCCTAGATGCGGAGGTAGGCACGGGGGATACAGCAAAGAACCAAGCCAGCCATGGTCCCTCTCTCCGTGGCGCTTATGGTCAAGTGGTGGAGACAGGTGGTCAACAATAAAGTGTGATGAGGCTGTGCAAAGGAAAGGAAGGAAAGCAATGGGTGCCTGTTGCAAGTAGCCTTGGCCCTGACTTTACTCCCACCTCCCTGAGGCTAGTTCAGGAAATCTCTTGACACCAGCCTCTGGTTGGGCTGTTCTAAGGCAAACCTTGGCCTTTGATTCCTTTCCTAGAAGGTTGGCCTGCTCTCCTCTCTTCTCCCAGAGCGGGTCTTTGAGGTTGCTGTAGCAATGGACATACCTTCGGCACTGCGGTCTTGAATGAGCACCCTGGCCCTCAACGGCTGTGCCAAAGCACAGTGGAGGGAGCTGGGTAGGGCACGCTCGCTGATTCTTGAGATGGGCCTTAGCCCACCTGATGGCCCCCTGGGAGCCACACCGCTGATGAGCACAACTGGAAACGCTGCACAAGCTTTGCACGAGTACAGCTCAGGGAATCCCCGACGAATGAAAATAAAGACCTTTGCATGCCAGGTGACGCGGACGGCACTCACAAGCCCCGTACTTCCCCGATGGGGCCTGAGCAGTGGATGCTCTTAGAGTGGTCTTTCCACTGGAGGAGTCTGCTCTCTGAGTCCCTGAAGCTAGAAGGAGAGTTCTGGGGGTGCAGACATCTGGAGAGGTCACTCCCGGAGTCCTGCTGCCATGCCTGCACATGCTCTCTGTGCCCTGTGTGGTAGGGGTGCTTTTCACAGGGGTGGCCACTCCTGGAATGTCTGGAAGGGGTTGTCTAAGAATAAAGCCCGCTCGTTGAGGACTTTTTGTGTGCTGGGCACTGGGCCAAAGCTTTACATATGTCATCTCATTGAATCCTAAAGTCCTTTGATGTAGGTGCCTCTTGTTACTTCCATTTTATAGAGGAGAATTTTGAGGCGAGGAGGATAAGTTACTTGCTGTAGGCAGAACAGCCCATACACGGCTGAGCTAGGATGGCGTTGCAGGCTCGTCAGAGCCCGAAACCCCACTCTCTCCGCCGCTGCCTTGTGTTATGCCGCTTCCTGCCGTCTCCCCGTCTGGAGGCTTTCTTCGGACCCCATAAATGTCAAGCTTGATTTAGTTAAGAGGTGACAATGGAGGCCTTTACTGTGAATTCCACATTCAAGGGGGATGGGCAATTTATCAACCAGGAAACCTCCCAGACTGCAGTGTGGGATGGATAGCATGGCTCTGAGCCAGGTGCCAGCCCTTGTCCTTGTAACAGATCCAGCCGCTCAGTCAGTGGCAACCAAGGACATTAGTGGCTCCTCTCCTGCTAGCATGTGCGCCCTAGGTGAGGCCCTGATGCCCTCACGTGCCCCTGCGCTCTGGCCTTCCTCCAAGTTCTGCTGGCCATAACTGGTCCAACAGTCTGGCCACGGTGGTTCAGCTCCTCAGTTGGATAGAGCCTGTCTGAATCCTACTCTTGTTGGTTGGAGCTCTGTCTCTCTGGCTAACTTTTGCCATTTCTCTAGAAGCCAAGATGGTTTGCTGCTTAAACATAGACAAACCTCTCTGAACTCAGTGAGGACACCTGCTGGGAGAGAGAGCATACCCACTGGGTCTCATGGACATCAGTAGTAGCTTAATTGGACTCAAATTGAACTCTGTGGTTGGGACTCAGGAGAAGCGTGGGGTCAGCGCTATCTCTGAGTCCCTTCCCTCAGATCCTAAATTATCCCCCCCCTTTGCTGGCCCACTGATAAGGTGTTAACTTGTCTTGCATCTGAGGCTCATGGATTCCACGGCTTAGTTTCATCATGAGGTCCAAACTTCTACGCAGTGAGTGATGGCACCCAGGAGAAGCGTGATTTTAACAGTGCCTCAAAAATTCATTAAATGCCCTGGTCTTAGATAAGGTGGGACCGGTGGGGGTGGGGAGGGTACTGGGAGAGAACCTGTAACAGCAAATGCCTGGGCCTTTTTAGTGGTCAGGAGGACAGCCTCCTCTTTTCTGGACTTTGTCATCTCTGAACCTTTAAGGCAGTGTTCTTCAATGGGTGAGATTTGGCCTCCCAGGGGAGATTTAGCAATGCCTGGAGACATTTTTGGTATCACAGTTGGGGACTTGCTATTGGCATATAGTGGTTAGAGGCCAGGGATGCCGCTAAACATGCTATAGTGCATAGAACAGCACCCTACAACTAAGAATTATCCAACGCCAAAATGTCAATAGTGCTGTGGTGACGAAATGCTTCTTAAAGTGATGGTGGAATGCTTGTGGGCAGAAGCCAGCGTAAATTTGAGTCACTTGAATGCAGAAGTGTCCCCCTTGTTCTGTTTTGTGGCATCTTGTTTTCAACCCTGCTTTGTCTGTCATGCGCTCCCTCCCTCCGCCCCCTCCAGCAGCTGCCCCCACCCAGACTGTGTACCTGCCCGCCACATGGAACTATGCTCCCAGCCTGGATATGCAGGAGCCATGTCACATCTGTGCCTTAATCCGGAGTAAATATGTTTGTTGGACAGTCAAACAGAGCTTGGTAGATGTCTAATGTTTGAGACAGTAGTACTCTATTTTGTATGCACAAAAATAAAATGAAAGCTTACCAACTATACTGAGTTGGTAGGTGGCTCCCCCACCCCNCACACGTGTTCTAGAGCCCTACTGTGTGCCCAGGGTCAGGGGTACAAGCAGCCCTCCCTTCGGAGCTGTCGCCCTCCGAAGCCCTCGCAGCCCTAGAGCTCAATGAGGCTGAGACTCTGAGAGTAAATCTGGACCCGGGGCCCCAGTGAGCAGGAGCCGGTAAGGGGTGCAGAGGAATCACAGGCCAGAAGAGGGCAGCACTTCCCTGGTGTGCTTCAGGGGAGCCTCGACTCCCCCTCTCCCCCACCCCCAGCCCCAATTCATGTCTACCCTGAACCTGCGATTGTGAGCTTAGTTGGAAATAGGATCTTTGCAGATGCAATCAAGTTAAGATGAGGTCACACTGGATTAGGATGAGCCCTAACTCCAATGACTGGCGTCCTTATATGACAAGAGAAATTTTGACTTGGAGAGACACACACACAGAGGGAAGATGGCCACATGAAGATGGAGGCAGAAATTGGACTGATGAGTCTACAAGCCAAAGAATGCAAAGGACTGGTGGAAATCACCAGAAGCTAGGAAGAGGCAAGGAAAGATTCTTCCTTTGTTACAGCAGCTCCAGGAAATGAATACACTGACTTATGAATCCTGGGATGTTGGCAGGCAGCCTAAAAACCTTCTTCATGCCTCAATGCCATCATTTTAGGCAGAGGGTATTCCCAGTTTCCTGGGTGAAGTTCACTGGTACCGAGTGGATTTATACGGTCTGTTGTCATCTGGCCTTTTCTATAAAAAGCATTCACATTTGTTTCCAGGATATGTTGAACCTGGATTGTGGTAACCAGGCAAAATTTGTCTCACAGCCTTGTTGGAACAAGGTAAAGGGGATACAAATGAACGTGTACAGTGAGGTGCCGTCCCCCTGCTCCCAGCTCAAGGAGCCCTTATCTGACAGTCTGGGCCTAACTTCAGATTAGGGGACCTTCCCTTTCCGGGCCTCCCGGGCTTCCAGTGGTTCCCAGAACTTGTGAGCACTATGTGTGTCCTCAAGCAGCAACCTGAAGCTTCATGGGTGAGGAGTGTGCCCACAGGACAGACAGACGCCTGCTCCTGGTGGAGCTGCGATGGGCCAAGCTCTCTACTCCCACACCACGCCGGGGTGCTTGCATACTGTCCCTCTTGCCGTCCTCAGGGGCTAACAGACTAGGCATTTTCTGGGCCACAGACCCGTTCTGGAGCACTTTCTGGGGTGGGACCCACAGCCCAAACCCATGGCCACAGCCCCTTCTCCCAGTTCTTACCCCCATTTCCTCTGTCCTGCCCTGCCCACCTTCCTTCAGGTCCATCCCACAGGGGTGCGCATCCTCTAGGTTTCTCCCATCATAGAGTTTGAGAGCAGGCAGGGAGGACCCTGCCCTCAAGTCACTGAGAAAGACCTGTGTACCCATTCTCTAGGTGAGGAGAGGCCCCATTCCGAGAACTAGAAAGGCCCATCCTCCTCTCTTTGAAGGAAACATGAAAACGCTTTCTGTTCCTCCCTGTGACGCCCGGAAGCATTTCTTGCTAAAAAGTAAAAACCAAAACCAAACACAAATTGAGTTCTCACGGGTCACCCACAAACCAAGGATTCATTCAGCAGGATTCTCTGCTCTGCACAAGAAGCAGGCTTCCGTGTTTGTGCCCCAGAGGCCATCCAGTTCAGAGGCCTCATGCTGCACACGGGGAAGCTGAGGCCCAGAGAGAGGAAGTGGCTCACTCGGGGTTACCCAGGGGACTGGTGTCAAAGCCTGGATCAGAAGCCAAGTCTCCTAATTTCAAGGCCATGGGAGTGGGGACTCAAGAGATAGGAAATATTAGGAATGTCTCCCGGCACCACCCAGCACACCTGATCCCTTCCGGTGGTGGGGAAGATACTTACCTTCTGACCCCAACTCCCTGGTTGTTTTGCTGGCCAGAAATAATGAGGGTAGCGCTTCTTTGCCCAGCACTTTCTAAAGCCCTCTCACATCCATTATCTCCTGTGATCCTTGGTTACTCTGTGAAGGAGGCAGGGCTGGGAGCACTGGTTCCCACTTTATAGATAATGAAACCAAGGTTCAAGAGGTTAAGCGACTTACACAAGGTCACACATCTATTGCATAAGGGGAATTAGATCCCAAGTCTTCCTAGTGAAAATTCCTGGGGACCTTGACCTTCAAGTGGGTCATTTGTCAGCTGCTTCTCTCTCCTCTTCTGGCCTGCTCCCCTGGGAACGCCAGGCAGACGCAGCTCTAGGCCCTTTCTCCTCCTTATGCCTGTCTTCTTCCTTCTCCTCTTCCATATTCATGACCACGTTATTCTCTCCCCCAACTTATTTTTTCCTCCAGGCCCCATAATCCTACTACCTGATGCAGGCCTGGCTCCTTAGATAGGTGCTGGGTCGTTTGCACACACAAATCAGTATACGGGCGCTTAGGCTGCAAGCAGATTCTTGGGGGGGTGTGGGGGGAGGGGCTCTGGGATGGAGCTCTGGAATGGAGCTCGGGCACTTAGTTGCCTCTCCACTGCCCACTTGGACACTCTCCATGGCTGGCTCTCAGTTTTTCCTTCTGCAGAATGGAGAGAGGGCTGTTCCCTGCCCCCTTAGCTTGGGGACTAATTCTGCCAAAAAGGGGTTAAAAAATATAATTGAGCTTAATCTGGATAGAGGCCTGGTCTGCTCATTTGCATATAAGCATCTCCTCCGCCCCCAGCCTGGCAATTTGCATCTAATTATCTAAGTGCCAGCCTTGGTGATTTCCCGCTAGACTGGTCCTGCTGGGTTCAGCTTTATCTCCTCTTTGGCCCTAAGCCCTTTTCCTGCCCTCCTGACCCCAGGGGGGCTCTTAGCCTCTGACTGGCCTCTTCAATCCAGCTGCAGGCTGTTTCTCAGGCGCTCAACTTCTCTGCAGAGCAGGCTCCAGGTCCTAGCCAGGGACACAGTAAGCCTGAACTGGGGTCAGTGTGCGTGTTTATTGGGAAGGTGCTAGGATAGGAGGAGGGGGTTGCTCTACTTACCCATGTGAACTTGAAAGGCCCAGAGTGTGTGTGTTACAGTCACACACATTCACATACACACAGTCTCAGTCATACACACACTCACACAGATTCACATACACACACTCATATGCATACACACTTCATATACACACATTTATACTCATATACACACTTATACACATACACTCACACACACATTAACATACACAAACACACACACTCACATTCACACATACACATTCAAATATGCACTCATACACATACGAGGTTGGACAATTAAGTTCAGGAACTCATATTAGAAAAAGTGCTACATATCTCATTGCTGAATATCGCTACGGTCACCTTTGAAATACTCCCCTTGGGAAGCTATGCACCAATGCCAGAGCCTAGTCCACCCTTCAAAGTTATTTTGGAACTCTTTCTGGAATGGCCATCAGAGCTGTCGTATTACCCTTGATGTCCTGAACGTCATCAAAATGTCTTCCTTTCAATATTTCCTTTATCTTTGGGTAAAGAAAGAAGTCACTGGGGGCCAGATCAGGAGAGTAGGTAGGGTCTTCCAATACAGCTATTTGTTTACTGGCTAAAAACTCCCTCACAGGCAGTGCCGTGTGAGCTGGTGCATTGTCATGGTGCAAGAGCCATGAATTGTTGGAGAAAAGTTCAGGTCGTCTAACTGTTTCACGCAGCCTTTTCAGCACTTGCAAATAGTAAACTTGGTTAACTGTTTATCCAGTTGGTACAAATTCATAATGAAGAGTCCTTCTGATATCAAAAAAGCTTAGCAACATCGTTGCAAAAAGTTCATACACTCGTACACTCATGCATACACTCATACACACACACTCATGTACATACACTCATGCACACACACATATGCGCCTGTGCGCACGTGTACACACACACACACACACACTCAGCGCGTGTTTTACACATTCTTCTTGGCCCCTCTGCTCCTTTGCTCCCATCCTAGGTCATTCTGTGCAATTTTTCTTTTGCTTTCAAAGAGAGTTTGATGTGCACTTGATGTGATGCCACCCGGTAGAATGTTGTGGGGAGATGAAGGAGGGCAGGGACAGGTTTAGTGTTTTCTCCCCCAGCCTGCTCCTCGGTGCAGCCCTGCTCTTCCTAACACAGGTGTCTCCCTGGGAAGCCAGCCCTGCAGCCTGTCTTTCAATCCGACCCCTGAAAGCCTGGGCAGTTGTCGTTGGGGCTGGTCACACACAGAGATGTCCAGAGGTCACTAGGGAATGACCCATTACCTGGAAGGGGGAAGACACCCTTTGTGGAGGGGAGTCAGCGATCTGGCTGGGGCCACGGTGGTTGGGTTGGACTGCCTCTGCTCAATGGTATCACCTGTCTGGTTGCATCTCAGAGCGGGTCCTGCTACTGTGCAAAGTTGAGAGGGGGTGATGAGCAGTGGATGGGGAGCAGGTCGTGCACACTGATCACTAAAAGGCAGTGTGCACTGGGGCAATAGCATTGGGTGGCACTGGGCAGTGATGTCTAGTTCCATTCATTCGTTCTCTGACTGCTCATAGAGCACGGACGAGGGCAGGGCCTCGTGCTGTATTTACCTGCGGATATAGCCATGAAAAAGACAGATGCGTGACTATCGCCAGGAGCTCACAGCCTGGTGATGACGCAGACAAGTAAACATGGCAGAGTCAGCTGTAGAGTAGAAAGAGAAGCACAGGGTCTGGAATGGTTAATTCTATGTGTCAACCTGGCGAGCTCATGGTACCCAGGTGTTGGTCAAGCACCAGTCTAGATTTCCCTGTGAAGATAGTTTTTAGATGAGATTAACATTTAAGTCAGTGGACTTTGAATAAAGCAGAGGACTCTTCATAGGGTGGTGGGCCTCGTCCAATCAGTTGAAGGCCTTATGAGAAAAGAGACAGAGGTCCTCCGGGGAAAAGGAAATTCTGGCCTTCAGATCTGAAGTACAATATCAACTCTTCCCTGGGTCTCCAACCTGCTGGCCTACCCTGCAGATTTTGGACTTGCCCACCTCTACAACTGCATGAGTCAATCCCTTTGTCTCTCTGGAGAACACTGACTAATACAGGGTCCTATAGGAGTACCTTGGAAGGGATTGGGGGCAGGAAAGGCTTCCTGGAGGAGGCAAGCTAGGCTCTGACATGTCTGCAGTTAAGGAAGAGGAGGAAGGATGCTTGAGGCAACAAGTGCATCGGGAGGGAAATGGTGGCATGGCTTGAATCGTGACAATGGGCCATGCTGTCTGAATCTATCTAGCCTGTGTGTGCTTACTAACTAGCTCACTGGCCTTGGGCAGGGCCCCGACTTCTCTGAATTTCAGTGTCCTCCATTGTGCAATGGTAATGATAGCCCCAACAACCTCCTTCGAGGAGCTTTGGGAGGATGCAAATGAGATGCTGGAGGTGACCAGCTGAGTGGATGGTCAGGAGTGGAGGGATGTAAGGGGTGTGCAGCCCTTCGAGGCTTTGGCAGGACAGTGTGGCGGCCGTTGCACAGGTGGAGAGCCCAGAACACGTGGCACAGAAAAGCCTGGCTAAGCGGGCAAGAGGAGGCTCTTCCCTGACTTGTGGGGACTCTTCAGGCCTCAGTATTCTCATCTGTGAAATGGAAGTGAACAGCCCCTTAGGGTTGGTCTCGAGCATCAAATGAGACAATCTGTTGATTGCAAATAGGTTGAACATGAAAGAAGTGATAGACTGCAATGCGTTGTTACGGTCGGTGATCAGGAGTAAGAGGGAGGGGAGCAGGCTGGGCCCAGGCAAGTGAGGCCCTTGGGGTGCAACGTTCGAGGAGGCGCTCCCCCTGTGGATTGGGCCCTGAGAGGAAGGGCCTCCTTAGCTGTTGCTCACTTCCCTCTAGTGTGGACCCTGGAGGTAAGGCATGAATTCACGCAGGAGAGATGGGTGCTTTGGTGGCCAGTTGGACTTGAATGTTCTTTGAAAGGCTTGATTGACTTTTCTGCAGGTCGCGCTCTGCCCGAGGGGACAGTGCCACGCTGCCTGGGGTGGCGAGTTTTCTCGTGCCGTGGTTCTCAGAGTGGGGTCTGGAACTGCAGCATCAGTACCACCTGGGAACTTGGTAGAAACATAAATGCCTGGCCCCACCTGGACCCACTGGACCAGAAACTGGGGATGGGGCTCAGACATTTGCCTTTTAATCAGCCTTCCAGAGGATTCCAAGGCCACCAGTGTGTGAGGACCGCCGTGCCCACTGTGCTGTGGCCTAGGCACATGGCAAGAGTGGGGAGAGACTTCATGGATTGACTAAAACAATTCACCTGTGCAGAAAACAACTCTTCCCTTCTTGACTTCCTCCTTGGCCACATTTCCCCTCCTTTTCTGTCTCTTGCTTTTTTCCCTCCATCCAAGACATGACATCCACCTTCACTAGAGTTGGTCCCAGAGTCTCAGGTTCTCTGGCTTATCTGGGAGAATGGAAGCATAGTTCTAACACTGCTTCCACCTTAAAAAACAACAACAAAAAACACAAATGACTAACAAGTATCTGAAGAGAGGTTCAAATACTATGAATGAGAGAGATGTAAATTTAAACAACTGAGACATGACGTTGCCCTCAGCAGAATGGCAAAGTCAGAAAGGCGGACAAAACGGAGGTGATGAGGACGTGTAAAGACCTCTCCTGAATCGCAGGTGGGCATGAAAACTGTGTGTTTATTTTGGAAATCAATCTGGCAAATTCAGCGCTATTTATTTTCTATTATTATTATTATTATTATTATTATTATTTTTAAAGTACATTAAAAAATTGTTTTTTTATTGGGGTAAAGTGTGTTTTTCCAGGACCCATCAGCTCCAAGTCAAGCAGTCATTTCAATCTAGTTGTGGAGGGCATAGCTCAGTAGCTCATGTGGGGATCAAACCGGCAACCTTGGTTGAGCTATGAGTACTGTGCTCTAACCACCTGAGCTAATCGGCTGCCCCTTCTTTAATTATTTTTATTGAACATACCTCATATAGTGCTTACTGTGTTTTAGAAGCTGTTCTAGGCAATTTACAAATGCCAACTCAAATCATGACTAATTTATTTAATTGTGTTGTGTGTTTGCCTTACGATCCAGAGGTCCCACTGTTAGGATGGGTCCTGGATAAGGTCTCCCACAGTCGATAAAGGGACATGTACGGAGTGTGTTGTTTGTGGCAGAGGGAAGCTGGGGACCCCTTGATGTCTGTCAGTGGAGGATGGACAAGTGGACAGAGATGGGTGCGTCCTGTGGGACCCTCCATGTGTTGGAATCATTGAACCAGATACCTACAGGAAGCAGCAGATCTCAAAAAAGCAGTGTTGACTAAAAAAAGTACAATGCAGAGTAGCATTCATAACACAATACTATTAATGAAAATTCTACACACATACAACACTCCATAATTTACAGGGATATGCACATATTTCAGGATGTGCGGTGAACCTATCAGAGCAGGTGCCTAGTGGGGGAGGAGGTTTCAGACAGGGGCCTCTGATGGAAGGGAAGGGAAAACTGGATGCGGTCTTCCTAATGAGCTAAGCGCTGAGGGTCATGAGGAACCCAGCTGTCTGAACCTGTGCTCACGGATGAAGAATGAAGCTGCCTTTCCCTGTCAATGGCTTAAAGCTGAAGGAGAGCAGGCCTGAGGGCGGAAGGGCGGAGTTTGGCCAGAATTTCATTCTAAAACCTGTCATTCAATCTCTGTAAAATGGGAATAATAATAATAAAATAAAGGTAGTTATGACAGCCATGTCACATGGTCTAAAGTGGCCCATAAGAGGCACCTAACAGTGAGCTGTTTTCACTTGCACGTGTAAAAAAAGGAGAGAGACTGGTCTAATAAGCCGCCCGCTCCAGGTTCAGCAATTGTCAACACGTGATCAGTTGGAGGATTTGCTGGTAGAAGGGATCTTAGATAAGAATGACAACAACGCCTTACATTTGCATAGAATATTATTAAGTCTTATACACAAACACCTTTTACATACAGTATTTCATTTGGGTTTCACAACAACCCATGAAGAAGATATTGCCATTCCCGGTTTAGATGTGAAAAGACTGGGGCCAGTGCAGTGCAGTGACTTGTCTGAGATCGCTCTGCCAGGGGCCGCCCTCTTCTGTGAGCAGTGGTTGTCACTCATTAGTAGGGTGGTCTTGGGCGAGCCTCCCCCCATGTCTGGGCCTCGCCTCTAGCCTACCCCCAGAGGCCCCTCCTTGGCCTGGGGAATTTCTGTGCATCTGCCCTGCCCCTCCTCCAGCTCACTGCCATCACTCCCCAGTGTGTCCTAGTTAATGGGAAGTGGAACAGTTTAGAAACAACCCAGAAAGCAGAGACGGGCAGCCCGTGCCGCCTTACAGTCCCCACTCCAGGGCCCGGCGCTGGCGCCCGGCCACTGGTTGGAAAGAGGAACCCCCAGGAGGTGGCAGTGGTGGTGGGTGGGCTGGGAGAGAGGCCCCCAGACCTCCCTGGGTTCTGCTCAGAGCTCCGCATGGCTGTTGGGCTGGGGACTGGAGAGAGGCAGAAAGAAAACAGGGAGGTTTTTGCTGCTCCCTCTGGGTACACTCCGCTCCCAGCCAGCGCTGAGACCAGGCTCCAGAAACAGACTCTGTCTTTTTTTAACCACTTTTTTCCCTATGGTGACCCACTTTTGTAGCTGAGGCCCCAAGTCGCTCTGGCCATGCCTGTGAGTGGTTCTTCTGAAGTACAGGCTCCCTAGTCAGTCCTCGCCGGCACTGGGGTTGGGAGGCCTCCCCCGCCCCCGCTCCTGTCCTGTCCCTCCCCGAGGCTTAGGGCCGTGGAAAAAGTGCCCCAGGTTCCTGGAGACACCATTCCCTTCCTCTGGTCTGGACTCCTGGCTTTGTTTTTGAGACACAAATGGGAACTCCTGCTCCTGTGTTCTTAGTCACTTGGCATGGGGCCTTCGGGAGGTGACCATGGTTGGGACAGGGAGCGATGGACAAGGAAGTGATGGTGGCAGCCAGGGACGCATGGTCCAATGGTCATTCAACATTTATGCATTGACCACTCCCTGAACACCCAGCCCTGAGGATGCAGGGGGCTCATAGGGCTACAGTGGGAACAGGGGGCTCTTTGGGGAGGGGGTTGAGGATGTACCCACGGAGACAGATGTAGAGAATTCCTATTTTGTGACTGGTATGGACTGGGGAATACTGGACACTCTGCAGGAAGAGGGCCGTGGTCCTGCACTCAGGGACTTACTATTATGTCATATACACACACGCACACGCACACGCACGCGTGCACACAGACACACTCACAGGGAAGTCATGAAGAACCGTTAAGCACTTGGGTTCTGTAGGTGTAACTGAGGTGTTCTGAGGAGAGATTAGTTCAGTTGGAACAAACAAAGGAGGTTTTATGGGGGGAATAGTGTGTGCATCTTGCACTCTGTGTGTAGGGTTGGCGTTCCAGGCAGTGGAACAGCATGAAAAAAGGGTGGAGATTCACATGAGCCTTATTTATTCAGAGCACCCCAAAGGAGACCCATGGCAGTGTCCACCATAGTCCTCTCGACGTCCCTGCAGAGTGCACAGCCACGGGAGGTGAAGGCAGGCAGAACCAGTTATTTCCAGACCCATGGAGCCTGGCAAACGCTGGGCTGTGAATGTTGTCGTACTGTGGTTAGTCCAGTCCAGGCATGGGGGACAGTTCTGGATTATCTAGTCAAGCCCAGAGGTGGCAGCAGGTGTGGGAGGGAGAACTGGGCACCGCAGAGGCCTCGGTGGGACCAGCAGAGGCTCTGTCCCCTGGGTGCTGTGAACCCAAGATGCTTCTCCCCCTTTCCCATGCTTGTCAGGTCTTTATCCTTTTCCCTGGAGTAGGGATAGTGATGCCAGCACCAGTAAGGGTTGTGGTGGCAATTAAATGAAGAGGGCATCTCACTTCCTAGCATGGAATTGGACCCTCCGTGGGCAGCTGGTGATGAGCGCTCTTTTGTTTACAGGGGCCTCTTTCTTCACCTGGCGAGTGCCTTTGGTTCCCTGAAGCTCCGCGCTAGCTCTGGCTGGGGCATCTGCACTCCGACCCTCCCTGGGCACCCCTGTGACATAGCCCTGAAGGTGGCATGCCCACATAGTGTCAAGGTCTCCCCACAGGAGCAGGGACTGTGGCTTATTTGTTCTCTGTATCCCCAGCGCCTGCAACCTGCCTCATGGGAACGGCTCAGGAGCATTTCTGAACGAATGCATGAAAATTGTGTAAGTGCTTTGTAAATTGGTCAGAACTTACAGTAGTTCGTTAATATGCTTCTCCCGAGAGCGAGCCTTGGGTAAATACATAATGAAGTAACAGAGCCTGATTTCAAGGCTACGGGCCAGACTAGAGCTGGCCCTGCAGGACGGTTTGAGGGTGGGGTGGGGTACGGTCCCATCTGCAGACTCCCGCCCTCTGCAGCCCCTCGGCAGCCCTCTGCCAGCCCACAGGTCCAGCCTCCCTGGCACCACACAAGGCAGCCTGTATCAGCAATACTCTTTTCATGGGAAATTTGAATTCCCCCCCATTTAAGTTTTTGGTTCTGATTATAAAATCAATCATTGTTAAGCACTCAAATTTCAAACAGGAAGGAAATATTTAACATGTCTAACCTGAAAAGTAAAAAAATAAATCCCTTCTTATCCATCCCTGGGCCATGTGAAATAGCTTGGGTATGTCCTTACAGATTTTTTTTCTGGTTTATCCACTGACTTTGTTTGTTTATGTGCAAGAGCAGGACCATTAAGCATAGTTCTACAGCTTCCTTATATCATTGAGCAACATATTGTGGACATCGTGGATGGTTCTTTAAACTATACCACATTCTTTTTAATGGCCACATAATATTCCACGATATTCAGGAGGCACCACTTATTTAACCAATCCTCCACTGAGGGACCTCTGATGGTTCTAAATGGAAATTGCATTTTGAAGAAGGCCTGAGGGGTGAGGTCGATGGTTGACTGATAAATGCATAATGCTTTTAGGATTATAGGCACGATGTTTACACTTCCGTTGTCCATCTCTTTCTCCTGGTGCTGTCTTTATGAGATGGCAAAACCACACCCCTATCATTCCCTGCTCCTCTCCCAGAGTGGGTGTCACTGCAGGTCCCAAGCACGTCCCACCCACCTCTCCTCCGTTCACAGCTTTGCCAACCTAAACTCACACTCTGGGGCTGTCTGTCTTCTCTCAGCTGGGTCTGGCAGCCTACCTGTTTGCTCAGCTTGGGGTTTGACAGTGGAGGGTCTTGACACACACCTGGATCCTTGCCGGGAGCCTGGGCCAGGGCAAACAGTGAGGCAGGGGATGAGATGAGGTGAGAGAGGTAGGTGGTTGCAGGGGTGATAGTCACAAGATGGGCAGGTCATCCCCTTCTGGGAGAGGGGAAGCCAGGGAGGACAGAGGCTGCTGTTGGTTGTGGCCTTTTAGAACTTTGGAGGATGCAAATGAGGCCTCTGGTGACTATGAATATTCATCAGGATCTGTCCCTCCTGAGCAGTGGGAATTCCTCCAGGCTTGCTAATGAACCTGGCAGGCAAAGTGTGGGATGTGGTCTTTCTTTATCCTGCCTTCCCTCTTTCCCAGCCTCCTCTCAGGATTCCTGACCTGCGGAGTGTGGCAGAGGCAGAACCAGGGAATGAGGCCTGGGATCTGTGTTTCGTGCCCAATTTTCAGGTTTTACTCAGACTTCTGGGCCTTGAATTCCTCCCTGTCCTCCTCTTCTGTGAAAACCATCACCAAGGCCACCTCTAGGAAACAGCCTGAGGCAGAAGTAGGGGAGACTCATAGGGAGCTGGATAGAATCTTAGGTACTGTTTAATCAGATGGGGAAACTGAGGCTAAGAATGTCAATGGTTTGCCCAAGTCATAATGACGTTTAAGTGATAGGATCGGAGTTAAGCCCCTGCACATTCTTACCTCTCTGCTCACCATTGTCCATTTGCTGAGGCCCTACACCCAGTGAATCCCATCTTGGCATCTTTGTGTACTGGGGTCTAATCCACTTCTTCCAGGAAGGCTTCCTGGTGTGCCCAGCCCACAGCATTTCTGCTTCCTAGACTCCCTGCCACCTTCCTTGGCTAAAACCCTCTCTCCACACTTGGCACAGACATCCTGGCTGTGTTGTGTATCTTTTCAGGAGCTTCTGGTTCCTGAACTTTGGGTGGGGCCCATGTCTCCCACACCCAGAAGTGTGGAAGGGCCTACTTTGTGAATAAAATCAGGGCATGAGGCCTGGCTACTATGACCATGTTGTAGGAAACACAGGAAAAACATGTGTGAAATCAGGACTGTCCAGGTTAGAGTAGCCAGTGAAAAATACATGTGCATGGATTGAGTCACAGAGTGAGACAGAGAGAAAAGAGGAATCGCAGAGCTCGTCTCTAGGCCAATGGATTTGAACTTTTCTCTCTCTCTTTCTTAACAACCACCAAATGGTTTGTTTCTTTCTCCCCCCAAGTGAAATCTTACCCAAAGCCTTACAAATAAGAGAGACAAAAGCAGGGCTGCTCAGGTGCAGGATGAGACGACAGGCCCAAGTCGCCTCGTTAACGCCTCCCCTTGTCTCCTCAGCAACAACCCCTGAGCGTGCTCATTACACAGATCAAGAAACTGAGGCCCCGAGAGGGACAGGATTTGCTGGAAGTCACACAGCTCTGTAATAGCAGAAGCAGAATTAGAAATCACATCTCAGATGCCCCTGGGGAGCCTTGCCTACCAGACCCTGAGTTTTTGGCGTGCACCTCAGGTAAATTCTGGGCCAGTCAGGCAAGTGGGTCTCCATTCCCCTCTATCTGCCATTGACAGCCAGGGCCTCATGGATACAGAGAGCTGCAACGTTTGTCTCTGCTGACATTTTGAAGAGTGGAGTGGGGAGGGGTTAGGAGGAAGTACGTGGGCAGAGCAGAGGGGAGAATTTGATCTGGGTGACAGTGCTGGCCTCTGGATCTCATTTGGTTCAGGCTGAGGGGTGGGAGGAGGAGGGGGACACTATTGCTGCTTCATCTCATTGAGGGAGGCGAAGGGATGAGGATTTGCACGGAGCTGAAACCCAGGCCTGTGCCTCTGCAGACTCGATGGTGACCATTAGCGCAGCTGGGGGACGGCCAACCTGTCTGTGGTTCCTCTCATCATGCTCCCAACAGGCTCCTGTGGACATTGACAGGCCTGCTCTGCCCGCCCTGCCCTTCACACTGAGCACCTCTGCTTTCTGCTCTGTGCCTTCTCCCTGCTTCTTCCCAATTTGGGGCCCTTCCCTCTTTCCCTCCTTTCTTCCACCGTTTTTGGGGAATTCCATTTGACACTCCATCTAGGGGACCTTGAGCACTCAGGGATGAAAGCTGGAGGATGTGGAACTGGCATAAAAGGAGGAAGGACAAATGTCTCTCAGGGAGGACATTTAGCCCCAGGGAGCAGGCAGGGTTGGGTCAGCTGGGACTGACAGTTCCAGGAGTTCCTGGGAGCACACTGCCCAGGGCTGCTCAGTGCCTCCGTTTCCTCACCCAGAACAAGGGAGGTGTTCTCACCTTCCTTTCCTGCCTGGCGAAGGTGTTGGAGGGCGACTTGTTACTTGTAATCAAATCATGGGCGCCCAAACAGAGGCCAAGAAATGTGTGTGGGCTTATTAACTGCACTTCCTGGAGCAAAAGGTAGAGTATAACTATAACCCAGGAGGGGGGCGCCCCTCACCCCCTGGGAATGTTGCCCAGAGACTGGACCTAGGGCAGCCTGAAGATCTGACTCAGCCTGGGGTTCCAGTAGCCTCTGAGAATGGAGGCAGGTGGAGTAGATCAAGAGTCCTTCCCAAGCAGACCATGACACAGGGCCACATGTAGTCACCAAAGGGGGCAGGCTGGGCAAGGATGCCAGCAGGGAGAGGGTGCAGTCCCTTTCAGTGCCCTGGGGCTTGGTGGTCAGTAGTCTTTGCTATCTGGAAACTTCCTTGTAGCACACCTTTCCATGGTCCCCTCACAGAAGGTCTCCAAGCAGAAACTCCTATGCACTGGGACACAGCATTGAATATCATCTAATACATCCAACTAACTGCACCTCTCTATAAAATCTCTTTGTTTCTATAGAAACTGAGTGTCTGCAATCACCTAGCTGTGTGATATTGTTTATCACTCCCTCTCCCTGAGCCTCAGTTTATTCATCTGCAAAATGGAAGGGTAAAGGTGATGAGAGGTTGGACCTCATTATCTCTAAGGATATTCCAGTTCAATGCTGATGTTTCAAGCCTAGGAATCCTTGCTACTTGCTGAAGTTCCCTCTCTTACTCGCTCTGGTGGTGTAACAACCCTCCACCCACTGGATTCCAAGGCAGGCCCCCTCCACCGACCCTGTCACCTTTTCCTAAGACTCTGCTGAGATATTGCTGGTAGCTGATCACAATCGCTAGAGTCGTGCCCCAACCCCACTCTGCAGTTCTGCATGACCTTTCCAAATCCCTTCTGCGTTCTCAGGTGGAGATGTCACATACTCTTCCATCCATCCATCCATCCATCCATCCATCCATCCATCCATCCATCCTAAAAAATAATTATTTAGAATGCCCATTATGAGCCAAGTGCTCTGCTAGGTGCTAGATGTACAGAGATAAGAAGTCATAGCCCCTGTATCCAGGAACTTATTGTCCAAGAGATCCTCAATGGGCAATATACAGGAATTATCATACAAAACACAACAGGGTTTTGAAGTTAGCCCTGGTTTTGATTTCAGTCACCGCCACGCCTTAACTTTTCTGAATCTGTTTCTTCACTTGTAAAGTGGAGGTAATAATACCGGGCATATTGAAGGTAGAGACCAATCTCAACAAATGATATTCTTCTCTCTCCATAAGTGAGGTACAAAAAAATGTAGCACGCAGTACAAAACAGAGAGGACTTCCTGAGTCCTGGAATAGCTGAATAGTCTCAGAATGGCTGACATCTGAGAGAGGCACTGAAGCAAAGGGAATTCTAGTGTGAACCAAGATGAGAGAGTGTAGGGTATCACCACACAGCAAGCAGTAAGCTTGATCCGAGATATGTGGGAAGCAGTAGGGGAAAGCAAAATAGAGAGCAGGTTGGAGCTAAGTGAGGAGGGTATGGACTACCAGGCCCAGGAGGGAGCTTTGTTTCTGGAGGCCACGGAGAGGAGACATGGCTCCTTGGCTTCCAGGGTAAAGCTAGACTCCAAGCCCCTTGGTGACTAAGCCATGAGCTTCCTCTTGGAGACACAAATCAGGATCTGATGATGAGATTGTCATGGGAGGACCCCAATCCAGTGTCGGGACTAGCTGAGTGACCTTGGGTGAGTCCCTTCCCCTAACTGGGTCCTTATGAGTAAAAGTAGGGTCTTGGATGAAATGGTTCCTCCAGCTTTGAGTTCTTTCCTTAGTGTCTCCTCTCCTGCCTGCCTCTTCCAGCTTTACCTGCTTCTGTCCACGCCTCTCTCCAGCTGATTTGCCCTCTGCTGTGTTGCACCAGAGCGGAGGGATTGGAGAAGTCACACCTCCTTCCTGGCACTGAGTATCCCAACTTTGCTTTGGGAAGCCACTGGTCATGAAGGTGAACTGGCTCTCGTCTCTGTTCAGGTCTCCTCAGCAAGGCTGTCTACGAGCTGAAATGGGCACTGCCTTTCTCTTCCCTCAGGGGGCTGGGGAGGTGCTGGGTGGGGCAGGGGACCCTCACCAGACCCCCATAACTATCTGGGCCCGTCAGAGAGTGCCCAACAACTAGGCAGCTGGGGTTATACCGCCCTGAAGCCCCTCTGGACCCTGACAGAGAGCAGCCCGGGAGGAGGCCAGTGGCGCTCCTTCCAGGAGTGGGAGCAGTTGGTTGGTGGTCCCTGTCAGAAGCAAGAGCCCTGCTCCTGGGGGAGGTTGGGTTGGTCTGGTGGCAGAGCCTTCCAAGCTGGTGCCTGGGGCTAGAAATCTTCCATGGCTGCCAGGGGTGGGGTTGGTGTGTGTCCAGCTATCTTTTCTCCCTACCTGGACAGAGCAGGTCACACAGCCAGAACTAACTTGATGAGTAAGTATGGGAGGCATCTGCCCACAAGGGTTACTAAACGTTACAGGGAACCCTTTCTGCCCCCTCATGTCTCTCCTATGCCACTCCAAGCGCCTTATTCAAATTAACCACTCCTGGCACAGGCCATACCTTCAAATGACATCAGCCCACACTTCTGTGGAGGTTTAATGATGGCCAGCTAAGAGTTGGACAGGTCTCAGGAGAAGGGGACAGAGACTAAAAAAGGTGAAAAACACATGCTGTATGCCCACAGCCATCAGCAAGTCCTTTGGACCTGGTCAGCCTGGGGAGGCCACTAGCCTGAAATCGACTCCTCTGGGCTGCCTCAGGGGAGGCCCCACTAGTGCCACAATGAGGGGGGCCATGAAACCAGGCTAGACCTGGGGTCACGACTGGCTCCCTAACTTTCTAGCTGGGTCACGTTGGGCAAGTAACCTGTCCTCTCCAACCTCAGTTTCTTCATCTGTAGGATGGTGTGCTGTGAGGAATAAATGAGAAAATATGGAGCATTTGGAATAGTGCCAGCCACACAATTGGTGTACAAAGGAAAAGGAATCCTGCTGTTATGGCAGGAGAGGCCCTAGCCCGATGTCCCACAAAGCCCCGATCTTCCTGTCTGCTTAGTGCTCCCGCTGTCCGTCAGTCTATCTTTCTTACTAAGCTCCTTTTTATCGGCCTCTGTTCTTCTCCTCCATCGCTCAGCTCATCTCTCTATCTCTGTCCCCTGTCATGTTATCATGGCCTATCTTGCTCTCATCTTGTGCTCTCTGCCTGCCTCTCTCCCTCCTGGTCCCTCCATCCCTGTCCCCCCTCCCTGCTCTGGCTATCGCCTTGCCATCTGTTTGGCAGTCTGGCCAGCACTCAGGGTGTCTCCCCACCCTTGTCCATCACTACCACCCCCTCCCCACTGCCCTTCCTTTGGGATCTCCCCGGCTGAGTCGTTGCCCCCCCCCTACCTCCCTCGGGCCCCTTCTTCCCCTCCCACAGCCCTAGTCAGAGTCTTTTCCTGGCACCCGGCACCCCCACCCGGGATAAGCAGCCAGAGTGGAGCAATGTATGCAGATGAGGGCCAACGCAGCCTCCCAGGCGAGGGCCAGCCTGCTAATTCCTCCGCTCTGGGTGGAGGAAGCAGGGGCTTCATTCAATTATGTCACATCCACTCAGCCGCTCCACCCAGATGATACAGAGCAGCCCGCTTGCCCTTCCCTACCAGGATCTAATGGAGAGAGATCTCCTTCGGCCTGGCTAACCACAGGGGCCTCCAGGAATGGGGATGGGCCTGGCCTGTCTGGCCTCAGGGTTCTCAGCCTGCTGTGATTCGTTGTTCGCCCTAATTACACCCAACAGTTGGCCTCTGGAGTTTGTCCCTCTCACCTTAATGGCTGTGGAATTGAATCTAAGGGCCTCTCCATTCCATTACTGTCCCCCACCAAACCCCAGCCCCCACTTGACGGCTGCCTGCAGGAGCCAGGCCAGCCAAGCCTCTCCTGTGAGGTGTGAGGCCTGGGGGAGCGTAGACCTGGGAGGTGACAGAGGGACAGAGGGTCTTGGATCCAGGCCAGGCTGCAGCTCTAGTCTTAAGTACAGACAGACGGGCATTACTGGGAGGTTTCATCTGGGCATTGAATGTTTACTGACTAAGGTTACTCAAGGTGCTGTAAGAGATTCCAGAGAAGCCCCAAGTCCTGTCCCTTTCCTCACGAAGCTCACCCCAAAGAGATGAAGCCAACAGAATGAAATAATTAAGGGCAGTGCCGACCATAAATAGCATTGGATTCAGAGAAGGGAAGATCAAATAACTGGAGAGCAAACATTTATTGGGAATTTACAGGTGGCAAGTTCTTTCATGTGTGTTGCACCATTTACTTCTCAACCGGTCTGTAAGGAAGCGATTGTCTCCATTCTCAGGTTGGGGGACTGAGGCCCAGAGATATCAGAAGGCTTATCTGACCTCAAGCACCTGGTAAATGACAGAGCCAGTGCTCAGGGCCCTGGGCCAAGTCCTTCCTTTTCCACTGGCTCTTAGGGGCTGGGGTGAACAGGGAAGGCTCTGAGGCAGGACCCAATGGGCTGAGGGAAGGAGTGAGGATGCTTCAGGTGGGGGGACAGCTTGAGCAGAGTTTAGTAACACAATTGATAACACCGAGAGTAGGAAAGTGAGAGGACTGCTATAGGGGCATGCTGTGAGGAATATGGGAAATGGAGGGGCGGTGGTGGGCCTTAAATAACTCACAGGAGAGTCTGGACCTCAAACTTTGGGAGAGGGGGTTCACCTTCCACAGAACGACCAGTAGAACAGTGTAGTGGAATGAATTGTGTGCCCACAAAAGATATGTCCAAATTCTAAACCCCAATATCTGGGAATGTGACCCTATTTGAAAGTAGGGTCTTTGCACATACAATTATGGATCTCAAAAGTAGATCATCCTGGATTTAAGATGGGCCCTAAATCCAATGATTGGTGTCCTTATAAGAGAAAGGATAGGGAGACAGAAGGGAAGGCCATGTCAAGACAGAGGCAGAGATTGGAGGGATGCAGCCCCAAGCCAAGGAAAGCTGGGAGACACCAGGAGCTGGAAGAGGCCAGGAAGGATTCTCTCCTAGAGCCTTTGGAGGGAGCATAGCCTTGCTGACACCTTGATTTTGGACTTCTGGCCTCCAGAACTGTGAGAGAATAAATTTCTTTTGTTTTCTTCCACCCAGTTTGATGTAATTTGCTACTGCAGCCACAAGAAACGAGCACAGCTAGGAATTCATCTGTCCCGCACAAGGGGAGTGGCAAGCAGTGAAGGCTGGTAGGGGCAGTTTGGGTCCCACCACACTCCCCTGTGTGGCTCATGGCAGCAAGACTGACCAGAGATTTCAGTTTCTTGCCCCTTACCTTTTGTGAGGAAGGATGTGCTGAGTCACAGAACGAGGGTTCCTCTGAGAGCCTGAGGGAGGCAGTGTTAGGCCAGCGGGGAAGCAGACCTTACTTACCCCATGGGGTGGTAAATGCGCAGACCACACACCCTGCCTGTGAGAGGAGACCCTGCTGGAAATATAAACAGGCCACTCGCGGTGTCACTCACTTTGTGGATGATGGCTCCACGACGTGATATTAAAAGAAATAAAGGATGTTCAAGAAGAGAGTGTGGAAAAGCAACCACTCCCAACATGCATGACTCCAGAGTCATCCCTCAAGGCACGTCCTGAACCATGTCTTCCTGGGCTGGGTCAGCAGGGTTTCACCTCAGATGATAAATTCTCAGACCTGATACAGTAGTAAGTCCAGGCCAGTTATTCTGTGAGAACTGGTGCCTGATTTTCCACCTCCACTCTCGCCCCACGGGCCTTGACTGAAGCATCAGACTCGTGTCTATGACTGCTTCCCCCAGTGGCTCCTGGACTCCATTCCGCCGAGTCTGAAGTGCAGCCTTCAACAAGACAGTCTTGAGTTTCGCTTCCAGAGGAGTTTGTGACCGACTGAGACATCTCCATGGGGATCAATGCAGAGAGTGAGGACTGGAGTGTGTCGGAGTGTTAAGGGACTATATCTTAAAATGATATATTTTTTATATCAGAATATAGGCATTATATTAAGGAGGAATACAGAGGCCTAGGGCTTGAGCTACCCTCGAAGGTGCCTCTTTTCATATGGAAACATACATCAGGGAGGGTGAGGAGATGGGGCTGTGAGGCCGTTTATTTGACCACAGGCTTCAGTGCCCAGCACGTTCCTCTCTTTCCTCCCTGCTGCTGGCAGCTCTGTTTGGCTGTGGCTTTTTCCACTATAAAGGGCGGGATGTTTTCCAGCGCACCCTCCACTTGAGTCATCCTCATATACCCCAGTCTTCTCCCTGCCCCCTCCCTGCCAGCCCATCACCATGCGCCGCAGGCCACTGTCAGCGTCAGAGGCCCCCATCCTGCTTTTAGTTTATTTTTTAAGAGAATACTCTTACTGAGGGCTGCCTCAGGTTCTCTGTCTATAAAATGGGGCAAGTTATATAGCTTTGTGCAGGACTGAAGCAGAAAGGGTCTCCCAGTCTCCCTCTGTCATTTTCCTCTCTCTCGAGCTCCATATCCTGGCCCAGTCCCTTTCTTCCTCCAGCTGGGAAGGCACATTCAAGGTGTGTACGCACCAGCCCGTGTGTGTGTGTGTGTGTGTGTGTGTGTGTG
>NW_017731414.1:4569008-4622465 GCF_001890085.2 Hipposideros armiger | reverse complement strand
GCGCGCGCGCGCGCGTGCGAGCATGAGCACATCATGCCGAGCACACCCTCTGTCTGCTAGTGGGCCCCATTTGCAAGGTCACTGTCCTTCCCCCTTGCAGCACACCCTTCTGAAGCTTTCAGAGCACACAAACCATGTGAGGGTTTCTGGGCTGCGTTCAGCCAGCGCGCTGTCTCACTCCCCAGCCCACCCCCACATCTGTCGGGTACCCACAAGGCTCCCATTATGCCTGTGGCTCTTACAGCCACTCCTCCCAGAATATTATTGCTGGAAGGGCCTGGCCCAGCCCTGGTGTTTCAGATGCTGAGGCTGAAAGGGACGCAGCTGTCCAAGGTCACACAGCTACTGCGTGGCAGAGCTGGAGCCGGGGCCGGGGCCTGTCCATACCCACACAGGGCCTGTTTTGGTGCCCTTCAGGCAGGATTTGTGAACTATCTGTCCCACATTTTAAAAATGGGGTTGGGGTTAGTGCCCAAGAGGAACGTTGTGGGGTTCCTACCCCAGCAAGCCCTGTCCATTTCACTGGGAGTGGGGATCAATACGGGAGAAGCTGTGTGTACAGACCCAACTTAGTGGGCATCCTTTTTCCTTCTTTATCCTGTTGATGTTTTTATGTCCTGTACAGAGTCCTGCCCAGTTGACCAGCCCTAATATAGCCTGAGCCACGAGGGCCTCTGATCCACTTCTCCAGTGCTCTTTCCTTAAACCCCAGTCGTCTCACTTAGAGCACCAGGACACTGTGTGCCCCAGGGCCTCCTGTCTCCAGGAGATGTCAAGATGACCCTGTGCTCCCTCCAAGCTCCTTTCCTCCTCGTCTGGCTGCTCCTCGCCCACCCCTCTTCTGTGCCCTGGCACCTACCTCTTAGGGCTCTCTGGCTTAGTATCATCCCCCCACTTGTATCTCTAAGGCTCCGTCCTCAGACCTACCCATGGCCCTGAGCGAGGACAACTCCATCCACATTGAAGTCCCAGCTGTATTTCCTGTTCGTCTGTGCTGACGTTGGTGCTGGCACCTCCAGTTCCCCACACATGCCCTCCTGTGAGACGCGTGGAATGTGAGAGGAGTCGCTATACTTCCGCTCAGTGTGTTTGATGACTTGACAGTTTCTCATGAAAGACGTACTTCTTTGGCTTAACTGCAAACGCCCCTGGGCGTGGTCACACATGAAGCCATTGCCAGTATTGGTGCCTTGGCTAGAAAGGGCTTTGTCAGTGAAAGGAGAGGGCGTGTAAGTTTCAGCTCAGGTCCAGCAACAAGGAAGTGAGCAAGGTGTTTGGGGAATCTGTAGCAAGTCCAGCTTGCCCAGTGCAGGGGTTGGCAAACTTTTTCTCTAAAGCACTGGGTAGTAAATAGTCTACAGATAATAAAAGTCTATCTTTAATAGTCTTCGTGGACCATCCGGTCTCTACTGTAGCTGCAGGCGTAGGTAATATTATGGGCTGAATTGTGCCCCCAAATCTATATATTGAAGTCCTAACCCTCAGGACCTCAGAATGTGACTATTTGGAGATGGTACCTTTAAAGAGGTGATTAAGGTAAAATGAAGTCACTAGGTCGGGCCCTACTCCAACATGATAGGGACCCTTGTAAGAAGAGGAAATTAGGACACAGACACACATGTGAGGATACAGGGAGACGATGGCCATTCACAAACCAAGGAAAGACACCTCAGGAGAAATCAAACCTGCTGACGCCTTGATCTTGGATTTCCAGCCTCCAGAACTGTGAGGAAATAAATGTCTGTTGTTTAAGCTGCTCAGTCTGTGATGCTTTGATATGGCAGCCCCAACAAAATGATATAGGCAGCGTGTAAACAAATGAGTGTGGATGTGTGCCAATAAAACTTTATTTATAAACATCGAAATTTGAATTTTGTATTATTTTCAAGTGCCACAAATATTTTTTATTTTTTTTATCCCCCCTCATCATTAAAAAATGTGAGAACCATTCTTAGCTTGTAGATTGGTCAAAAATAGATGGCGAGACACATTGGCCTGTGGGCAGTGGTCTGCCGACCCCTGGCTTGGGCACCGGATGTGACAGGGGTAAGGTGGCGCTGAGGCTGGGAGGGTAAGCTAGGTTCATGTTGGGCAGGCCATTCATAGTGAAAGAGGGAGACAAGGAACATTTTACAGCCAGGGAGTCACGTGACTCAAATTGGCTTTTCAGGGCAAAGATCATTGTCCTTGATCTTTAGGAGCTCACTAACTCTGCTTTCCTGCTGAGGCCAGAGAGCTACTGATGCGGCTGAAATTGGGGTTGCGTTCTTTAGATTTCTCTATCGTCTCTTCCCTGACAGAATATTTAGCAATCACACAGTGAGACTCTTGTCTCCAGGAATTGCTGCCCATCTTTCTCAAGCTGTCTTCTTTAGCATCTCTGATCATAGGACAGTAGCCACCTTTGCTCTAAATGCCTGGAAATTAGCCTCCCAAAAGCTTTTACACGCATCCTCCGGCACCGCTGTTCTCGCTCTGGGCTGCCCTGAACTCTAAGACTCCCTTCTAAGCTCCTGTTCCTTCTGTCCATGGTTTCTGTCATTTCCCAGTGCTCATCATTTCTTGCTGGTGGATCAGAATTAGGCCTGAGAGGTCTGCCGTTACCTTCTAAACCTTCTGGGGATGAAATTGTGAACAAGGTGAATCAAGGGGTTACGAAACGCTCTGCTGTGAGCAGAGTGAGGTTTGTGTGTGTTTGAATCATTGCTAATGTATCTTGATCCTGTGCTGGGTTTGTGATCTGTGTTTGGGAAGCATCATTTGTTCTAATATCTCAAAGCTATGGAAGAAGGGAGCTGGACCCGGGGCCCAGGGACACTCCCTGTGCTCCACGCCTGGCCCGTGGTACCATTTGGCGGTGATCTGGTCCTGAAAAGTAGGTTTGGGGGGAACAGGGACAGGGGTGACCCTCCCCACGTCTTAGAGGGAAGGAAGTCTGGCTCAGGGAGGAGGCAGCCCGCCCAAGGCGATGTAGCCACTCCCAGTAAAGTCAGGAAGCAGTGCAATCTGTCTGTTGTATGTTCCGCATTCGCCAACATGCCTAGAACCTCTGCAGGGCCCACAGGATTCCAGGTTCCAGAGGAAGTTCAGACTCCATCTCTTATCAGCAGGTCTCTGCCACCCCCCACCTCCCTTCCCCCATCTCCTCTAACCCCCTTTACTGACCCTTGCAAATGCTTGGAATGCCTCTCCTCTTCCTCCGGTCTTTCTAGATTGAATCAGTATTTGAGGCGCAGCACAAGCCCTGGCTCCTCCTTGAAGCCCCTCCTATCCACCTGTCTCCCCTTCTTCTGACTCCACTGCTCCTGTTGTCCGGAACCCTTGCTGGCACTAACGCCACATTGTTGCATGAGGCCTAGTGTAGACACTCAGTATTTCATGAGTTCCCTTGTTTCCACCAAAAGATCACAAGGGCAAAGGTTGAGTCTTATAGGTCTTTGTGTGCCCATCACATTTAGCATAGACCTAGAATGTGGGGGCTGCTCCGTGAGTTTCCTGCAGATAGCCGGGAAAGAAGGAGTGAAGGAGGGAGGAAAAGAGGGAGGCAGGGAGAGATGGAAGGAAGAAAGGAAAGAGAGAAGGAGGGAGGGAGGAAAGGGGAGAAGGAAAATGCTCAATGCTAAATACCTTCATCTCTTTAGACAGGCAAAAGTGCTCTTTAGGAAAGGATGTAAGTGGGGAATTGGGGTTGGGGTGTGGGGTGAGCAGTCAGGAGGGATTTTGGCTCTAGAGAGCACAGAAGGCCCAGCTCCATTCTGGCAGGGATAGCATCTGAAGGAGTGTGTTGGGGGAAGGGAGGGCAGGAAGTTCCCTTTTCTCCAATCACTGCCTCTATTGTATTTCTCTGGGTGGTGAGTAGAGCTGGGCTGGGATGCAGGGAGTGGTGGTAGGGGGTGGGTGTTGATGCCTTTGGTGACAGGAGATAAATGAATCCACCCTAAAGAGCATCTCCTTTTCTAGAAATGTAGCAGTTCAGCTCTTGACTTCACTGCCTTGGGGTTTTAATTAAATGTCAAATATAATTTAGGACTGGAGTGTTGATGGGTGTATGAACATGGGGTCCAAAGCCTCATTTTTTGTGGGTCTCCTCGGTGCGTACCTAATTTGGAGAGTTAATTGGTCACTCTTTATTTGAATGCCACAGGAGAAAACATTTGCTTTCCTCTCTCCCCTTGTCCTTGGGTTTAAAATAGTAGCTGGAAGAGTAAAACAAAACAAAAGAGTAAACCTTGCCTGTATGTGATAGAGTGAGAAAGAACCAGATTGGGATCTGAGTAATTTGAGACCTACGGAAATATGTATATCTGATGAACAGTTTTTCTTTCCCAAGTCAGGCTTGGGGGCATAGCTATGAACCATTTTCTCTGCTCAGAGCTTGGTGGCCGGGGGCCTTGGTAAAGCTGTCCCACCAACTTCCCTGCCCGTTTTATGGGAGGAAAAAGGAGGGAGCCCGGACACCTCTCCCAGTCGCCAACTGCAGTCAGTCGGTCCCCAGGATTACTGCAGAAAGGAACACTCAGTTCTACACTTTCCTTGTGCAGATGAGGATGCTGAGGTCTGGAGAGGGAAGTGACACGCTCATAAACCTTGGTGGCAGAGCTAGAAACACAAGCACACCAATCACATTTCCGAATCGCTTTCGCTGTTGATTGAAACAGTATGTGGCACATGAAAATAGTTGGCAGTAACTTCGTTTCAATTCACTTCAACAAGTATTAAGCGGCAACTGTATTAGTGGTTGCAGATGATACAAAGTCGTACTGGACATGACTCGGAGATTATCTGTGCCTTTAAAGGGACGATGGCCTTCCTTTACATGACCCATGCAGTTATTTTCTGAAACACAAAGATGATCCTCTCCCTTCCTCGTTTGAAGTTCTGTAAAGCTCTCCTTTGACCTCCTTTGCACGGCAAGGTGGGCCTTTTATATTCCATTCTAACCCCCCCCCCCGCCCCCCGCAGCCGAGTTCCCTCCAGTCTCTAATGCACAGCCCATCCTGCAGTCCCCAGGTACGATTTATAGCACAAAGGTCCCTCTCTCTGAATTCCCCCACTAGGGCTGCTTAGGATGGTGTTGGGCTGCACGTAGAGGATGCTGGAGTACACGGGGCTGACGTCTATGGACCTTACATTTCTCACACGACAAGAAGACAGACAGTTGCAGACATTGTTCAGTGATGCTGTCGGAATTCCAAGTTCCTTCTCCATTTCTGCTCTGCCATCCTTAGCTTATTGGCGTTTTGTCCTCTTGCTCAGCATGGATGGTTGCAGGGTGGCTGTCGTGGCTGTAGGCATCACATTTACAGTCAGGGCGAGAGGAAAGGAAGGGACAGCCACAAACCCATCTGTTCTCTTGGTCAGGAAAGCAAATGCTGCCCCCAGAACACTCCCCAGCAGATTTCCTTTCCCTTCTCACTGGCCAGCACCAGGCTACATGACCATTGCTCTGTACAATAGAGGCTGGAGAACCAGAACCTGGTGAGGATTTCATGGCTGGCATATAGAATGGGTTAATTACCTCAGTTCCCTCAGCCCTTCAGTGGGGTTCATTTTGAGGTGTGCCACACACTATTACCCAGAGCTTCCCCATGGACTGAGCCTCAGACACCCACTGAGGTTGCTTTTTAAAAACACTCGTCTCCTGGATCACCTCCCTTCACTCTGCTGGTGTTCCCCTTCACTGCCCAAGCTGGCCACGTGTGCTCTGGTCCTTGGCTCAGGGTCTGCTTCCAGGGTGATCCAAATTAGGATGCTGTCATAATCATCTCTGTATTTCCATAGGATGGTGCAGGGCTTGCTTTAGGGCAGATGCCGGAAGTTCTGTGCCATGAACAGCTGGGTAGCTGGGGAGGAAAGGTATATACACAAAATTATGCATAGTTAAAGAATGAGGCAAAATGCCTCATGCACTGTGGTGGTAGAGACAGTCACTGCTCTCCAAATTTCCATGTGCTTCTCTGTATTACCCATCCTCCTGGTAGTTAGGTGGGAGCCACGTGACGAGGCTTGGCCAATGGCTGGGCAGGGAAGTAACATGTGGCATCCTGTGCAGCCCTCTAACCCTCTTTGTTGCCACAATTACCTGGAATCCATGTGTTGATACAGCAGGCAGGGTGACATTAGGCAAGCAGCTCTGAGCTCCTGCACAGAAGAAATAAACCATGTTAAGCCATGGAGGCTTTGTTTTCTGTTATCACAGAGTAATCTAACCTAGCCTGCGCCAGCATTCACCAACACTTACTTTTGAACTCCTGCTATTGGGTTCTAGGTGCTGGAGAGAGAGGTAAGGGGAGAGGCCAAATCCCTGCCCTCGTGAGCTTCTCGTCTTGTCACTCATGCCAGGCGCTGGGCAGGTCTGACAGTGTTTTGCCAGCTCATGTTTTCTCTTCCAGGTGGGACTGGCTCCATCCTGGCTCCCTATCTCTCTTCTCCACAACCTCACTCCTGGCATCTTGGTGAAGTTAGGCAGACTATACATTCGTGGCCCTATTGAGGATGGAAGGCACTAATGTCCAATGTTTTTCAAAAAGTTTTGACTGCAACGCACAGTGAGAAATATATTTTACATACATCAGTATGCAACACATATATATGTGTATGTGCATGGGGATGCCAGGCCCAATACTTACCACTGGCAATATAGTCTGATATTTTGTATTCTATCCAATTTTGTTAAAGAATATGCATAGTGACCCACTGAATCGGTTTCCATGACCCTCTTAAGAACCATAACCCATAGTTTGAAAAAAAATCAGCCTGCACAACAGAGACTTCAGTGAGCTAGCAAATGGTGGTAAACACTGTGGGCTACGGATGGTTTGGGAGGGCTCCCTGTAGGAAATGGCCCTTGACCAGGGTCCTGGGGGGGTCAGGAAAGGAAAGGCATTCTGGGAGAGAAGACGGAACAAGGCCGTAGAGGATAAGCCTAGATGTTTGGTGAATGGTGGTTGCCCAACTGTGGTGCAATAGGCAGAGGGGAGTTATGGGGAATATGGAAACAGGCAGAGGTGATATTCAAAATGACTAGTACCTGGAATAGCTCTGACACCTGGAAGAACATGGATTTTCACCAATCAGAACAGGCACCAGCTGCAATCTCCCACCCACCCCTTGAGCAAATAGTACTAGGGCAGGCGGTTCTCAACCTGTGGGTCATGACCCCTTTGGGGGTCGAACGACCCTTTCACAGGGGTCGCCTAAGACCATCGGAAAACAAAAAGATACTTACATTACGATTCATAACAGTAGCAAAATTACAGTTACAGAGTAGCAACGAAAATAATTTTATGGTTGGGGGGTCACCACAACATGAGGAACTGTATTAAGAGGTCGCGGCATTAGGAAGGTTGAGAACCGCTGTACTAGAGTAAGCCTGACGTCTTTCTGGAAGCAGGATTGACAAGGGAAAGGGTTAGTTGTGAACAGGGGTGGGGATGGGGGTGGAGCTGGGAACGGCAGGGTTGGGTACCAGAAGCCCCAGTGGGATGGCTAACCATCTCTGCATAGTGCTTCTCTTCAAAGAGCAGTCTTTTTTTTTAGTTTTTTTTTTTAAATTGGGGAATCGGGGGAAGGGGAACAGACAAGTTGCTGTCCTTTTGTTCTTCAGTCTAGTTGTGGAGGACATTGCTTCACTGACCCAAGTTGACACCATCATTGCGCTCTTCCTGGGTGAGGCAGATCAGTCGCCGGCTTCTGGACAACTGCTCATGGTGGCTGCAGGCCACTCATGCTGGCTGTTGGCTATACACGGTAGCCCATGGCAGCCCACTGCAGCAGGGGCTGCAGCCTATGCCATCGCCGGTCACTCACCGCAGCCCAGCTCCAGGTTGAGCTGTTGTTCAGCATCTTAGCTGTGGAGGGCAGTGTCACTGGCCCTCATATGTGGGATCCGAACCAGAGCCCTCTGGCGTCCCAAGCCAGCTCTTAACCAATGCGCCACTCGGCCGGCCCCAAAGAGCAGTCTTATCGTGTTAGCATGACATTCCAAACTCCTCAAGATTCTGAACATCTCGTTCCCAGGTGATGATCCTGTCTGGCTGAAGCCTGGGAGAGATGCAGGACTCAGCGAAGGTCAGGAGCAGGTCACAGGTAGGAACCCCCATGCATGCTGGGGCAGACAGGCAGCCTATCGAGTTGTCTGGACCGTGTTGTTAGACTGAGGGCTGAGAGAAGAGGCATCGGGGAGCTGGCTGTAGAGCCAGACAACAAAGTTCCTTTACCATGAGTTTCAGGATTTAATAAAGGAAATATAACAACGTGTGCCCCACTGACCTCAGAATTATACTGTGAGCATATGATGAGGAGCAGTTAGAAATCACCTTGAAATGAATAAGTGTTTTATGATCATAAGCACCACTTTGGGGTGGTAGAGAAATCATTTTCCTCCCAACTTGCCTGAGAAGGAGAAATTTTTGTTTAAATAACACAAATGTAATAGAACTGTCCAAAGTACATGATTTTGGCAATGAAATTTGTGGGACCTAACCCGTGATTCTCTTAGTTTTATAACACTGTAAAAATAATACATTTTTCATCAAGATAGAAATAAAAACAATAATAAAAATCTAACATTTATTGTGTGCTGATTATGTGCCAGCAACTATACAGGTACTTCGCATCTCGTTTAATTCTCACAACCAACCTGAGTGGTGCATGCTATTATCATCCTCATTTTGCAAAGAAAAACAATGAGAAAGTTGGTATAACTCAACTGATGATAACCCGACGATTGTTCTACTTCATGAAGAGAGCTAAGAAATCAGCGCCCTTCACCTGCAAATGTGTCAGTTGTGCTGTACCCGAGTCTACAAAGGCCAGGCATTAAGGGATTGGTCACCCCCCTCTGCCCATCCCCAAGTTGTGTAGGGTCTGTGTCTTCCCCACAAACAGCCATTTTCTGTTCCTTTTGCCCACTCTGTTTCCCTTGATTTCTCTCTGCAAAGCTTCTTAACTTCCCAAGAGCTTGGGTAGGAGTGTGGTGTATGGAGCTACTGCTCCAGGAGCAAAATAGTCCTGTCACTTTCTCTGATGTCTGGTCAATCCTCCTGTTAATCCAGGGCATGGTGGAGAATGGGGAGGGGCTGGGAGGACATGTGGAAGCTGCATCACTTCTGTCTGCCAAAAAAATATCCAACAATACCCAAGGGAGGCTTCTGGGGTTTTCAAGGTCCCCCTTGAGATTCTATCAATTCCAGGGTCCTCTCTACTTTCATCTGCTTTTCCAGGTCCTCCCCCTCGAAGATCAACCTCCAGTCACACCTTCTCCACGAACCCCGTCTCTGTCTCTTACACCCAGGTGCATCTTTCTTTCTTGGCACCATGTTTGTCGACATTTGGCCACATGGGGTCCTTGATGTGAAAGACACGTTGAATTGATGTTGTCAGTGGAGACCCATAGCTGGGACATTCCCGTAGGTAGCTTCCAGGACTTCTCCCATTGGGACACTCTCATGTGTTCACAAACCCATTTAGCCTTACTTACGTCTGCCCTTGATGGACATCTATGAGCAAAGATGGTGTAATGAGCTCGGCCCCCTTCATCCACCACGTTCTCTTTGTGTGCCGTTGGGCAAATCACTCCATTTTCTCAACCCCTAAATGGGGGATAATGATACCTGAAAACGTTGCTGCGAAAAATTAGATGTAATTTATGTAAAGCACTTGCACAGTGCCCGGCTTTACTAAATGGCCCTGAGGTAGTGGAATAAAGCGGGAGTCAGGAGAACAGAGTCCTCATCCTGGCTCTGTGACTGCTCGGCTGAACTTGAATCAGTTCCTTCTCTCTTCGGAGCCTCGGTTTCCTCATTTGTGGAACTATCAGGTCTGAGTGGTAGCTGAGGTTTCTCTTGGTTCCGATATTGTCTCTGAACCAGTCCCCAGACCTCGCAAGTCCTGGATGAGCCAGCCCAGTAGGACTCAGCTGGCTGCCAAGAGCTGCATTTCGAAGGTGCTTGCCTTTCCAGGGGTCCTGGTTGGTTTTTCATTGGTGATTAGGGAAGAGTGGGCCCTTGGCTGTGTGGTTACTGGATGAAGAGGAAGGAAAGAAAGAGGGAGGGCGCCCGGGAGGAGGACAGAGTGAACTTGGAGTTGGAGCTCTGTTGTCAGCCCAGAAGTGACAGATGAAGAAGGGGGGGGGGTGCTCTGACATGCTGCTCTTCTCAAGTTTAATTACTATAATTCTGAGAAGACCGGAGTCTAAGCCCTAGAATTCTTCTGCAGAAAACTGTGTCTTTGCAGCGGCCACCGACAAGGACGTTAGCCAACTGGCAGTCAATGCTCCATCAACTCCCCACGCAAGGAGGGCCAGGCTGACAGATGGAGGTGCGTATGAAGCATGGGTCTGAGCCCACTGAGCACCTTCCCGTGTGCCTGGCTCTTCTCTCCCTGAGATCACAGGCCGACTCAGCCACAGTCACAATCACAGAGATGTGAAGACGTCTGTTACCTCTGGGGAAGAGGCGGAATGGTAGGGAGAGAGGACAGGGCAATTCTGAATGTGGCAAAAAGAAGAAAAGAGGGGGAAGAATTAGGGACGTTGACATAGAATGCCTGTGCTAGATGGCCTGTCCATGTTAGAGGGTTGAGGGATCCTCTGAATGGTCTGGGGGGGAGGGTGCCTTAGGTGTGTCTGTGCATGCATCCATGTGCGTGTAAATGTAAGTATGTATGCATGTGCACTCATGCATGAGTGTATACGAGTGTGCATATGTACATGGGTGTGATCATGATGGTGAGCGAGAGGGGAAGAAACAGTTAGCAGGGCCTGGCTTGGAGTGGAGGAGCCTGGCTTCCACATAAGGATCTTAACTCATTCATCAGCCCCAGATAGCCTGGGACCTTTCTTAATTCTGGAAATGCTTATTCAGGAATTGCAATGTTGATTCTTGGCAAAATTCCAAAACAGATGAATGAAGCTGAGGATTTGTGAGTTCTTAGAAAAGAAAGGCGATTGCTAGAAGCCAGCATGAGTTCACTTAGAACAAAGCCCATCAACCCACCTTCTGTTCGCCTTTTGACAGCTATGAGACTGATGGTGTGGCTGCGTGCTTCTGCTCGGCTGGGGGCATGTATGGGTGGGTGAGGAGTTGTCCTCCGCTCGTGTGCACATGGGATTTAGGTGTTGTGGGGTAGTCTTGTGGCCTGTCCCTCTCTTCTGTCTGTATTTTTATCCTGGATGTGTACAGGAGCAGAGGGGTCCCCACAGAGACTGAGAATGGACCCCCATGCCCACAGTGATGTATTGGTGGCTGCAGCCGAGGCTAGCAGGCGGGAAAGAACAGTGTGGTTCCATGGGTGGGAACTCACTAGTGGAGAAGGGATACCAGGCCTCCACGACCCTCAATGCAAAGTGGAGGGTGGGGGCCGGCTCTGGAGCCCACAGTGGACCAGCGTTAATGTAGAACTCTGCTGGGCCTGGGGAAAAGCTGCACACTTCCAATTACTGGTACACAATGTGGGTCCTGGGCAGGTTGTGTGCTCCTTCCCGCCTCAGAGAGTCATCATGGTCCAGCAAAAAAGTCAGAGGTTATGGCCAGGTTCGTGAGCAGAGCTGGCCTTTGAGTTCCACTTTCTTCGCAGATGACAGCCAGGCAGCCTCAAGAAGGGCTGACTTATAGACAAGTGTACACAACACTGGGTATTCTTGGAAATATTTGGGAATCAGATCCTTGGTTAAGTGGGTGGGGACTCGTAGCCATTGTAATTTGGGTATGAAAGGAAATGGGACCGCTTTTTATACTTAGAGGGTGTTGAGACCTAGATGCCTGGGTTGGTCAGTCCTTGAGCTGTCGGGGGAAGCACTCATGGCAGCCTTGTGAATAGTGAAAACAACAATAACAGCAAAAATGAAGCCCAGTAGATAGTGCACCCGGGTGAGCTTCTGAATAATTATCCTGAAAGCATATTGCTTAAATCTCAAATTTCCATCTAGAAAGGAGGATGGGGGTCCTCGTGTTATGCCTTAGAATTCGGTCCTAAATCCTGCTCAGTTTAACGATTTCATCTATGACGTGGGTGAAGACACAGAGGGCAGGATTATTAAATTTTTAGATGACAGTTAGAAGGGATAATTAAGGTCCAGAGAGATAGCTGAGGGTTTGAAAACATCCTGATAAGCTGAAATGATGCCTGAAACAAACAAGATGAAATTTAACAGAAGCAAATATTGAGTCCTATATTTAGGTAATAAAAATGAATTATGTAGGTACAGTACCGGAAGCATGACTTGCGAGAGTTTCCAATGACAATCCTATGGCCCCGACACTTTGAGCAGCAGACTGCCTGATGGGGGCAGCAGAGAGCAGCTGCTTTACAGCATTCAACAGGGGGAGTGGACGTCGCAGGTGAGGGGCGCTGTCCAGGGCGGCAAGAAGAATGGAGGTAGAACGGGACAGGAGTGATCAGGCAGGCTCGACGCAGGCAGGTGAGGACTGGTTTGTGGCACCCAGGCTCCAGGTATGTGGGTTGTCTGAATCCAAGTGAGGCTGGGCTCTTTATGCCTCGGGCTACTTCTGTCCCAGGCCTACCTGCTCTGTCAGTCCTCTTCTCAGCTGGGGTCCGCCCAGCCTCTGAGGTGCTTTTTAACGGCCACTAACTCAGTGGGGGCAAAGATTGGAAATGTCACACTTATAGAGATGGAAAACAGATTAGTGATAGTCTGGGTGGGTGAAAGAAAGAGGGAGGGGAGGGGTGTTCGAGGGGAAAGAGTACAATGAGGGGACCTTTGTGGGGGTGGAACAGTTCTACATCTTGATTGCAGTTAGCAGTTGCACCTGTGAGAAAATGGCACAGAACTGTATACATGCATGGTACCTTGTCCGCTCCCTGGTTTTGATATGGTAGTCTAGTTGTGTAAATTGGAACCATTTGGGGAAACTGCATGAAAGGTCTAAGAGACTAATCCCTATAATTTTGTACAACTTCCTGTGAATCTGTAATTATTTCTTTTCTCTTGTTTAAAAAATTTATTTCTTTTAAGATTTTAATAAAAAATATAGCTAACATACAATATTATATTTGTTTCACTGTAACACTATAGTTATTCAGCATTTATATATTAAAGAAGGGATCACCATGATAAGTCTAGCAACCATACCATGTTGTCACAATATTATTGACTATCTTCCTTAGGCTGTATATTACATACCCATGACTTATTTGTTTTATACCTGGAAGTTTGAACCTCTTATTCCCTTTCAACTTTCTCCCCCTTTTCTAATTTTTCAATTACACTTGACATTCAATATTATTTTATATTAATTTGAGGTGTACAGTACAGTGGTTAGATGTTTATATAATTTACAAAGTGAACCCCCTGATTATATCCCTTATGCTATCCCCTACATCAGCTGTTCTCAACCTTCCTAATGCCGCGACCCCTTAATACAGTTCCTCATGTTGTGGTGACCCCCAAACATAAAATTATTTTCGTTGCTACTCTATAACTGTAATTTTGCTACTGTTATGAATCGTAATGTAAATATCTTTATTTTCCGATGGTCTTAGGCGACCCCTGTGAAAGGGTTGTTCAACCCCCAAAGGGGTCACGACCCACAGGTTGAGAACCGCTGCGCTACATCCCCATGACTACTTCGTAACAACCAATTTGTACTTCTCAATCCCTTCCCCTTTTTTCATCCACATCCCCATCCCCCTCCCATATGGCAACTATCAAAATGTCCTCTGTATCTATGAATTTCTTTCTGTTTTGTTTGTTTGTTTTGGTATTTAGATTCCACATAGAAGCAAAATCACATTGCATCTGTCTTTCTCTGTCTGACATACTCCACTCAGCACAGTACCTTCCACTCAGCACAGTACCTTCCAGGTCCATCCATGCCACCACAGATGGCAAGAACCCATTCTCTTCCATGGGCAAGAAATATTCCATTGTGTATGTGTACCACCTCCTCTTTATCTGTTCATGCATCGTAGGACACCCAGGCTGCCTCCACATCTTGGCCATTGTAAACAATGCTGCAATGAACATATGGATGCACACGTCTCCTCAAAGCAGCATTTTGGGTTTCTTCAGATAAATACCCTGAAGTGGGATTGCTGGGTCCTTCTTTGTCTCTTGTTATAGCCTTTGTTTTAAAGTCTATTTTGTCTGGTGTAAGTATTGCTACCACACCTTTTTTTGTTTGTTTGGTTTTTTATTCGCATTTTTATGAAGTGTCTTTTTCCGTCCCTTTACTTTCTGTCTGTGTGTGTGTCTTTCAATCTGAAATCAGTCTCTTGTAGGCAGCATATGTAAGGGTTTTGTTTTCCTATCCATTTAGCCCTCCTGTGTCTTTTGATTAAATCATTTAATCTACATTAAAAGTAATTGTTGATAGATATGTAGTGATTGCCATTGTATTATTTATCATTTTGATTTTTTTTTTCTGTTTTAAAGAAGTCCGTCTAACATTTCTTATAATACTGGCTTGGTGGTGATGAACTCCTTTAGCTTTTTCTTGTCTGGAAAGCTCTTTATCTGTCCTTTGATTCTAAATGATAGCTTTGCTGGGTAGAATAATAAATCTTGGTTGTAGGTCCTTGGTTTTCATCACTTTGAATATTTCGTGCCAATCCCCTCTGGCCTGCAAAATTTCTGTTGAAAAATCAGCTGACAATCTTATGGGAGCTCTCTTATAAGTTACTAGCTGCCTTTCTCTTGCTGCTTTCAGGATTCTCTCTTTGTCTTTAACCTTTGCCATTCTAATTATAATGTGTCTTGGTGTTGGTCTGTTTGGGTTTATCTTGTTTGGGTCTCTCTGCGCTTTCTGGACTTGTATGTCTATTTCCTTCGCCAGGTTAGGAAAGTTTTCAGTCATTATTTCTTCAGATAGGTTCTCAATTCCTTGTTTTCTCTCTTCTTCTGGTACCCCTATAATGCAAATGTTGTTATACTTGATGTTGTCCCAGAGGTCTCTTAAACTATCCTCATTTTTTTGGATTCTTTTTTCTTTGTGCTGTTCTGATTGGGTGTTTCCTGTTACCTTGTCTTCCAAATCACTGATTCGATCCTCTGCTTCATCTACTCTGCTGGTGATCCCTTCTAGTGCATTCTTCATTTCAGTTATTCTTCACTTCTGACTGGTTCTTTTTTATGATTTCTATGTCTTTTTTTATGCTTGCCATCTCTCTGTTGAAGTTCTCACTAAATTCCTTGAGCATCCTTATAACCAGTTTTGAACTCTGTCTCTGGCAAGTTGCTTGCCTCCATTTCTCTTAGTTATTTTTCTGGATTTTTCTCCTGTTCTTTTATTTCAGATTCATTTCCTCATTTTGGCTGCCTCTCTGTGTTTTTTCTATGTATTGGGTAGAGCTGCTACATTTCCCAGTCTTGGCTGGGTGTCCTTATGTAGTAGGTGTCCTGTGGGGCCCTGACATAGTTTCCCTGGTCACCTGCACCAGGTGCTCCAAGAGTGTCCCTTGTGTGGGTTTTGTGTGCCTTCCTGTTATATTTGAGCCTTGATTGTTATTGGCATGTCAGTGGGTGGGATTGACCCTCATGCTGACAGGCTGTGAGGTTTGGCCACATCCACAGCTTATAGGCTGAGGTGCAAGGGGCTTACCAGACTGAGTGGAATTTATCCTAGTGAGCTCTGGTGCCTGTTAATACCTCCCTTTGTGTGTGCCACTTTTGGGGCTAATTGCGCAGTTCTCTGCTGTGGTCTGAAGTCAACCTCCAAGTATGTTGGTTCTGGGGCCTCTTGGGAGAGACTCTGGTGCAGGCCCAGGTCACCCACTGCCTGTGACAGGTGGGGGGCTACCTGGTAGGAACTAAAAGCTCCATGGTTGTTTGCTGCCTGTGCTAAAAGTTGGAGGCATGTGGGAGAGACCACACTGTGAACCAAGGAGATCTGCCACCAGTACCGGCCTGGGGTAGCTCTGGAAAAAGCCAGGACACTCTGAGACCTCCTGCCACCTGTCATCCCCCTTAAGGTTCAGCTGCTGATAGAGCCTTGTGTGGTATGCAAGTTGGGTGAGGTAGGGTCTTAGGGAGTCACTAGAGTGGAAGAGTGGTGGTCACCAGGTTAATGTAAATTCTGGTTTGGTGCCAGTGCTGAGCCTGGAGCTATACAGCAAAAGTCTCAGAGCACACTGAGGCCAGTTGCTGCCTGCCTGGGGTCCACAGGCTCCAATAGTTTTCCAAGAAAGGGTGCTATGGGGGTGGGACTGGCTGCTCATGAGAAAGTGCCTTGGGCAGTGTGTGAATTGGGTGGTGGGGGGGAGTTCCAGGTGAGTCTGCAGGATGGAGCAGTGGAGCTTACCAGAGCAACCAGATTCAGATATGGCCGTGTGGAGGCAGGCTAAACCCAGGGAAGATAGCGGATGCCTGCCGGCTCTATGGGAGAAGGATTCCACACAGGGAAAATGCCGACTGTCCTCCAGCCCTCACCTCAAAACCACAAACCCCAGTCTGCCCCCCACTTGCCTCTGACATCCCCTGAGTCACTGTCCCTCCGCCAGAGCCCAAGGTTTGTGCCTCAGAGTGAGTCTATGTGCAGGCCCTCTAAGAGGATGTCTGGGTTTCCTATAGCCTTTAGTCAGTCCCACCTAGATTGTCGGAATTCCCACTGTTTCTCACAGCCAGATATTGTGGAGGTTCCTTTTCCCGACACCAGTACTCTGGGCTGGGGAGCCTGGTGTGGGATGTTGGGGTCCCTCACTCCTCTGAGGGGAACCTCTGCGGCCTCCTGATTCTCAGCCACCACACAGAGGTTTGGGACCCATTCTGTGTCTCCATCTCTCCTACCAGTCTCAATGTGGCTTCTTCTTTATATCCTTACTTATAAAACTTCTGTTCAACTAGACTTCAGAGGGTTCTCCAGGTTGGTTGTTCTACAATTTAGTTGTAATTTGAATGTGTTCATGGAAGGACGCATGCACAGTGTTTATCTACTCTGCCATCTTGAATCTCTTAGCTTCTGTCCTGTAATTATTATTATTTCTTAAGTTTAAGAAAACAAAACAAAACAAAGTTAAGCCAGACCCAGGGGTGGGGGGTAGAGGGGTACATCTCCATCCATTTCTGGAGAAAACTAGCTGTGAGGGCAGCCTGTTAGACCTGCCATGCTTCTGCTCCCCTGAAGCCCCTTTCTTTTGTATCCTCAGTGTGCCAAGTAGCTGGCGTCACCCGGCTGTAGATTTTGATCTATGCTGGCAGCAAACACCCAGGCAGGACTCTGTCCAGGGAGGGGAAGGACTTGAAGAGATTAAGGATATCACTATGAGACAAAGGAGGGACAACAAGGCTCCGGACCCGAGTGAGGAGAGGGTGGGAGGCTGACCACACCACAGCTACAGACAGACATCTGATGAGGAGGGGCCGAGAAGGACTGTATGTTGCAGATTGGGTTATTTCCATTCCCAGAGTCCGGGGTTATGGACAGCAGCAGGGGCCTGTTTGGATTTGGGGCACCTATGTTCATCAGAGAAGAAAACTGGCAGGGAGGTGTCATCTGTTATGTGCCTTTTGTTTTTGGCCTTTACGAAGCCTATTGGGCTCACAAGTTCTCCTTCTTGAACTGAGCTGGGGAGAGACCATGGTTTGTTAATTTTGCCTATTTCACACCATGTGTTGGAGGATGATCAGGGAGGATAAAAATGCGGTCCACTTATTCCCCAGGACTGTAGAGAAGCAACATCTGGGGTTCAAGGCACCAGACTTCATCATCTGCTGCGGGGTGAGAAGGGTGTGCAATTTGCATTTGGTGTTACCCCCACTCCCCTTTTGAGCTTTGTCTTGTATCTAAAGTTATCTCTGGTCCTTGATATCCGTTAGGCTGATGTTCACAGACCAAATGAGGGTTGCAAACTCAAAAGCATTTAGCGTCCAGATGACAGTGGAGAACTAGGCAGGAGGGCGTGGTAGGGCCTATGGGAGACTGGGCAGTCTGTACCTCAACTGAAATAATTCAGATATAAATTGTTCAAAAGCTCTGAATCTGCCAGAGAAGGCCCATCTGCAGATAGAATTCTGCAATTGCTCTGCAGAACTTGCTCCCTTCCCCCAGCCCTCAGAAGGGACCTGTCCTGGTGCAGTTCCTCAGGATTCCTCCCTCACCAATCCAATGACTCTGAGGAAAGCCCATGGTTGTGAGTCAGGGCCCAGTTCATTAATCCACTCCTTGTATGACTTGGAGCAAATACTTGACTTGTCTCTGCCTTGCTTTACTCATCTGCCAAATGGGTATAACATCCATATCCACCTTATCTAATGAAGCATTGTTCTGAGAGTAAAATGAGATGGTGTATTTTTAAAATTCATACCCTGCTTCAATCCACAACGGATTCGAGGCAGCTTCTAAAAATACCTGCGATATAAAGGGATAAAAATAAATAATATGTGAAATCATTTTGCAGTTGTACTGTAAACACATTTTCCTTATTGTCACTGGGAGCAGTGCAAAAGTGATAATAGATATATTATTTCCCAGACTCATTTTCAATTTAACCTTGGCCTTCAGGGCTTTAACTGAAAAGCAGACAGGCTTGGGAACATCTACTTGGCTTTTGGGCTGGTTTTGCCTGAGGGTGCTTGGCTGAGCGGGGTTGCTGGTGGTGGCCCGTTCTGACCCTTTGGCCTCTTGCTGCTCTGGGTCAAGGTTCTACCGCCAGCTCCATTATCATTAGTGCTAAACCTCCCTGAGCCTCCCCTCTGTGGCTGGCTCAGGCTGGGTGCTCAGACACAGAGAAGAAAATGACTGAGTCCTATCCTACAGGGGCTCACATGGAAGGGATCTGGGCATTGAAAGCCACATACTAGGCAGCTTAGCTTGACTTGAGAAAGTTGACTAGTTCCTTCTTTTTTCAATTCTTTGTCCATAAGATGGACATCATAAACTTCTTTTTCCTCCCTCACAGCAATGCTAGAAGGATAAACCGAGAACTGTGCTCTGATAAGAAAAATTGCTATGCAAATGAGGAAAATCATCATCTCTATTCAGCACTGCCCTAAAGTGATTTCAAAAATAACGAACTATTACGATTTGGGAGCTGACCTGACCAAAAGGGTTTGCCTTAAACATTCCACCCTGGAAATCTTCAGGGATCTGTGCAGGACTGGGAGCCCAGACCCCATAGATGAGCCCTTCCCCTGGAGAAAATAGAATACCTGTGAACTCTGGCGCGTGCATTAAATAGTTAATACATGTCCAGTACTGGGGTGAAAGTTGTTGTGGACTAAATTGTTCCCTGCCCCAGATTCCTACATTGAAGTCCTCACCCCCAGTGCCTCAGAATGTGACTATATTGGGAGAAAAAGTTTTAAAGAGGTGGTTATAATAAATGAGGTCTTTAGGGTGGGTCTGATCCAGTCTTATAATAGTGTTCTTATAAGAAGAGGACATTTGGACACATAGAAACACCAGACATACTCATACAGAGGAAAGACCGTGTGAGACATAGTGACAGAGCAGCTCTCTATAAGCCAAGGAGAGAAGCCTCAAGAGAAACCAAACCTGCTGACACCTTGATCTTGGACTTTCAACCTCCAGAACTGTGTGGACATATTTCTGTTGTTGAAGTCACCCAATCCATGCTGTTTTGTTCTGAGCAGCCTGAGCAGACTGATACAGATTTATACAGGAAAGTATGAATTGTTTACTCCTTTAATCATTTACTACTTATTGAGTGGGGCACTCTGTGGTACAGGAGCTACAAGGATGAGCTAGAAAGATGTGGTTTCTGTTCTCAGGAAACTTATAGTCCAATAGGGATACTGTAGCTGCCTTCAAGATGGGGAGACAAGACCAGCACTCAGAGAAAACACGACAACAGGTAATTATATGTGTATACGTGAAGTTTAAATTGAGTTGGGTTGACTTCAAGTCATGAAGCTCTGCAAAAATAAAAATGAAAGAAAGTCTGTAGGGGAGGCTTTTGCGGCTAGAGGGCTTGAACGACTGGGGGGATGCAGATCTGGGATGCTGTGGACATTTCTGGGGAACTTCTAGGTCTGGCGAGAGGTGCCCTGTCAGTGCTGGCTTACCTGGTAGGTTCCACTCCCTGGGGACTTCTCAGTGCTCTGGGTGACTGGCCAAGACCGGCTTTTCTGCTGCAAGCCACTGCCACATACTTCTCAGGCCGAAAGCCCCTGCTTGCCAGTGGCTGGCCCTTCTGTGGTTATTTACTGCCATTTCTCCAGGCAGATGGGGACTGCTGGCTCTTCATCAAGTTAGCAATTAACAAGTAATTCATTAGGCACCTAATGAACAAATTATTAACCTGGCAAGCCGTGTCCAGCCACTGGCTAGGGGGAGAAATGACAATTATTAAGGTCTTGGAGTGGCAGCTGTGGTTTAGCATTTAAGGCATGGCCTGGGTGACAGAAGACATGGGTTCTGGATTCCTGGGTCAAATTGCTCTACCTGTCTAGGCCTTAGTTTGGCTGCTCATGGGGTTGGAGTGATGAAACCCTATTAGTGGGCAAATTAAATGCCAGAAACAATGTATAGAAATGCAGGGCATTGGGTTGTATAAACTCGAAGGCCCCTTCATTCTCACTTCCTATGATTCTACCTCCCTAGGCCAATCTAAGGTATTTTGGGGCCGCCCCCAGAACCCTGTAATCAGTCAGCTCACTCATAACTTAGCATGTGCTTAGAGCCTTAATATACACAAGGAATTAGGCATGGTAGAGGGATGTGTGTCAGTGTGTACCTGCTCTCATGGTGCTTGCAATTTGGTTGTGGATATCAGACATTCATACACAGCAAACTAGAGTACAAAGCAATTTGTGAGAGGGCCGAGAGCTATAGAATTTCAGAGGAGAAAGATAACTGTAAGCTGGGGTGAGGGAGGCCTTGCAGGAGGGCAGGGCCTTGAAGCATGACTTCATTGTGTTTTTCTGATTATAAATATAACATGTGCTTATCCTCCCCAAATCTTCAAATAGAGAAAATTGGAAAGGAGATAATCTGTAATCTCATCATCCAGAGATAACTGTTTTGACATTTTTGTGTGTGTCTGGGAGGATTTTTGACAGGCAGAGATGGTGGGAGAATATTCTAGGTGGAAGAAATGTCTATAGTGAAAGCTGTGGGTTGGGAAGGGTAGGACCTGCGGTGAGCGCCTTAGAGGTTGGATGTGTGGACTGGGCAGGCTGGCGCAGGAGACCTGGAGCAGAATGCAATTGCATGCCAGAGGAGGGGAAAAGGGCTAGAAAGGGCAGAAGAGGCCAGGCTGTGGTGGTGGAGGGGAGTGTGTGTGTGTGTGAGATAGTGCCTTGTGCATCGGACCAGAACCCCAGCCAGCAAGCCAGACACTCTGCTCTTCAATCACACTCGTGATGCAATGGAACTTATTGATGTGGCTGTCGCACTTAGGAGAAATATTACAAAAACCTCCGCAGGAAAAAAAGGCTGTGGCAGAGTTGTCAGAGGGAGTATGAAACCAGAGGAAGAGGCCAGGAAGGCCTACAACTAGTTGTAGTTGGCTGGGGCTGGTTCAGGTGTGTCAGCAAGACTCCTCAGGGGATAAGGGACCAGCAGGTGTGATCTCCTTTCAGACCCATGCCTTGTCCCTAGGCGATGTTTAATCCACAGATTATCTCTATGTCTATCTATCTATCTATCTATCTATCTATCTATCTATCTATCTATCTATCATCTAACTATCTATCTATCTATCTATCATCTGTCTACTACACACACACACACACACACACACACACACATAAGAGCTCAGACAATTAAGTTTGTGAACTCATCTAGGAGTTCTAGGAAAAGTGCTACATACCTCATTGCTGAATATCACTACAGTCACCTTTGAAGTACTCCCCTTGGGAAACTATGCACTGACGCCAGCACCTAGTCCATGCTTCAAAGCAATTTTGGAGCTCTCTTTCTGGAATGGCCATCAGAGCTATCGTCGTATTACCCTTGATGTCTTGAATGTCATCAAAATGTATTCCTTTCAATATTTCCTTTCTCTTTGGGTAAACAAAAAAGTCATTGGGGCACAGATCAGGTGAGTAGGGAGGGTGTTCCAATAGTTATTTGTTTACTGGCTAAAAATTCCCTCACAGACAGTGCTGTGTGAACTGGCGCATTGTCGTGATGCAAGAGCCGTGAATTGTTGGCGAAAAGTTCGGGTCGTCTAACTTTTTCATGCAGCCTTTTCTGCGCTTCCAAATAGTAAACTTGGTTAACTGTCTGTCCAGTTGGTACAGATTCATAATGAATAATCCCTCTGATATCAAAAAAGGTTAGCAACATCGTTGCAACAAGTTCGTGAACTTAATTGTCAGACCGTGTGTGTGTGTGTGTGTGTGTGTGTGTGTGTGTATAGCCATGTAACAGCAGAGAAATTGATAGCTGACAAAAACTCTTTTCTATAAGATAATGAATTAAGAGATACTCTTTTGATTCTTTCAACAATCCCATGAGATAGGTATTCTATTTCTTCTGTTTTACAGTTTTAAGGAAATTGAGGTTCAGAGAGATGAAGTGACTTAGCCAAAGCCATATAGGCCAGTGACAGAACCAGGCTGAGAATCCAGATCTCGGGCCTGCAAATTGTGTGTGTGTGTGTGTGTAATTAATTCTGCTATGGAAGGTAGTGTGGCTTGGTGGTAAGCTGAATGGTCTTTGGAGACAGGGTAGTTCTGCATTCCATTTCCTGGCTCTGTTATTTTCCTCACTGAAGAATACTAAGAACCTGGACTTCTTTATTATCTTCATTATCTTCAGCTGGGGCTGACAATACCATTTACCTATTTGGGTTATCAAGAGGCTTAAATGAAATAATACAGGTGATATTGACTTAGCACATAGTAAGTGCTCAATAAATGTTAGCTATGTTTATTATTGTTTTAACTCTAGCTCACCTGAGTCACAGAAATAAGCTCAATCTTGTGGTTGTTCCTTGGTTCTCTGCCACGACCAGTCACTCTGGAGTTAGGAAGAATGTGGGTCCCATCCGTGCCTCACAGATTGCTTGGCCCTGAGGGGCCAGATGCAGAATTCCCTAAAGAAGTCTGAGTAGCCAAACACCCAGGTTTTGCAGGATGCAAAGAGTTTTTCTTTGGTCTCTGTGATAAAGACACCGATGCCCCCAGGACATCCTATGTCTTGCCCTGCATCTACCAGTCCCAATGCAGTGAAACAAACCTCATAATTGGTTCCGGCCAATGGGTTGTAGGAGAAAGTGACATATCTCACTCGCCTCAGTAACTGAGGGGGCTTTGTGTTCCAGGAGAAGGGAGGTGATAGTGCATCAGTCAGCCTGGGTCCTGCGTGACTGTGTGGAGCAGAAGAAATAAACGTCTGCAGTGTCATCGTAGGAGACTCAGCGGTTGTTTTTTTTTTTGCTGCAGTATAGCCTAGCTTAACAAATACAACCGATTTTGGTTGCCGGAGAGCTGGCATGTTACATTAATAGTAAAACTAGTACCTCGTGCTGTACAGCTTTTCACAGTTTATTATAGAGCAGGTTCACACCTATCATCTTTTTTGATCCTTGGAACAATTACCTATATGGGAATGCCTGCTGCTAAGAGCTCAGTGTTACTTCTTTATGAAATGGCTTCTCTAAAATCCCCATGTCTACCCATATCTGTTCTTCAAGTAGCCCACCTCTCCACTGTACCCTAATTCTTCCACTGTAGCTTCCAAACTTGTTTGTTGTTGTTTTTACTTGTTTAATACATCTGCCTCCCCCAACCAGGCTGAAATAGTCTCCATCCTCTTTTATTCAAGACAGATGCCATGTTAGTTGATTTTGTGTGTCTGTGTCTATTGCAGCAGGTGCTGTAATGATGGCTGAATGAGACACCAATTGTGTGAGGTGGGCCGGGCAGGCCTGCTGTCCCCATTTTGAGGCACATCAAGGTTAGAGGTCCAAGGTCACACAGCTAGTAAGTGGCAGGACCAGGAGTGAGCCCTATCTTCATGGCCAATAATCCCGGCCTGCTGCTGCACAGGCAGTATTGAGCATCAAATGAAATTGTATTGCCAGGACGCTGGGTTAAGGCCTTCCAGTTACATTTGCATTTCTTGCTTCCAAAGGCCAGTAATGGGCTTATGAGGTGATGTCATAGTGGAGAAGGGCCTGGCTGGACTGAGGTGGTATATTGAGGAGAGGACTGGAAAGGATGCTCCCCGCGGGGAGAGCCTTATCTGCCATACCCTCAATAGCAGGAAGGGGCCTGCAGTGTAGTAAGTCTCAACAGTGTTCCCCTTGAACGAATGGGAAGGAGGAAGCAGGTGAAGGAGGCAGGAAAGGAAGTTCTCACTTGAGTTCTGAAGGCACGGGTCTATGACAGTGGTGTAGCATGTGGGGACCATGCTCAGGCTGCCTTCTCTCCTCCCCTCTGGCTGCGTCCCCTGGGGCCCACATGGCATCTGTCTCCGGCCCCTGTGGAAATGCCAGGGCTGGGTTGGCTGCCCTTGTGATACTGTGGGTGGCTGGCTCATTGTTGCACCTGGTTTCTTATTGAGGATTGAGGGGGGAACCTGAGGGGAGGCCCTTTCTCATCCTCTGGTGGCTTGGGTCCCATCCAGGAGCAGAAGGATGGAGCATTGGGGGTGGTGGTCCCGCAGGGGCTGTGAGCAGTACCTCAGGAAGAAATGCCTCTCCCTGAGGGTTGATGGGAAGTAGAAGCCCTTCTGTGGCAGAGATTTGTTCTAACTGGCCATCAGATTCCAACAGGGCTCATCCTTTTTCTTGGCACAATAGGTCTCCTCCAACAGACCCTTTCCCTTCCTCCTTTGGGGAGTGGGAGGTCTCCATCTTTTGAAAAGCCTTTTGGCCACCCCTACTGGACACGCCTGGCATGGCTGGGCAGCTCAGGTCAGCCTATAGTGTGACTTGAAGGGTGGAGGGAGCAGCCTCCCAGCCCCCCCCCCAGAACCCCAGATCTTAGAACTTGAGGACATTCAAAATTCATCCAGTCGGTACCTACAAATGGATTAGATGGACCTGTGTGCCCACCACAAGTGACTGCTTGTGGCTGCCTGGAGCGCTGCGTTGAGAAGGCTTAGCTGCCATCAATTAACAGTGTCTGCCATGGTTAGGAGAGGGGAGAGGCGCATAGATGCTGCAAATTCTCCATCCGGGATCTCATCTGAATCCCTGTCTCCTGTGCCTGATTTCTACAGTTAGAGGGCCATTGCCTGCATTAAGGCTTTGTCTGTCCATATTTCTTTAAAATCTGCTCGTGTTTGAGAGGAATGCCAAGAAGATATTGAAGAATTCAATGATTGATTGATTGGGATTGATTGCAAAAGAAGAGACCATTATCAATTTTGCTAGTTCTGGAAAATGCAACGCATTGGCAACTCTTAAAATACATAGATTATCACTTGGCGTGGGATCGGTTTATCAGACTGCCTTCCAAAGTGGCAGCTGGCGGAGAGGAAATGGGATAGCAGGTCAGTTTGCTGGAAACTAGAGGTTCCCCTCCCCCCACAGGGTGCACCTTGCAGTGGGGACACAGGGGGCCAGAGGTAGGAGGCGCTGACCACCTGTGAGAGGCACCAGACCAGCACTGCTCCTTTGTTCAGAAACTCCTTCTTGGGGGATTTGTGCTCCAGGCACTGGCACCCATTCTTGGGGGACTGTGCCCCTGGCACTTGCTTCAGGGGGGTTCAGCTGGGGGACAACTGACGTTGCAGCTGCTTCATTTCTTTAGACTAAAAACTTATTAGGGTCACTGGCCCAGAGTGTGGGGTGTGGGGATCACATGCTAACAAGTAGGAGCGAGGCAATTCATCGTGTCGATTGAAAATTTTAATATGTGTACTAAATCTTTATAGAATTAGACTTTACAGTGAAGAGCATAAGCCAATCTAGTTTGAATTAAAAGAACTTAAATGGCAAAAAAAAAAAATCCTCTGGTCAGATGTATCATTTTTTTTCTAAGGAGAAAAAAATGGAAGGAAAGGCATTCACGAGTGGGTCAGTGACACCCTAGTGAGTCCAGTAACAGGGGTAAGTGCTTTGAACCAGGTCAGTGATCCTGGCTTGAGTCCCTGTGCTAAGGTTGTATCAGGTAAGAGTCATCATTTCTTCCTTCCCTCCCTCCCTTCTTCCCTCCCTCCCTCTTTCCCTCCCTTGCTTCCTTCCGTTCTCCCTTTTTCTTCCTTCCTTCCACAAGCACTTACTGAGCACTTTCCATGTGCCAGCCTCTAATGACACAGGGATGAAGAGGACATAGGTCCTGTCCACAGAGAGCTTTGAGTTGAGTGAGACGTACAGACAAGAAAACAGGCATTTTCGGCGGAGTATGAAGAGCGCCGAGCTCTGGAGGCCTCGGTTCTCCCATGGAAAGGGAGTGCTCCTCGTTACCATGGAGCTCAAGTCACTAGACCAGCAAGAGCTGTCCCAAGCCGGTCACTGGGTGGGGGCTGCCTCTTCCTGAAGCAGGTGGGAAAGTGGCCCAGAATCACCATGGGACATGGGCTGCCCCCAAACGCCATGATTGCTTCTTGCAGCTGCAGAGTATCTCAGACATTTCAAGGTACTGTCACCTTCAATGTCTCCTTGATCTTCCTGCTCCTGTGTGAGGTGGGCAGGGTGGGGGGTATTATCCCAGAGGAGCTAAGGTGACATACATGGCTGGGGACAGAGCTAGTCAAAGCTATAACCAAGCCAAAGCTATAACCTGAACCCTATCCTGGCCTCTTGCTACCATGCCACACTTGCAGCTGGGGTGTTGCCCGGGAGCCAGGTAGCAAGAATGTGGAGAGACGGGACTGTCCCAGGGCTGGGAACATTGCAGAATCCTGAAGCTCCCACTGCTATCAACAGTGCAGACCCCCTAGTGCAGGCAGCCCCTCCCCTCCAGGGAGCAGGGACTCACCCATTTTGTAGTAGGGAGGCAGCAGGTGCCTCGACCCCTGGGAATGGCCCGTCCTGGAGTGGGCTTTGCAGATGTGATGACTTCTTCTCTGTGGTGACTTGGGTTGGGGAGTAGTAGGTGGGCAGGGCACCCGATGGCTTCATTAGGAGCAGCCTCTGCCTGCCCTGCTGAAAGCAAACAGTATCCAGAACAGGCCTGTGACCAGGGAGGTTGATGGCAGCTGGCTCTCCATGGGCACATGCAATCTGAGGGACTCATGGCGACTCCCCATAGTTCCCATCCTTGTGGACATAGGAGTCATGGGGAGACAAATTCCATCTTGGCCTAAGGAAAAACTCAATTATCCCAGCTGTCTGAGACTGTGGAATGGGGGCCCCAGGAAAAATAAGCACCCTATCCTGGGTAGTGTTTCTGTGAAATTGTTTTAGTTTTTACAATGAAAAAGTATTTAAGTTTACGTTTCTGAAGGATTTAAGCAAAGGCCACCTCACAAATAGGGCATTTGGAATCAGGTCAAACACCTGGGTTCAAGTCCTAAGTTAGCAATTCACTGACTGTGCATGATGGACAAGTCACTTGATGCCTGGACTTGAAGTTTTCTCATCTGCCCACCTCAGAGGCTGTGTGGGAGGCCTCAGCGAGACAGATTTATAGAAAAAGCTCTGTAAGCTGTTGAGTGCTCTGCCCCTGTTGGCTGTTTATTATTGTTGTCCTGGAAGGTTCCTTCCAACCTGAAGAAACTGAGGGCCCATGATGATTAAAATTTTACCATTAGCAATTCATTCATTTGGGTTACACATCGCCCCTCCCACTGGGAATAGCATAATTTCCTACTCAGGTGAGAGAGACAGGATAGTGAGAAAGCACTAGTGCGTGGGGATAGTGGGAGTAAGGAGAGAATGTTCTGAACGATGGGAATAGAGAGGTTCCCAGGACATGAAATCAGGGTGAGGGAGGTGGGCATGCTGGTAAATGTGGTTATGTGGCCAAACGCTGGATCAGGCCCAGGGAAAGCATGTCTGCTCAGAGAGGGATACTCTGGTCCCCATTTTCTGTCCAGAGCCCCCTGTGAGCTGCCTTCTAGACCCTGGAGACAGAGCTGAGCCCTTCAAGTGACAGTCCATCTCAGACCTAACTCCGATGCCCCACCTACCTTGTCAGGCTTGGCTAAATAAAGACACAGGCCCTATAGGGAGCCACTGGGGCTGAGAGCTCTCCTGGGGGCTCCCCATAGCAGGAGCTGGCTCCCCACAGCTTGGCAGAAACAATCACTGCCCCTCTCCCTGGATTCTACCTCTGACCTTGGGTAACCTGGCAGATCGCCAGTGCCTAAGAGCTGGGGTGGGTGTGGGTGCTCAGGAGAGAGGCCGTGGGGCTGTTCCAGGCAGCTGGGGTCTGCCAAGCACAGCGCTGGCACTAGGGCAACGCCAAGGCGTGGCGTGGCTGTTGCCGACACGGGCGGAGTGCAGTGTAGTCAGGGCCAGCGGGGAGGAGGCTTGACTGAGCTGGGATATTTTAAGCTGACAGTAGCTCACCAGAAGGGCCATTACCAGCCCAGCTCCTGAGGCCACTGGGGAGTTGTGAAGGGGACAGGGGAGGCGTGGGGGCTTCACAGCTTTCTCAGGACATCTGTCGCTTCTGGTGAAATAGGCGTTTAGAGAAACAGCCCTTCCTAGGCCCCTCCTGGATGCACAAAAAGGCAGTGCCAAAAATTGTTGGATGCCTTCTTCATCTCCTCCATGATTTTCTAGGAGGGAGAAAGCAGTGCTGGCTGATGGGTGCTAGGTTTCAGTGTGAAGAGCGAATAGCTCACGAGACCAGGGTGTAGGAGAACCTGCTTTTGAGTCCTGGCTCTGCCACTTGCTGGCTGCGTTGTGACCTTGGCCTCCTCATCAGCGATCCTCAAGCCTGAGTGTGTTCACTTGGAAAGGAAGGTAATTGTGCCCCGCCTTCCTCCCAGGATGTTGTGAGGGCTCCAGGCCAGAGAGGAAGTTGTGAAACCTTGAGGTGCTAGATCCAGTAGGGTGGTGCTGATAGCTTCCAGCCAGTAACCTCCATCTGCATTCCTGCCTCCTCCCCCTCTAATGGGCTACCCTGGGGCTGGGGGCTCCCAGGCCTGGGTGGGGCTGCAGAGAGGTCTCTGAGGCCCTGAGGAGTGGCTAAGTAAAGCCAGATTCCCACCTCCTTCGGTGCCTACCTCTAAAGAAAATGATGAAGCAAGAGAACATTGACTGAAATCAATTAGAGAAATCAATGCCCCTGAATGCAGTGGTATGCATTTCTTCCCTCCTCCTGGGCAGGTCCCACCCACCCTGCCTGGCAGCCCTGCTCTCTCTTTGGGAATCGGATGGTTTAGTTAAATCCCTGCTGGTCTCCATTCCAGCCAGAATGGACCTCCAGATCTGGAGTGGCCCAGTGGGGAGGGAATGTTGGTGAGGGGGTCAGCCTGCCATTAGGAAGGAGACAGAGGCTAGCCGGGGGCTGGGAAAGCCTGTGGATGAGCTGGGCCCTGTGGAGCTGTGTCTTGCCGGATAGGACCTTTTTAAGGCTCTAGACTTGAACTCCACGGATGAGGCCAGGCAAGGGCCACAGGATAGATAAAGAGAAATTAGAATTCTCTTGATGTCGTCACACTGCTGCTTTACAGGGGAGGGAGAAAGGCGTATTTAAGGTGTTCTGAACTGGGACGTGAAAATTTACAGCCCGGAGAGCCATCATTTAGCTTATTTACTCAGCTCACAGAAGTTACCAAGGTAGGACCCTGGGTCCCAACTGCTGGAGTTCAAACCTGGTTCTGCCACTTAAATATAACCTCAGGCAACTGAAATCACTTTTCTTGCTTCAGTTTTCTCATTTGAAGGAGGGCTATTAATAGTACCTACCCCATGGGGTTATTGTAAGAATTAAAGGAATATCAGTATGTATCTTGCCATAAAGTTGGCTACTGTACTTTTTCCAATGACAAAAGCCTCAGAGGTCTGGGCCGGTCGCTTTGTCCTGGCCTGGCCACCATCTAAGCAGAAGGCAAATTCCCTCCTCCCTGTCCACTGTGTCACATCTGTCGCCAACCTCTTGCTGGTTTATCGTCACAGTGCCTCTGACAGCCACCACCTTCATCCAGGGCCCCATCTCCTGTTTTGGGCCCTCATTGCCTTGGGCTGAGACTGTTACAGTTGCCTCCTACATGGGTCTCTTGTCTCCATCCTTCACAGAGTTGTCAGATCAATCTTTCTAGAACCCCATTCTCAGGTCATGTCACTCACCGGCTCAAAAACCTTCATTGGCTCCTAGGGGTGCAAGCCTGAAGCCTTCAATGCTTCAGTGCCCACTGTGCATCCCAGTTGGACCTCCCGGATCTTCTCCCACCTGTGGGCTTGCTTCCCCGCAACTCTTAGACTGTTTCTCAGATGTTTCTTACCGCTGTTCTTCTGCCTATGCTGCCCGCTTCTTAGATTGCCCTCTTCTGTGCTCAGCAACATTCTACCATCTTTGCGGTCCAGCTCAGATCCTGCCTCTTTCGGAAGTCCTCCTGAAACCCAGTGGGGCTTAACCCCTCTTTCCTCTCACTCGGCCCCCGTGTACCCTGGGGTTGCCCACTCTCTTCATGGGTACCTGACCTAAGTCTATCTGTACATGCTTCTGTGGCAAGGGTGGGCCTGCTCAGGGCGTATTCCCCACGGCCCTGGCACTGTGCTGGGGACAGAGATGGATCCAATAAGTTTGGGCTGGTTGATGGATTGTGGGAGGCCCTGGGTCAGCGGCTGTCCCATGGCACCTCTGCTTGCCAGCTCTGTGGCTCCTGAAACCTTCTTCTCTTTATTCCTGGTTGGTTTTGATCTCTGGGGCAAGGGAAAACCCTCAGCCCTTTGCCCTCCACCAAAGGAAGGGAAAGGATGAGATTTGGCTGGGAGTGGCACGAGTCTGGTCAGCTTACTTGTGCAGCTAATGCGTGTGTCTACTGGGGTGAGGCTGCAACCCTTTCCCCTTCTCATAGTCCTTCTTCCCTATCTCTGCTTCTTTACTGCTCTTGCCCTCCAGAGAATCCATCCCAGAAGACCATCAGGCCTTAGAGAGATCAGGGCAAAAGGAAGAAAGGAAAGGCCTCAACCAGGTATCCTCTTTCCTGTCCCTGCACATGACAACTCCTGGATCTGTGATGGGGAGGGCCTGTCTTGGGTGGGCAGGAGGCTCATGTACTGGTGAGCTCAGGGGCTGCTGGAACGGGCCCTTTAAGGTGGTCTGAAGGAATGCAGTACCTGAGGGCCTGTGAAAGTGTATCCGGGACGGAGGGCTTTTGCTTGCATCTGCTGATTCCCTTCTCCTGTGACTTCCTCTTTCAAGATCTCCTAGCCTCGATCCTCTACAAGCAGTCTCTATTTCCCTTGAACCCCCAGAGCCTTTCCTCTCTGCTTCTTGTTTGTCACTTAGGTTTTATGTCTTGTCATGGATTCCCAATTCTTCTTCTGGATTCCAGAGGAAACGGGTGACATTTTATGAACTGTCTATGAACTAGCTGCTCTGTGTACCGTATCTCATCTCATCTGTACCAGGTTGGTTTTTTAAAATCCCCATTTTATAGATAAGATAACTGAGGTTCCGCAAGATTAAATTGCCTATGACTAGTAGGTGTTCATCTGTGTTTCCTTTGCAGATCCTGGCACAGATCCCTCACACATAACAGACGCTCAGAAAATAACGGTGTGACACGTGAACTCTACCAAATCTTAGGGCAGCTCTGATGGAGGGTTACGGTTGGCAGAGAGTGGGATGTAATGTGAGAAGGAAGAGAGGACCCAAGGTCAAAGTACCCCACAGCCCCAACAGGCCGAGTGCTGGTCTGGCCGGCATTGCCCGCTGTCCTTATGAAGGCTGGGTGACCCCTGTGTCCCCGAAAAGCCTCCACCACTTACCTCCTGCTACCAGATTCCCCTCCGTCCACCTCAGGAAACTAGTGGGAGCCAACCCCTGCATGTCCATTGCTGCTTTCTCAGCGCCTTCTCTGAAAAGAGGGCAGGATAAAGCTCCCACATACAGAGCTTTCCTCCTTATGCCCAGCGAGGGTTAAGACATTTACAAACATTTTTGGAGGAGAGCGAGGGATGTACTGAGCAGTAATTGTGGAGCCTGGAGTAGAGCCCTTGGAGGAGGGAAAAGTTGAGTGGGATACAAAAACGTGGAGGTGATGAAGAGTGCCTGGGCCACTGGAAGGAGGGGAGCAGAGGGAGAAAGTTCATACATGCCAGGCTCCCAGCCTCTGGCCTGTGGTCAAGGACTACCCAGCAGTATAATTCCTGTCGGGTTTTCATCCTCTAACCTACACTTTTCTGAATTTTCTGAAACCCATTCCTTAAGTAGCCCAATTTTGGGGAAGAAGCCAGGAGATCTTGTCAGATGTTAACCGATTTCCTAGAACTGAAGAGATACGACAGGAGGGCAGCCCCGTGGGGGTTCACCCCAGCTCCAATCCCCAAGCTCTCTTGGCCCAAGTCCTCCACTAACCAGCTAGGGCCACGCCTCCATCAGACACCACTCCACGGCCGGGACAGGGTGGAGCGAGGGCCAACGCCCCAGGATGCGCCAAATGAGAGAGGCGTTCAGAGGAGATTCAGAGCTCTGCGTTCCCAAGGCAGGAAAAGCCGCGTTCCCGCCTAAATCCGCAAGATGGAAGTTGCTCCCTCTAGCTTTCCCACCAGCGAAAGCTGCTGGTTTTGTGAGTGACCCCTCCATTCGCGCCCAGGTCGGTTTCTAGCATTTACTCTTTTCCAGTCTTGCTCATTTAAAAATGCATCTAAAAAGGCACCACCAAGTACGCCTTAAGTGGAGCTCAGATCCGGTTTTGGGTAGGGCCGAAAGTTTACGAGGCACTGAGCGTACCCCACGCCAGCACACGGGGAGAGCGCGGCGCTGCATGCAGGAATGTGTGCGCCAGAGCCGAGGGGTGCAGGCAGCGCTAATGTATCTGAGGATATGTCAGGAGGGAGCGTGAAACGGGTGCCCTGCGTGCGTGGGTGTGTGTGTGCCCCCGCGTGTCCCCAGCCCCGCCGCCTCGCCCTTCTTGCCGGAACGTGTCAGCAACCTCACCTCTATTTCAGCCCCTTTCCCAGCCAGACGTTTCCTTTTTGGTGTTTCTGGGCGTTTATTGTAAATTCTGTGACTAAAACACGCCAGTAAGCCTGGCCCTTCGACAGATGGATCAATTGCCCCCTTCCAGGCTCGGGGAGGAGGACTGCCTCCGAAGCCTGGGATGCGAGGAGCTGCCCACTGCCCAGGAGAACTCCCCGGTGCCCAGCCCACTGCCGAGCGTGGGGCCGCGAGCCTCGCGCTTAGCCCTAGCCCGGGTAGTCTCTGGGCGCTCACGCCGGCGTGCGGTGCGAGCCCCCACCCGACCCATCGGCGTGGTTCGGGCAGGTTTGGCTGCCAGGGAGGCGGCGGTCAGGGCGCCCGGCTCGGCAGCCTTCTGCCAGCGCCAGGGAGGAGACAGCGGGGCAAGGGAGTCTCGAAGGGCTGCGACGCTAGGCGTGCGGGGGACAAGTGCGCCGCCGGCTTGCGAGGAAAGTTCTCGAGCTTCGCGTGGAGAGCACACGTGTATGTGTGCGAGGGGCTAGACCCGGGCCAACAGGCTGCACTGAGATGCTGGCGGCTGGCGTCCGAGGGGTCCTTCTTTTCCCTGGCGCCTCGGGGGAGACTCTCGGCTTCGGCTCCCCAGCCTTGGACGCAGCCGCACGCGGAGGGCGTAGCTCCCTCTCCAAACCCCAAACCGCCAAACGAGGTTTCTCTGTTGCCCCTCCTCCAACCCCCGGGATGGCTGGGGGTCCTGGACTCCACGCCCTAGAGCTTCCGCTGACCCTCCTCCGGCGTCCACAACTCGGTGGCCGAGGGGGCGGGGCGGGGGGGGGTAGTTGGAGAGCGCAGCCAGCCCGCAGCTTGGAGGGTGGCGTGTGGTGGGAGCGCGGAGGCTTTGGGGGGGGCTTGCGCTGCAGCCGGGAGAGCCCGTCCGTTTTCGGCCCAGGCGTCAGGTCAGTCCGGGGAACGGCGGGCGGCCGAGCTCTCCTTTCAGCTTAGCGTTCCCCGGCGCCACCGCCGTGCTCCGTGCCACCGCGGCAGAGTGTCGCTGCTCCGCCGCGCCCGCGCCCCGCGCCTCCAGTCGCCTGGGAGCCCCAGCGCCGAGCCCCTGGCGGAGGAGAGGGGCGCGGGCGCGAAAGCCGAGAGAGCCGAGGCGAGGGAGCTGCGAAGGGGGAAGGGGGCGGGTGGAGGGAGGAGCAGGAGAGAGGGCGAGGGGCGGGAGAACGGCGAGCGAGGGAGAGCTGGGGAGAGCGAGCGGAGCGCGAGAGCCAGAGAGCGGGCGGCAGAGGGAGGAAGGCACTCGCACGCCGAGGCTCGGGCACCAGAATTCCATTAGAAAAAAGTGAGCCGGCCAAGGGGTAGCGAAAGAAGGTTTTCGGAATCTTTCCTTCGTCTTGGAGAGAAAGAAGCGACTCCAGGCTCTCGTCCTCCAAGCTCTCGCTGGATTGCTCCCTGGCGCTGCCCCCATCGGTGGATTGCTTCCTATTTGCCTTTTTTTTTTTCTGACCCCCATCCTCGCCGATTCCTTCCAGCCCTCCACAGTCCCACCACCTCTCCCCCCACCTCCTCCGGCCCCTCCAGAGGCGCACAGGGGATCGGACCCACGGGGACCCGCGCCTCCCGGACCAGCAGAGGGACGGCAGACCTCAGGATCGCTGTCGGCTGGGAAGCAGACCGCCACAGATATACCTGTGCATTTGATTTTAGTGGGCAAGGGGGCTTCGAGAGGTGCCCACCGCCCTCCTTTCCCCACCCGCTCCAGCCAGAGGCGAAAATCGCAGGACTCAGGATATTCATCGGGTGGACTAGCTGGGATCTCCGCATTGGATTTGGGGCTGATTATCACTGCTTGGCTATTATTATTGTTATTTTTATTTTACCTAAGGGAGAAAGACAAAAAAAAAAAACACCCAAAAACCAAAAACCTGTGGGATTTATTTAACATGATCTTGGCAAACGCCTTCTGCCTCTTCTTCTTTCTAGGTGAGTACCTGCGGGCGGTGAGGGCAGCAGGTCCGCTGGAGCCTGGGGTGCCGCGCGGTGCTGCGCGTCCGGGCGCCAGAGAGCAGCCGGGGACTTGGGGATGGGGGGGGGGCGGCGAGCGGGGCGCCGGGGAGCGAGCCTGCCCGGGCGCTGCCAGCTGAGCGGGGCTGGGCGTGAGGCTGCGGGCAGAGGGCAGGAGTCGGGGTTGGCTGGTTACACGAGGGGATCTGTTAGGAGACTTAGAACGCCCAAGCCATCCCCGCATACACGCACGCACACACTCGTCATTCACACAACGATAGCACTCATTTCTCTCAAAATAATGGGCAACTTAAGAAAAAAAAATTCAACTCTTGATCTGGAAGAGAGGAGGGAGGGACAAGACTCGGTATCGGGAGAGAAAAATCCTGCCAGTCTGTCCTTTCTCGACTCCCCAGTCGATCGTGGTGGAGGGCGTGAGTATTTCTCCAGGAGCCCCTGGTTGGACATCTGTGAGGCGAGGGCTGGCAGCCATCCCTTACCTAACAATCAACCTCTGGAAAATGCACCCCGTTACCAACTCCCTGAACCTCTTCCTTCGGCTCTCCTCCCTGGTACACTTTTCAAGTTTCTCCCACCCTTTGCCCTCCTCTATGCCCAGGCCCAGCCACAGGGGTGGGCGGGAGTGGAGGGTTGTGAGTAGCGTTCTCCGCTTTCCTTTTCTCACCTCTGGAGGCCGGGGACCCTGTAACTGGTGGGAAGAAGAAGGAGGGAGGCCAAAGTTTGCTTCCTTGGGTGATGGAGGAGGAGGGCTGAAAAAGCCAGATCGGATGGGAGATTGCTGCTTATTCTGTAAAACCCCAAGGGCAGGGGGGAGGGGCTGCCTGGTGCTGGCGACCCGGGCAGTCTCTTTCCCACCCAGAATTCCCAACCCTTGTCCCCTCTTTTATGCTAGATGAAACCTCAGCGGCTTGGGAAGTTGGTATAGAGAAAGCATGCTGGGAGTGGAGGTGAGGAGAAGAGGGTGCTTGCAAGGCTGTGTGTTGACGAGGAGTCCCAGGCAAGGCTGCTGTCCTGGAGCAGGTGCTGGGTGATGTGTGTGTGTGTGTGTGTGTGTGTGTGTGTGTGTGTGTGTGTGTAAGTGTAAGGAGCACATTCTTGCTTTAGTGTGGGCGCTATTCCTACCACCCTGGCCTGCTGTGTAGCCAGTGGTGAGGCAGGCTGCCTAGCTGGGTCAGGAGTGCACCCTGTTCCTCTTGAAGGAGGGGAGAGGGGAAGGCCTGGGGAGGTAGGTGCTGGTCTCAGAAAGATGTGGGTGGTCTGATAAGTGCCCTCCTGACTAGGACTGGGGATTCCAGCCAATGTTGGTTGGGCCCTTGGCCCTGTCCACCCCTTTGTCCACCCCCACGAGTTTCCCAGGGGGCTTAGCCCTGCTCTAGGGTGTGGTCTCCACTGTTCTGCTGTCCTAAGCCAGAGGCAGCTTCTCAAGTGGGAGGGGCTGAGGGAGGAAGGTGGGTTGGTGTTCTGGGCCCACTGAGATCCTGTGGCCTTTCCCTGCAACCCTCTGCAAGTGGGCTCTTGTTCAGAAGGGGCTGCTATAAAACCTGACCTTTTCTCCCACTGGTTTGAAAACCCAGCTTTCTGGCACCAAGTAGAAAAATAAAATTATATTTTGTGGAAAAGCAGTCAGATTGCATGCTGCTGAGCTGCTCACACCCTAGGCCTGCAGGACTCCCAGGCAGCCGTGTCTTCTGAGCACCCAGGGTGGCAGAGAGCTGCATGGTTCCCTCGGTGATTTCCAGCCCCGACCCCCGTGTTGCAGGCAGGTTTCTCCCAGCTGAGAGGGCTGAGGATCCTCTCTGTTCTTATGGTACATGTGTAGGGGTGTGTGTGAGAGCATGTGCTGGTCAGAGATGCTCACCCTGGGGCATGCGACCCTGGGGGCTGAGTGGTGAGAGAAGGGGGTGAGAGCAGTAGAGGAGTGGGGTCAGCAGCCCCTTTGGTCAGAGCCCTTCAGTTCCTGTCCCTTGAGAAGTCCCTTTCCAACACTTTGTGAGGGGTTAACTGAGTGACCACAGGACGTTGAAAGGCTCTGGGTTAGGCCAGCCAAGAAGGAAGGGATAAGTTGGTGACAAGGAAACTTCAGCCCCAGGGCCCCTTTCCTGGCAGGAAGCCCATAGTTGGGAGTTGGTTGGAAATGCCATTTGGGGAGAGGTTTTCCTGGAGCTTGGGTTGGGGGCATGGTGAAGCATGTTCTCAGGAGCAGGGCCTTTAGGGTGCCCCCCTCAAGGTTCTGAGTGTGGTCTGGGGGTGGAGAGGCGTTTCTGACCCAGCCATCCTGACGTCCAGTGTTGACATGCCCATGGAGACAAAGAGATGGGGAAAGCTACTTGGGGTGAGGGTTGGAGGGTCCGGTCAGAGGGCCCACTTCCAACTGGCATCCTAGCTCTTGTGGGGACCTCCGTGCAGGAGGGTGGCTGTAGCTCTGTGTAGTCGCTTAGTCTCCAGTGTCTCTAGAAGCTCTTCCATGTGTCTTTCTTGATGGATCTGAGTTTTCTCCTGATCTAGAACTTGGAAACCACCACGATACAACATTCCGACCTTTACTCTCTCAGAATTCTTGGCCATGAGTTGCCATGATTTCTTTCTCTGGCTGGGCTTGAATGCTTCCGGGGGTCATGACACCAAGTAGAAGAGTCTGGGACAGGTGGCAATCAGGCAGTTTGGTGAGAGGATGCATGATCATCGCCTGCCCCAATCACATGTGCCAGCTGGCAGGATTGGGGAAGCCCTTGCTTTTGGCATAGGAGCCGGGATTCTGTAAGGATGATCTCTAGGGCTCTAGGCCCCACCTGTAGGGTAGGCAGGGCAAGTGTTCTTATTGTCCCAACCCCTTGGGCTAATATCCTGATTGTCAAGCTTGCTGAGGGTGCCCCTTTCTCAGTCTACCTCAGGCATAGTCAGTATGGGAGGTGAGAAGCCTGCTGGGATGCTGGGATGCCGGGAAGTCAGTGGAAAGCCAAGGACTGGGTTGGTCTTAAGGCTCCAGCTGGCTGGCTGGCTTGGCTAGGTGGAGGCAGCAGGTGCAAGTGAGGTGGGGTCAGCTCAGCTGCTCCTGGTGGCCCAGATGCACCAGGTCCTGCTCAGGGACCTAAGAATTTGCTGAATCCGGGAAGTAAAGCTGCTGCCTCGGCTTGGAGGGTGGACAGGGTCTGGGCAGATGTCCCACTGTCCGTGCTGGCGCTCCATGCTCGTTTCTTCTCGCTTCTTCAGCCTCCAGCTTTTCCTGTCCTGAGGCAGAGGTATGGTTGGTGGGCGAAGGAAATGTCTATTGCGCTGGCCCCCGAGGTTTTCTCCAGGCCTACCCCTTGCTCCTCTTCAGTAAGCCTCCTTCCCCTAGGAGCGGATTCCTTTCCCTCCTTGGCTCTTTCCTTCCGCTGGCTCTTGGCTCTTTCAGGAGGGACAGGTTCACAGTGCAGCGCTTTACCTCTAGGTGTCGCTGTCTCCCTGCGGTAGCTCCCCCCTGGGCGGGAAGGTGGGTGGGGGTGGGGGGTGGAGAAGGAGTGAAAAGTGGCCATTCTGAGTAGAGATGGGGAGATTCTGAGGAGGAGACTTCTGGCCTAGGATCATATTATGTTTTGGGGTAGGATGGAGTGGAGAAAGCTTTTGAAATCACTCCTTGGGTCTTGGAAAAGGCAGTCTTGGTTATAGGCCATGGTATGGGCTTTTTCTGGGGCAGGATCTGGAATGAGGGGCTTGGAGAGGACAGAAAGACGGGGAAGATGTCTATGATGGAGGAAACCATGTTGGGAGTTTGATTTTGAAAAGGTCACGTGGACCTCTTCCTGCCCTTCACCTCCGAATCTTCTTCCCTGATCTCCCCCCCTCCTGAGGACGGTGGGTTTGGACACTGGGGGTGAACGAGGAGAAGGGGGGACCTTCACTTTTGGAGAAGCTGGACTCCATGTATGAGACCGGGGCCGAGGAGCGATGCTCTTTCCCTTTTGCAATTGACTTAGTATTTGCCTTTTGGAAAGAAGAAAAACAGGGAGAGACAGAGGGCAAGACAGCTTCAGGGGAGGGTGGGAAGAGAGGAAAGAAAGAGAAAAAAGAAACAGGAGGTGACTGAGAGAGACTGGGAGATGGCTAGGGAGAGACAGAGGACAAGGCTATTCAAAGCGAGATGGGGATAGAGAGGTAGACTTCTTAGGAGGAAGTGAGAAAGAGAAAAAGTAAGATAGAGAAACAGGAAAAAGGTGGAGAGAGAGAGAGAGAGAGGGAGAGAGAGAAAATGGAGCTGCTCTCAGGCTTACCTGCTGCATTTTCTTGGGTGGGGGCCGGGGTGGAGATTGTCTGTGGAGGGCATGGTTTCAGGTCTTGGCTGCTCTGAAGCTGGACTGGGAGGCGTGGAGGGGCTGGGTGGGAATGTGGCAGCCCCTCCCTCTGGGCACACCTCAGACCATGGACAGGCTTGTCTCGGGGTCTTCTCTTTAAGTCTAGGAGCTCAGAATGAATAGGCTAGGGGTTCAAGGGGCCTTTTCAGCCTGTGTGTGACTTGAGTTGTCATCTCCCTTTTTTGGGCCACAGTTTCCTTAGGGTAAAATCTGGGGCCTGGACTCTGGCGTCTAAGGACCTAAAGGCTGTGAAAGTTAATTCCCTTCTGCTCCTTGGTGGACCTCTGGCTGATAGGAGGCGTGGGAGCTATGAATGTATTCCTCCCTCTGCACACGCCAGCAGGCCCTGTACCCTTGAAGCTCTCTGCTGCGGCTGTCACATTCTTCTCTGGCTTCCTGGCATCTTGGACTGCCTGTGGTCTTGCCCGAGAGTCTTCTGGCTTTACAGTGCTTTGCTTCCAGGTCTAGCGCACATGCTGAGGGGCGTGTGGTTGGAGCTGGAAGAGAACCCGATAGAGCCTGGGAAGAACGGCAGCTTGAGTTCTCCTTGGGGTTTGAGGAAGGCTGTTGGTTGTCTTGGGACCAGCAGCCCTTCCTGGGACCTGATCTGTTGGGAAAGGTGGCATTGAGTGGGCCTTGATGTGCTTTGCCGTAAATGGGTGTGAGGTTCCAGAAGGGCCCACCCCCCCCAGCCCTGCATCTTGGGTGGGAGACTGTGGTGGCCCTCACTCATGCTTGTCTTCCTCCCCACCACCCAGAGGAGACCCTCCGCTCTTTGGCCAGCCCTTCCTCCCTGCAGGGCCCCGAGCTGCACGGCTGGCGCCCCCCGGTGGATTGTGTCCGGGCCAATGAGCTGTGTGCCGCCGAATCCAACTGTAGCTCCCGCTACCGCACGCTGCGGCAGTGCCTGGCTGGCCGGGACCGCAACACCATGCTGGCCAACAAGGAGTGCCAGGCGGCCCTGGAGGTCCTGCAGGAGAGCCCGCTGTACGACTGCCGCTGCAAGCGGGGGATGAAGAAGGAGCTGCAGTGCCTGCAGATCTACTGGAGCATTCACCTGGGGCTGACAGAGGGTAAGCCTGGCGGGGCCGGGGAGGTGACTGATCTGTGTGTGTGTGTGTGTGTGTGTGTGTGTGTGTGTGTGTCACGCTGCGGTTCAGAGGGAGGACTAGGTGATGGAGTGACCTGGCCAGCTTTCTATTCCTCTCTGCTGGGGGAGACTAGATCCCCAGGAAGTAGCTGCCCAACCCAGGAGGCAGCTGAGGAAGAGAGAGGGTGAGGTGGTGGGAGGGGAACAAGGCTGGAGAAAGAAGCCGGAGCAGGAGTTGTGGGGAGAGGAAGTAAACCAGGGACCGAAGGACCTATGACCATGTGAAGTGGTCACAGGAGGTGAGGAAGAGTCCCGGGCAGATGGAGACGTGAGAACAGAGGAGAGAGAAGGGTGGACATGCAGAGCTGAACTGCCAGCCCGCCAGCCCTGTTATTCCCACGGTCCGCCCACCCAGCTGAGGGCTGGCCCCTCCCCGTTCTTTCTGCTCCCGGGAGGCCTGCGCGTGAGGAGGCTTCCTGACCCCATGACTGGCCTAGGCACCTTCTACAGAGCTGGGAGCAATGTGAAGGCAGCAGGTCCATATCATTCGGCAGTCCTGTCCCCTGGTCCCAAGGCGGAACCTGCATTGCCCCCCCACCCCCACCTGCCACAAGACCACCTCCCCTAGGTTCTTCCCCTGCAGACTAGAGTGTAGACGATTTGCATATTCTATAGGAGGGTTGGCCACCTGGGTCAGACGTCCATTTATTTATTCAACAACTGTTTGAGAGTTTACTGTCTGCTAGGCCTTGTGGGAACAGTCAAGAACAAGCTGGGGCTGCCTCTGCCTTCATGGAGTTCATAGTCTGGGGGTGCAGATAAGTGAGGGGCTTTCTGCATTTGGTGGTGTGAGTGCTGCCGGAAGCACTGGGTGCTGTGGTAGCACTGAGGGGCATCTAACCCCTTGTTACAGAACCCAGAGAGCCTTCCTGGAAGAGCCAGCCTCCCAGCTGAGAGTAAAGAGTGTGGTGCAGTTACATGGTGAAGGGCTATGGGAAGCATGTGAGAGGTACAGGGAGGGCTGGGTAAAGGCCTGCATGGGAGAGAGCTGAACTCACTTACACACCCGCAGGTGACTCAGTACCTGGAGGGGGATGGGGCGGGGCAGGGGTGAGGAGAGGTGGGGGGCACGGGATCTGGTGGACAGCAGGGAGCCTTGGATGGTTTTAAGTGAGATCATCCTGGAGCTCTGCTTCAGGACAATGCTCATGTGGTTCCGTGAAGAGAGCAGACTGGAGAGACTGGAAGGTACTCTGTGACACAGGCCAGGAATCATGGCGGCTGAACAAGGATGGGTCCAGAAAGCAGAAGGACCCAAGAGCTAGGCAGGAGGTAGAACCCACAGATCTTGGTGAAGGGAGTGAAGAGTCATGGAGGGACCCTGTTTCTGTCTTGGGAGACTGGATGGGTGGTGGGGCCGGTCACAAGAGCAGCAGAGGTTTTGAGTGGGGGGGAGGGCAGGGAGATGATGAGTTTATTTGGGGTCATGTGCCTCATTGGCCATGCCCTGCAGACAGCTGGGGGTGCAGGGCTGGAGCTCAGGTGACATAGAGATTTAGGAGTTGCCAGGAGCCTGTAGGTAGGAACCAGGGCCAGGGGAGTGGGTGCAATCACCCTGGGAGGGGAGCAGGGACACAGCCCCCAGAACCACCAACATTTAAAGATGGGCAGGCGAGGAAGGGGGGGCCTGCAAGGGTGACTGAGGAGGCTCAGGGAGAGGTGGGGGGACAGCAGGAAACCTGGGAGGAGCTCACTCTCAGAAGGAAGGAGTGTACCAGCCTCCAGTACTTTAGGTCCCGTGGGAGAGAGGGTGAAAAAGTGTCCCTGATGCCTTGGGGTCGAGCTCGTTAGGTGGCTGGGGGCAGTAGCCTGGTTAGGGAGTGAATGAATGTGGACAACGACTTGTAGAATTTTGGTGTGAAGAAGAGAAAACAAAGGATAACTTTTTTTTTTTTTAAGATGTGAGAAGGTTGAGCAGTTGAAATTCTAAAGCACTACAGTAGTGATGGAGGTGCTGAGGTGAAGGAAAGAGGGGTGCTCTGTGGATAGTGCCTGGGCGAGGGGAGGAGGTGATCTCAGGGAGGGGTTAGCCTTAGGTCAAAGGAGCAACCCCGCTCCAGGTGCTGGAAAGAAGGTGGAAATGGACCAGGTATGGAGGGTGGATAGCGAGGGGTTCCTGACCCACTGTGGCCAAGGTAGTTCAATTATGCCCTGAATATAGGAATAAGACTTGCATATAATTATTAATAGTATCACCACCATTAATGACAAAGTGATTCTTCATGAATCAGGTGGTCACCCTCCCTCTCCATTTCTGGCAACCTCAAAGTCCTAGAACTGGAAATGAGTAAAGAGAGGGTTCCATGCACTTTGTTCTCTGTGTGTGGAGCTGTCTGCGCCCCAGGCTGACTCTGTATTGCACAGAAAATTAAGGTCCCTGATTCAGGGAGCAGGGTTGTTTAGTTTCTTGTTTTCTTTCCTGCGGCTTTCCGTTTCAACCCAAGGGAGATTGGGCAGTAGGTTGGGGTGGGCGTGCTGTGTGCTGTGGAATGCAGAGGGGAGGGGACAGAAGGACTGCCAGCCAGAAGGACTGGGTGGGCCACCTGGGAACCTTCCCATCTGATGGGCTCCCTCTCACATCACCGCATTGGAGCACAGAGGACCTTCTGATCATACCTGGGGCAATGAGGTGTTTGGATGATAACAAGCATAATGTGTGTTTATGCTGTGGACTGCCCTGTGGTCTTGAAGTCCGTTTCCACCCAGGAATGCCAGGGTGGAGATGGCTCAGTTCCAAGTCCTGAGATGGTTTGTTGGTTCAGTTACTCAACAAACATCTGTTAAGCACCTAGTGTGTGCTTCAGAGGGTGACAGCATGAAGAAGCCATGGTCCCTGTGCCGGCCAGCATACAGGCTGGGAGGCCCTTCCCCTGGGCCCACTCTAGAATAGCAGACCTCCAGTTTTTCTCATTCCTCAGAACCCTGCCTCCTCCCTGGGTCTTGGGGGCCAGAGGAAGTTTCTGCCCAGGGCTGACCAGGGGAAGCCAAGAGGCCTTTGAAGAGCAGGTAATGTTCCTGTGAGTGACAGTATCTATCTGAGAGTTAGTTATCCAGGTCGTGGGGGAAATGGTCCACCTAGCGCTTGCTCCCTAGTCCTTAATAAACCTAATAACCTGGCTTGGGCCTGGGTGGGGTGGGGGAATCGGGAGAGACCTCTGTGGGTCTGGACTTTGATTCTTGGCTTCTCCTTGACCCCTGCTGGTGCGTGAAAGTCCCCTGGAGAGCTGGCCCCACACCTCTTCCTCTGCCTGAGGCTGAGGCTCTCAGCAAGTGGCAGGAGACGGTGGTGGCAGGAATGTGGCCTCTACCGCGCTCCTAGATGGTCCCAACAGCAAAGGACCTAGAGATATTTGGTCCCACTCCTGTTTTGATGGGGAAGCTGGTGTGCAGGGAGGTGAGGTGGTATCACAGCCAGCTAGTGGTGGGACAGGCCCCTGACTTCTTATCCGGCCCCTTTACCCTGACCTGGGGGAGGTCCCGTGGCCTTGGGCCCATCTTCCCCTTTCGTTGTCACCACCACCATCACTGCCGGTCTTTACAAGGTGAGGCTGTTACTGTTGGCTGCATGGGGAACTTGAGGCCAAGCTCCTTGCCTTCTCCAAAGGCGATGCTGAAGTTCAGGGTCGCCCTGGTTCTTCAGATGTGAAACACCAAGGCCTCTCCCGTATGTCCTCTCCCGGGGCATGGCCCAGGAGCCTGATGTCCTGATTTGGCTTCAGTCTGGCTGCCGGGGATGCCTGCGTGGCCAGGCCTTGGATTTCCCACTGGTGAATTCTGTTGACTTAAATAGGATGGGCCTTTCCCAGCCAGTCCTGGGATAGGCCGTTTCCCCCCAGAGATCCCCTAGCTAATCGCACTGGCTGATCTGTACCCAGGTGCAGAGCTGTAGCAGATGCAGCAGGGGAGGACAGGCCCTGCTCTGGGCCAGCAGTCCAGCTGGTGGAAGACTGGTCCTGTGAAGCGCGAAAGCACAGCAGTACTTGTTTAAGAACAGTGTGGCTTTAATAACACTTTATTTTTGGAGACAGCCTTCATAGTGATGAAGTACTAGACTCTGTAGCCAACTGCCTGGGCCTGAAGGCTGGCCCTGCCACTTTACAGCTGTGTAACCTTGGGCAAGTTACTTCGCGTCTCTGTGCCCCCGTTCCTTATCTGTAAAATAGGGAGACTAATGGACCCCACCTCACAGAGACATTAAGAGGATTAAATGAGTTAGGACATCTAAAACACGTTCAATAGGGTTGGCGCATGGAAAACACAGTGTCACATCATTTTTATTATACAAGTGCTTCCTGAGTGCTTATGTTATTTGGCCCCAACAACTAGCACTGGCTGGTGACCCCACCACAGGGAGTTTCTCCAGGGTCGGTGGGTAGAGTGGAGGACGCTGAGATCATACAGGTCCCATGGGGAAGGGGGGGTTATAAACCGGTCTGAAGGAATGAGGAACGTTTGGATCAGGTCAATCGTCAAATACCAATCGGGTACCCATTGTGCGTAAGGCTGTGTGTTGGGTGTTGTAGGGCATGAGGTTGTACTGCTATGAGGTCAAGTGAAGGGCGGGGTCCTTTCTCCAGGGGGAAGGCACTTCCCATGTTATCTGGGGGTGTATGCCCTTTTCGGGGGGTCTGCCAATATAGCAGACAGACGCCTTGCTCTGTACCATCTGAGTGTTGGTAAGGCCTTCAGTCCTAGCCTCTGGATGACCTCAGGGACCTGGCTGACCAAGCCGCCCACAGACGGATTCCCAGGCCTGCTTCTGGATGGCTGGCACCTTGCTGCAGGTTGCCCCCATGGGTGCTGCCCACGTGGGCTCCCCTCGGCAGGGGCTGCCTGCCATGGCGCCGGGCCCTGGGTGGGTGGGAGACAGGTGTGTGAGATGGGTCATCAGTGTCTCCTCTGCCCCTCAACACACACGCGCAGCCTGAGTGATTATTCATTGATTTCTTCTCACAGTAATGTCTCAAGAGCATATTTCCTTTCCTGTGAGGTGTTGGCAGAGGGGGCGGGAGACCACTGAGGCGGTGGAGGCTCTCTAGGGCAGCCCTGTGCCGTTTATCTCCTGTCGCTCCCTTGCTGTTCCTTTCGCCGAGCCCCTGACGCTCTCAAAGTCTCCAGGAGAGGCCTGAGGAGCCAGCAGGTGGTGGTGAAGACAGGCAGGGAGTGTAGGAGGGGGTCAGGCTCACAGGAGCCGGGGATCAGGCCTCTGCTGAGCCGACCGTTAGCCCTGTGTAATTCTGGTGTCATGATGGGATGCAGAGAGGATAGCCTGTCCTCTCAAGTGGCCTGAGCAGAGCCAGCCTGGTGTGATGGGAGAGAATGCCAGTGTGAGGGCAGGGAGACCAGAGTCTAGCTCCAGTGCTGCTGTGAGTAGCTGTGTGATCTCAGGCAGTTTGCTTCCCCTCTCTGGGCCACCTCTGAGCCCTCTCTTGTGAAATGATGATGTTGTATTGACTGGTCGGACCTGGTCTTCCGCAGGCTATCATGGTCTGCCTCCCCTTTGCCTTCTTTCCAGAAGCATTTGGAAGTCCTTAGAAGAGGGCTAGTTGTGCTGGGAAGTCACGAGAGTGAGAGAGAGGGATTAGGCAGCCTGACCCGCTCTGGGGGACCATCTATTCTAGCTGGAGGAAATACCTCGCCTATGCGACATGACCAACATTTCATTCATAACTTGTCCATTCACTTTGGGAAGAGGGCACTCATGCCTGACGCTGTTCTCTCTTCCAGGTGAGGAGTTTTACGAGGCCTCGCCCTACGAGCCGGTGACCTCGCGCCTCTCAGACATCTTCAGGCTTGCTTCAATCTTCTCAGGTAAGTGGGCTTGTGCTGGGGCCTCGCTGGTTCTCCTCGGTGTGGCAGGTGGATAGACCCCTGGGCTTGGCTCAGGTGTCCTGCAAGCCACTTTACATTTCTGAGCCTCCCGTCCTCATCTGCAAACCGGGAGACATAACACTCGCCCCAAGGCTGTATATGGAGTGAAGCAGTTATGGGAATTGCCTAGCATGAGCCTGCCACGCCGCGGGTCTTGAATCCGAAACTTGACATCCCTCTCTTATTCTGTCACCTGTTTTTGCCCTACTGAGTCCTTTCCAGTTCCCCAGCTCTGCTTTGGAGCTCTTTTGCTTTGGTTGAGTTGCGCAAGCTCTTTGGGCCTCAGTTGCCTCAGTTGTGCAATGGAGAGGTTGTCATGAGCTCTGAATGAGCCAGCGGTTGTAAAGGGCTCAGCATGCTGCTGGGTGAGTGTTCAGGAAGCGTTAACTGTGTCTGTTGGCATTAGTGTCACTGTCATTCATTGTGTTCTGGGTTCCCCACTCCTATGAGGGCTCCACTCACTCCTTGCACCCCAATGAGGAGTTCTCTTAGGAAGAGCTCTGATCCCTGGTCACTCCCACCCTGTCTTTCCCCAGAGTGAGAAGGCTCAGGCTGAACTTCAGTTTTGCTTGCCACAGTCCACAGGTGGGACCCCGATGAGTTTTTTGGTTCTTCTTCTCGGCCTTGTTCCCTCTGCATTTGGGGGACCAGGGGACAGCCAGTTCCTGCCCGGGCGCTGGAGAGAGGCTTCTGATCTTTAGAACTGCTCTGTGGGGGATGAGGGTGAGCTCTTCCTGGAGTAACCACTGGTGCTTGAAGGTGGCAGGGTGGGCTTGTTCCTTGGGACCCCTGTGTTATAGGGTCCCGGGTTTCCAGATGGTTTGTGGCAGTATCTGAAGTCCTCTGAAGTTCCTTTTGCTGTAAACCAGGGTTTCTTAACCGCACCACTATTGACATTTTGAGCTGGGTCATTCTTGCAGGAGGAACCGTCCATCTTGTGCATTCTAGGATGTTTGGCAGCGTCCCTGGCCTCTGCCCACTGGTGCCAGTAGCGCCCCCTCCCCAAGTTGTGACAATCCAAAATGTCTGCAGACATTACCTGGGGGCACAGTCACTGCCAGTTGAGAAGCAGTACCCTAAACGGCGACACAAAAGATTCCCCAGTGAAACCCTAAGCCCTTTCAAATGAAGAATTCTCTAGGAGAATGTTGCTCAAGCTCCCCTCCCCCCCATTATTATCCCCCTAAGGAGAAAACTTAATTCTCTCTAACTAGAGAAATACTGTCTTAGTCTGCTTGGGCTGCCATAATAAAATATCATAGACTGAGTGGCTTAAACAGCATAAATCATCTCACAGTTCTGGAGGCTGGAAGTTCAAGGTCAAGGTCCGGGAGAGTTTGGTTTCTGGTGGGAGTTTTCTTTCTGATTTGCAGGTGGCCACGTTTTCACTGTGTCCACACAGGGCTGGGTGGGACAGGAGAGTTGGTGGAGGGTGGGAGGGGGAAAGAGAGAAAGAGAGAGAGAGAGAGAGAGAGAAGGAAGAGAAGGGAAGGGAAGGGGAGGGGAGGGGAGGGAAGGGAAGAGAAGCGAGATATCTTCCTCTTCTTATGAGGAGCCCTATTAGATCAGGGCCCCACCCTGATCTAATATGACCTCATTTAACTTTACCTCCTAAAAGCCCTCTCCAAATACAGTTACATACAAATACAACTCTTTGAGGAGCACAATTCAGCTCATAGCAAATGCCAAGGAATAACATTTTCTCAGACAAAGTTGAGTTTTGGAGGGCCACAAACCATTGTAATATCTACTTTTTGCTGAATCAAGTTTTGTTCCCTTGAAAATGCATGTCTAATGGGTTGGGATGAGACAATACGCATGCACCTGGTGGGAGAAATCCTGGACCCACCCTGAGAGAGGAGGCACTGGTTAAGCGGTGGCCATTTGGGCATGCCCATTGGCTTGGTGGTGGTGGTGAATGGAATGAAGACTTCAAAGTTGGGTGTTGAGCACCCTGCCCTGGGCTCTACCATCACAGCCCCTTGGTGGGGTAATAGCAGAGATGTTTGGCTCAGGGCAGGTTTCCATCTGGCTCTGCCTGTGGGCCCTGTGATAATTCTGTGATAAGCCTTGCCTATCTGACAGGGCTACACTGGATGAGGGGCTGACTGAGGTTCCTCCTAGTACACACATTCTGATTCTCACATTTCCTGATTTGTTTTGGATAGAAATTTGCCTTGGACTACTGCTTTGAGACAGTGCTTGGGGGCACAGATGCAAGTGGAAGGTATGGTTGACCTGTGGATGCTATGGTGGGGATGCCTTCTTGGCTCCGATGTACCCATTTGCCACCCTACTAGTAGCTCAGGTGCCAGTTGAGTACTGCTGCATAGGCGGGAGCCATTGGGTTTACCTCCAGTAAAGAAATAGCTTTAGCTTGCTCCATGGGCTGAAGGTCAGAGGTCCTCATCTTAGCCAGGCCCGTGCTGCTTCCCAGACTCACATTAAGTATCTTCTTAGCAGAAAATCTTTACGTAATGGACTTGACACTCTGTGCGACAAGGGTGTTGACAAGACAAATGAGGAAATTACTGGGTCTGCAGCTCACTGAATCAACTTCCTTTACCTGCTGCTCAGATGGAACTGGGCGCACACAACCCTGGGTCCCTGGTCTCTGGAGACTGCTCCTCACAGTGAGGACAAGACTTCAGGGTCTGTGACAAATCCCTCCTCATTGCTCCTGGTGATGTGCCCTAGAATTGGTGTATGGGCAGCTCTGCCTGGGGAAACTTGGGTGCATAGCTGGGTGGGGAGGCCCTGGCCCTGCTACCAAGAAACCAAGCGGGCCATGGTGAGCTCAGCAGTGACAAGGCTGGCTGGGGAGCTGGGAGACCTGGGTTCCAATGCATTCTCTGCCACAAATCAGCTGAGGGGCTTGGTCAGGTCACTTCCTGCTCCAGACCTTACGTTTCCTTTCTGAAGAAGGAAGACATGGGTTTAGAGCAGTATTCCCCAACCTTTTCCCATCAGGGTGCCTAGACAACAGCAGTATTGTTTGGTATACTAGGGTGAGCAGAGCAGCTTGGAGCTCAGGCAATCACAGGCCCTTGCTTGGCTGCCCTGTGGGCCAAGGGGTGAGTATCTGGCAACACGTGTCACCGCCTGTAGCTTCCTGACTGGGCAAGACTGGGCTGGGTGACCCAAGATCCTGCACTGATGCTTTGGGATGATAAGGTTGCCGCCCTGTATTTGGCTGTATGCTGCCCTTCCACCACCTCTGTGTGGAAAGACTGCGGCAGGGAAGGCTAGAGTTTTGGTGGCCGTCCTCTAGGCACACTGCCCCCACTTGGGGCCCCAGAGACTCCGAGAAGGGTGCTGTTGTATCTGGGGGGCTCAGTTGCTACTTTCCCTTTATCATCTGCTATCTGAGAATTTGAAGCCCTGGTGCAGGGCCTCCGAGAATGTGTGTTCTTTATCTCTGGCCTTCTCTTTCTGCTGGGGTTCTTGGAAAGTCCCACTGGGATTCTGTTGACAGAAAGCTGCCAGGATTTCCCCAACACTCTGGACACCAGATACCATGGGGGAAGGGTGAGTCCTCCCCGCCTCTCTTTCTAGTTCAGACGTAGGCCCTGGCTCAGTGACTGGTTCTGAGATTCCTGGTGTCCAGTTAGTCCCAAGTCCAAGGCCAGGAAGAGAGGTCTGGGTCTGCCCTGAACCACAGCGACAGTGGTTGGAGGCATCCAATGTCCTAGCCTAACCTTATAGATGGGACAGAAGAGTTCATAGAGAAGTGAGGTTTGTCCTGGTTCAAGCAATTCAAACTGCCCTTGAAAACACGAAATGGAGTATTCGGTACACCAGTCCCACCTGGTACATGGGACTAGCGTGGGCCTTGAGCCACCCAGCTCTGGGTTTGAATCCTGACTCGTCCACTTACGGCTGTGTGATCTTGGGTCTTACTGTGGCCTATTGGAGCTGTGGTGCTCATGTTTGTCAAGTGGGAGTGTGATACCTGCTAATAAGGCTGGTAAGGAGAATTCAACGAGGGTAGATATAGGCAGAGTGACAGTGAGTCGTCCTCTGTCGGCTAAGTCAAGGCAGGGTACCTTCTAGAGGGGATACTGGGGCGGAGGAGCTAAAGGTGAGAGTGCTTCTGTCCCCAGGTGCCTATGACCGTGTGAATACTGAATCCCAGCTGGTCCTATGTGAGGAGGCAGGAGAGGATGGAAAGAGGCGGAGAGAAGAGAGAAAGGCTTCTTAGGGAAAGAAGACACTGTCCGAGTAGAGGGACGTGGAGGGGCGACGTGGAGACTGAGGGAAGCATGAATGCCCCATCCACCTGGAGGGAGGCCAGCAAAGTGAGGATGAAAAGCCTTGGCGGGCCAGGCAGTGGTTTTCCTCACAACCACAGGCCCTGCCTGAGGGAGAAGTGACAGGCAGATGGCCTCGGCGGGGCCGTCAGCAGGCGCTGCCTTGGCAGCCTTGGTGAGGGGCGGGGGCCTCCGGGCCTCCAGCATCCAGTGCAAGCGTTGCCAGATGCCTGGGTATGAGACATATTTATGCCAACATGTCTTTTCTGTAGCTGGAAGGGAACTTTGAGATCATCCAGGCCGGTCCCTTCCCCTGACAGGAAAGGAAACTGAGGCCCAGGGAGAAGGTACAGACGTAGACCAAGGTTCGAATCCTCGTTCCGCCCCTGCCCAGTGTGTACCTCAGCAGCTGCCTCACTTCTAAGCCCATTTCCTCTGGCATAACATGGGGCCGATAGAAACCCCTGCTTCTGGGGTTTTGTAAGGACTACGTGAGATATAGCGGAGATGTGCTTGACCTCGTGCCTGGCGCATTGCACTAAACCATGTAGCTATTAAAACTTCTTACGGAATGATTACTCAAGGTCAAATGTCAGGCTGTGGTAGGGTTGGCCTGGACCCCGGCATTTGGGAAACACATGCCTTTGGTGATGTGAGCCTGCCTCCCACCCATGAGAGTGCTGGGTGGGGGCTGGAGTGGGAGGTGACTGAGTGGTTTTCAGGGCACAGTGGGACCCCAGAGCCTCTGCTGAGCTGCTGTGGCCTTTGTTGCTCCATTATGACTGGGTAGGGGTACGTGGAGGCTGGCGAGAGGCTGGGCTTGGGGCCTTTTATGGGGTGAAGGAAGAAGAGATGGTAGTGTCCACCTCAGTTGGCAAGTAAGCCTCTGGGTGGGCCATCTTGCTTGGATGGAGCCAGGAGAGGCCCAAAGATGTTCTTGTTGGAGGCTCAGGTGGTCCCCTTTTGGGGGGCTCAGGAGAGGAGAGAACCCTACCCCTGTCAGGAAGCCCTGCAGTTGGCCCCTGCGAGGTGAACCCCACCCTGCCCCCTTGTGCCATAGTACTTTGTCCTTTAGCACGGCACTCATCGTCACGTGTCAGAGGCTTGTGTAGGATTGTGGGTGTTAGTCTCTGTGTCAGTGCTGTGCCCCTAATACAACTCCATGGAGGGTCCTGGCATAATGGGTAGAGCGTGGACTCTGAGGCCTGCTGGTCCTAGTTTTGAATCCTGGCCTTGCTCCACCAGCTGGGTGACCACAGGGTAGGCCACTTGACCCCTCTGAACCTCATTTTGACCATCTGTAAAATGGAACAGTTCAGCCTGCCCTGCAAGGATTGGCGACGACGCTTGCACAGCTCCTAACATGATGCTGGAGCATGGGAGCACCGGGACGGTGGCCGCAGGTGGCGCTGTCAGGGGCTGATGGTTTAGTGCGAGGTGTTCGGCCTGCACAAGGAGAGGTGACAAGGAGGTCCAAGCAAGTCTGAGGTGTCCCGTGTGTGCTATGGCACAGGAGTACCTGAGGCTGAGAGAGGGGAGATGCTGGCCCCGTGTTCATAAGTGCCCCTGGGGGGTGGGGCTTGGGGTTGGGTCTGTGTCTGGAGAACACGTCTTGCTCAGTAAACAACTGAGTGCTCAGTGGGTTCCACATAGACACAGCTTTAAAGTGAATCAGACCCATGTCCTCACTGTCCCTTGGGGCTAGCAGGCACCCACTTAGACACCTACTAAGCCGTTTATTGTTGGTGGCGGCATAGACAAAGTGCTGCCCCGGGAGTCCAGGGGCGGCTGCAGCTGGCAGTGTCTGGGGAATCAATGCAGTCTTGGCAGAGGAGAGAGTGGGATCTGGGAATGACAGCCCTGGCAGCGTCATGGCTCGGAGGCCTGGCCAAGCTCGGGGTGTTGAAGGAACCACACGTCTTCTGAGCCTTGTGGGCTCAGAGGACACTGAATAGAGACCCTTCTGGCAGATGGGAGATTGGTCTCTCTGGGGTCTCAGGAGTGCCCAGGACTGCTCCAGGACGGAACTCAGGGTTACTACTTGGCTAGGGGGCCCAGGTCCCTGGGGAGGGACTGAGATGCCCTTGGGTGGTGGAGGGCTTCAGTCCCTCATGAAGGTTGCCTTAGTGGTCGCTCATGAAGGTGGGGGGGGGGAATTGGATCTGGCTTAGCTCTGCTGGGTGCCTAGGGGGCCCCTCCCTTCCCTGATTCCACTACGGTGTGCCTGAGCCTTTGTGCCCCTAACCCCGTCTCCCCTTGGGTTGCAGAAGACTGGCAAGCGAGGGCTTTACCAATTTATCAGGTTGGTGGGTGCGTCGTGGAGACCCCATCCTGTGGCAGCCCCTGTGAGGAGGTGGTGGTGGGTGTGGGCATGGAGGGCAAGGGAGGACCTGAAGGAACAAACCGCCTCTCTCCCTGCCCCACTGCATGGTGGCTCAGGCGATAAACGGCTTATCGTCAGGTTGTCTCTCTGAGCCAATGCAGAAGCGTGCCACTTAAATTTCAAAATTACATTCTTCTTCTAACATTTGTCAGAGACTCTGAGTATCAACGAAAATTGGGCTTTTGCTGCAGCTTTGTCATCTCTTACACCTTCCCTTTTAGGGAGAATTCGTCAGATGGCCAAGGAGAGGCTTGGGGGGTGGAGGAGAGAGGACTGTGGGGACAGGGAGATGCGAAGCATCTGGGTGGATGGGGCCAGGGGACCAGTGAGTCTCGCCCTGCTGAACAGCAGGTAGGAACAGCTTCCACCTCTTGGGGTGCTAAGGCGTCTGGGGGAAACTGGAGAAATCTGCATTCCCCCTTCCATGTCATTTCCGCCCCCTCTCCCATCAGTGCCCGGAGACCCCAGGCTCCTGTCACTGGGTAGAAGGATTTGCTCACGCTAAGGTGTGAGCAGGGCATTGACGTCATATTGGGTAGCCTTTGTGTCCAAGGTAAAAATTGCTATATATATATACATATATATATATA
>NW_017731414.1:4562770-4568933 GCF_001890085.2 Hipposideros armiger | reverse complement strand
TATATATATATATATATAAAGAACAGAGAGAGAACAAAATTTAACCCTAAGCAAGGCTTTTTAATGGTAGAATTTCAGGTGCCATGGTTGGGGTGAAGTGTTTCGGGGTAAAGGTATTATCTGGTACCCTTCGAATAACACCTTGTAGGGTTCACCTCCTTGCTTCCTCGTGGGAGCATGAGACAGGCTGTGCCAGCAACGGGATGTGTGGCGTTCTGAGCTGGGTCTCCCTGCTCTTAGCTCCTGACATAGCTCTGCAGGACTTTGTCCCCCTGAGCGTACTCCTGGCTTGGCCATAAACTGTACTCACCTTATTTACTGGATGTGTGACAGGGTTTGGTGACTGCCCCGGGAATGCCCCTCCTCACCATACCTGTCAGCGTAACCCAGGGGCGGGTATAGCAAGGAATGTGTCTGAAAGAGGTCAGAGTGTGTGCACATGCATGTAGTATGTAGTTGGGGGGTATAAGTGTGCATAGTAAGTGTGTCGTGTGTATGTGGGGTGATATGTGTATGTGTGGGTTGTGTGTGTGTGTGTGTGTGTGTGTGTGTGTGTGTGTGTGTGGTTACCAGTGTTTGGCAGTGGCCTCTGCATGTGGCTAGGGCAGGAAGGGAGGCCGGTTGGAGAAGGCTGAGTGGGGAAACGGAGAGGGGAGATATGGCCCTTCCCTCAGAAGAACAACCGCTGCCCTTGGCCCCCTTATCGTTGAGGGAAGCCCTGGGAACAGTGATCAGGGATGAATACAGAGGGGTGTTAGAAGATGGGAAGGTCATCTAAGCCTGACCAACAAAAACCATGAGTGGACTGAACTTCAGGTGGTGTATTTTGGGGCTTTTGAGTCTGGAGGTTATGACACTGAACTCTGGACCTTAGGTACCCTCTCCGCAGAAGCACAGTGTGTGAACTCACCCAAATACTCCCTGAGCCTCCCTTGCATGGCATGCACTGATCTAGGTGGTGAGGATATATCCATGAACAAGACAGAGGAGTCTCTGGCTCTCGTAGAGCTTATGTTCAATTAGCCCGAGACAGAGAAAAACAGAGAAAGACAAGCCGTCAAACAAATTAACAACAAAAACATGTAAAATAGTGATGAATGCTGAGCAAAGAATTAAAATAGGATTCCAGGACAGAGGTGATTGGTGCTACTCTAGACCGGGAATGCCAAAATATGGTTCCCAAGAAGCATCCAGCCATGGGACGGCCTGGGGACTGGCAGAGGGAACAGCTGGGGAAAGGCCCCCAGGTGGGGACACGCGTGGTAGAGGGTGGGATCTAAGGCAGGCTGTGTGGCTGGGGCCCAGGGAATGAGGCGGAGGTGGTGGTTTGGGAGGTGGGCACAGAGCCAGGCAGAAGCTGGATCGAATTGCTACAGGCAAGTGATGGAGTTTGGATTTCACTCTAAGAGTGATGAGAAGAGACCCTTGGAGGATTTAGACACTGGAGTAACACAGTATGATTTATGCTTTTGAAAAGATTACCGTATTTTGGTGTGTATCATGCGCTCTTGTGTATAATGTGCACCCACGTTTTCTGGCCCAAACTTTGAGGGGAAAAAAAATCTTTTGTTTTAATTTTTAATTCAAATTTTTGTTTGTTTACATTTAGGTACTTGTTTTTTGTATTATAAAGGAATGTTAGCATTTATTTTTAAACATATTATGGTACAAGAAATTTTATGTAACAAATAAACACAAGCACAGATACAAGGTACAAGAAATTTTGCGTACCGGTAACAAATTTACGATATTTACGCATCATAGAAGGCCAAGAACTCTTTGTTGTTGCAAGTTCGTCGTAAGTTCAGCAAAACCGATGATTATATTCCAGGGTATTATTTTGCATCTGGATATCATTATGGATTTCTTGAGTTACACTTTTAGCTCATAAGCATAAATAAAAAAATTAAAAATATTTATATAGAGACGGAATTAGTACTACCCATGTATAATGCGCATCCTTATTTTTTCCTCACGAATTTGGGCAAAAAAGTATGCATTATACTTGGCAAAATGTGGCGCTTTTGTGTCGTGGGAGACTGGATCACATGGCGAGGAGGGGCTTGGATAAGAGTGGAAGCAGGAGAGTAGTTAGAGGCTGTTGCAGTGGCCACATCCCAAGACAGCAGGAGAGATGGAGAGGATGTGTGGATCTGGGGTCTGTTGTGGGCAGAGTTGAGAGGATGTGAGCTGGAGTTAAGCATAATGCTGATAACTTAGGTTTGAACAACAATGACACTGCCATATGTCAGGATGGAGAAAATGAGGGCAGGAACAGGTTTGGGGAGGGGAGCAGAAAACCAGAATTCTCTTTCGGCCATGTTAGGGCTGAGATGCTAGTTAGACATCCACCTGGAAATGCCAAGTAGGTAGCTGGCTGTAAGCCTGGAGTTCTGAGGAGAGGTCAGGGTTGATGTACAGATTGAGAGTCATTAGCATATAGATGGCGTTTAGCACCATGGAATGAGGTCACCTAGAGAGTGTGCAGAGAGAGAGGGAGGCTGGGGCTCTCCATGCAAAGGAGGGCAAGCGATGAAGGAAATCAAGTCAGGGGGGTTGGGGGGGGTGGGGGGGGGCAAGAGAAGCATGGGTCTCAACACAGGAGGTGGTGAGCTGTGCCAGTGCAGCTCCAGAGGTCAAGAAGAAGTTTAGAGACGTGACCTTTGGGTTCGGAAGCATGGAGGTCATGGATGACCTTGACTGGAGTATCCTTAGTGGGGTGGTGGGTTGGAAGCTTGATTTGGGTGGGATGGAAATGTGAAGGTGAGGTGAGAAGATAAAAATAACAACTACAGGTGGCTCTTTGGAATTTCTCTGTGAAGGACACAATGAAATAGGAAGATGTGGGGTCACGGGAAGGCTGCGCGTTGTTCTTGTGTTCTGAGATGGGCAGTGATGGCGGCCTGCCGGATGCTGTTGGAAATGATTCATTGGAGAGAGATGTGGAAGGGGCAGAGAGGAAGGGGTAATTTCAGGAGTGATATCCTTGACGGGGAGGCGGGATGGGACCCAGAGCACACGAGGCAGGGGCCCTTCCTCCCTCAGAACAGAGGGGGCAGAGCTGGGGGGCACAGCACAGGTGGCAGAGGTTGGTCTTGCCGTGCAGGGAAGGTGAGGGATTTCTGTCCACGCCTTCTATTTTCTAGGATAGTATGAGGCCAGAACAGGGGGAGGAGACTGTGTAGGCAGATTGAGACAGGAGAAGGTCTGACAGTGGCCACAATGGCATTTGAGGCATGAAGTCAAGAATTTGAAGTGAGACCAGTCAGCCTGGTTGTGTGTGTTTCTCCAGCAACAGACATTCGGCTCAGAGGCACCACGGACTGGGAGGAGCACGGGGTTAAGCAGGGATGGACAGTGAGCACGGTTGAGGAAGAGCAGGCCGAGGAGGTCCTGGTGTTTGCGGAGGAGGGAAACGTGGACAGGGTGTGGGGAGGGGGATGGGGGGAGGGCTGAGGAGCAGGTGGTGGGTCAGTGGGGTAGGGTGTGGGAGTGGGGTACCCAGGAGGGAGTCAGGAGGGGAAGAGATGGTGGTCTGAGGGGGGATGTTTGAGGCCACCGCTTCAGGAGTGCTGGAGCTGGTGGGGAAGCAGGAGGGAGGGTGTGAACGACCGTGGGGAGAGAGGGATGGGCAGAGGTCTGCACAGGCCGGAAGGGGAGACCTGAGTGGAAGCCAATGGGAAAGCGAGGAAGGGAGGCTATTGAGCCGGGGGTGAGGTCATCCCTGGGAGCAGGCAGTGGGGTAGTAACAGCCCTAGGAGTGTCAGTGCGGTAGACTGGTGGCAGGACTCGTACAAGAGAAATGGCACAGAGGTGGCGCAGGGAGAAAGGACTCCCACCGTTCCTGGGCCCAGAGGTCAGCTGTCCACGAGCTGCCCAGGGGCCACTGTTTTCAAACTCAGTGCACTGAATGACCAAGTTGCCAAGTCTACCACATTTATTGATTTATCAAAAGTTGTTTCTTTTCGTTATTTTAAAAACTTTTAGAAATTCACATTGAATGGTTTTCATGTCTTCTGAAGATTTTTGGAAATGGTTTTCATAGCTGTATTTTAAGGTATAGTCAGTTTTTGGAATTTAAGGGTCATGACTGATGTACGCTTCTTATGGTGAGAAAAGTAGATTCATCATCAGTAAACAAAATTTAGTTTATGATTAAGACCCCCCCCCCCAAATCCTCCATTTATTCACCACAAATAAAAAATGCTGACAAAGGATTTAGGTGAATCACATCAATATGAAATGCTTCAATTTTGGTTTTGAATTGTTATAAACACAAAATTAAAGTTGGTATACCATTGTGGGAATTGGTGTGAGAATGGTAAAAATCCTAACTATTAAAACAAAACAAAAAAAACTACCAAAACTACATTTAAAAGGATATAGGGCCCCCAGAAATGGCTGAACAAGCCCCTTTATATGTGAAATAATGAAATTAAAAATTTTAATCTCTAGAAACACAAAATTAAGTCTAATATACTTTTTGTAGATTTGGAGAAAAGGTTTTGACGATGGCTGAAATTTGACAAAATATAAAATGCTGTTCAAAAGCAACTAGTTTTTTTTTTTTGAACTGATTTTCAGTGACTTTGTCATTCATCAGATTGACTTTTGGTGGTTTGGCCTGCTTCCAAAATACTGAGGTGGCCATGTGTTTTGGGGGACCGGAGAGGAGGGGAAAGTTTGAGAAGTCGAATATATAGGGGAGCCTGGAGTAGGACCTTGGCTGGTTTGAGGAGGGTAGCACCCTGGCCATACAGAGCAGTAGGGGATGGAGGTTGGGGTCCCACCAGATTCCTGGCTCTTGAGTGACAATAGAGGACTGGTGGGCGAGGCATGCTGGGGCTGGTTGGTCACTTCTTGGGGAAACTGAGGCACCACTTCATGCTGGATGATTTGGAGCTCCTGGTCACCACTGCCCACTTCTGGTGAGGCCCAAGGTGAGAAAGTCGCCGAGGCTCTGCTTTCTTAGGCTTCCTGGATGAGCAGAGGGAGCTTTGAAGGTTGCCTCTTGCTCACCAATGGGGAGACCAGGGACCCTTTTATCTTTTGGGGTGTGGTGTGTGAGGCTGGAGCAAGAGACACACAGGACAGGCCTCTGCTAGCAGGGCCGTGTGAAAACCAAGTGACAGAAGGGAGGATTTTTCCAGCCAGGGACCATGTTCTTAAACAAGCGTTTGCTGCGCACGTGCTATGGGCCGGAAACTGCGTGAGGCATTTTTATTTACATTTTCCCATCTAGCCTTTAGCGTGGTCCTGTGTGTAGGCAGGGCAGGTAATGCAGTCCCATTTTGCAGATGAGAAAAACGGGGCTCAAAGAGGTTGCCTAACCTGTGCTCTGCTAATCGGTGGCCCTGCCAGGTCTTCCACCTCCCAAGCCACTGCTGGGCCAGAGTCCCTGCAATTAATCACCAGCCCAGCCCTGAGAGGGTGGCAGAGACACTTGTGAAGCCCAGCGAGCGAGCTACAGGCCAAGGACAGAGTTTCTGTTTGTTACTTGATTATACTGTGTCACCCGCATGAGGATGTAAGCTCCAGGAGGGCAGGGGCCTTGTCTGTTCTGTTTGGTCCTTCAGCGGAGCTTGACCTGCTGTGGGTACTCAGAACGAGACCGCTGTGAAAGTAAATGAATTCTGAGCGAGAGCTGGGCAGGGGCGCCCCGTGAGGGCAGGAGGTATGGAGATGATGGTTGGTGCAGCTACAGCCCCACAGGGAAGAAGGCACGCCCGTGGCTCTTCCTCGCCAGCCTTCCTGCCTTGCACCCGGCCCTGTGAGAGTTTGTTTAGTCTACACCTCACGGTTGCTTGCTCTACTCTTCACCCTTACGCCCCTCATTATGTGGACTCAGTCGACTGTCCTCCGTTTTGAACTCTTGTCTTGGCTTCCATGCACCAGTGTCTCCTGATTTTCACCAGCTCATGGTCCACTCCTTCCCAGTCCCCACTAAGGGATGGTCCTTGCAGTTCTGTCCTGACTTTCCCTCTTCCTCCCCCTCTGCCACCTCACTTAGTTATGTGGCTTTAAACAGCCTCCAGTCGGTTAGGCTCACTGTATGTCTGTAGCTCAGACCTCTCTCCTGAATGAACTCCAGACTCATTTATCCTTCTGCCTTTTCTTTCTTTCCCTTCCTTCCTTCCTTCCTTCCTCCCTCCCTCCCTCCCTC
>NW_017731414.1:4521571-4562665 GCF_001890085.2 Hipposideros armiger | reverse complement strand
TCTCTCTCTCCTTTCTTTCTTTCTCTTTCTCTCTCGCTCTCTCTTCTTTCTTTCTTTCTTTTTGTTTTTTAAAGATTTTATTGGGGAATTGGGGGAGGGGAACAGACAAGTTGCTGTCCTTTTGTTCTTCAGTCAAGTTGTGGAGGACGTCGCTTCACTGGCCCATGTTGGTATTATCATTGCGATCTTCCCGGGTGAGGCAGATTGGTCACCGGCCATTGGACGGCTGCTCATAGCAGCTCATGGCGGCTCATGAAAGCGCACGCCAGCTGCTGGCCAGCCCCACTGCAGCCTACACCATCACTGGTGACTCACGGCAGCCCAGCCCCAGGTCGAGCTGTTGTTCACCATCTTAGCTGTAGAAGGTGCAGCGTCACTGGTCCTCATATGTGGGATCTGAACTGGGGTCCTGCTGCTCACAGCTGGCGTCCCAAGCCAATTATTAACCAACCTGCCACGCGGCCGGCCCTCCTTCTGCCTTTTCGATGTCTCCACTTGGACATCTAATGGGCACCTCAATCTTATGTCCAAACAGAATTATCCATGGAGTTTAGCCCCTCCTACTTTCCTCCAAGTCTTCCTGTTTCACAAAATGATTCCACCATCCACCTGGTACTCAGGTAAAAAACCTGGGACGCTTCCTTGATTTCTCTCTTTTTCCCCATTCAGCATCCAACCCATCCCATTGGTTTATCTCTAAATTATATGCAGAATGGGCTCGTTTTTCACCATCGCTGCAGTCACCACTGCACCCAAGCTACCACTGTCTTTCACCTGCTACTACAACAGCTTGTAGCTGGCCTCCTCTTTAGCCCTGCCTCCTCATATGTCCTCTGTCTTCCACGTGTCAGCCAAAGCAAATGAGGTCAGTAGATTCTCTTCCTTAAAACCCTCCAAGGGGGCTGGCCGAGTGGCTCAGTTGGTTAAGAGTTGGCTTGGGAGCGCGAGCTCTGAGCAACAGGGCCGCTGGTTCGATTCTCACATGTGCTTGAGCTGAGCTGTCACTGAGCTGCCAACAGGTGGCAGGACGGCTCAGCTGGTGTAACAACAAGATTGCCTGTTTGATGGTGGGCTACACCTACCCGCAACTAAGACAGAACTTGGCACCTTGAGCTGAGCTGTCGCCCTCATGGCTCAGTGGATAGAGTGTGTGTTCTTAACAACAAGCCTGCCGGGTTTGACTCCTGCATGGGATGTGGCTATGCCCACCTGTAACTGAAACTGAACTCTGCAGTCACCTTGAGCTGATCTGCCACCCGGATGGCTCAGTGGATAGAGCTTGCGCTCTGAACAACAAGGCTGCTCGTTCAACTCCCACCTGCGTTGGTGGCTACGCCCACCCGCAACTAAGATTGAACACAGCACCTTGAGCTTAGAGGCCATGAGCTGCCGACAGGATGGGAAGCCAGATGGCGACTGGTGCCCTCCACAACGAAGATTGAAGAACAACGACTTGGCTGGTCCCTTTCCCCAATTCCCCAACATTGTTCCCCTCCCCCAATTCCCCAATATAAAATAACAATAATAATAAACCCTCCAAGGCACTTTGCATCTTAGAATAAAATCTGAGCTTCTTACCCTGCCCTGCAAGGTCCCATGTGATCTCCCCTGACTATCCCTCTGGCTTCTTCTCCCTCTTCCTTCTGCTTCGTTCAGGAAGCTGCAGTCACCTTACCCTTCCTTCTGCCTGTGAACACACCAGGCTCGTGTCTGTCTCAGGACCTTTGTACCTGCTTTCCCTGTTGCTTGGGATTTTTCTACCTTGGATGTTTTTGCATGTTTCACTCCTGCCTGTCATTCTGTCTCAACTCGGATGTCTCCTCCTGGGATAGGCCCTCCCTCATCTCCCCGTCATTCTTTTCTAAATTCCTTTATTTTATTTTCTACATAGTACTTATAAGTACTTTAAGTTACCTTATTTCTTTGTTATGTGTTTATTACCAGTCTTCCTGTCATGAGAATTAATGGTCCTGGAGAGCAGGGACTCTGCCTATCCAGCGCACAGCTAGATTGCTAGGGCATATAGTCAGTACATGAAAATATTGGCTGACTGACAGCCGTTTGACTTATGGCTAATCGACAGGGGTATGGGTGCCGTGTGTAAAGGAGGCAGGTATGGCTGTGAGCCCTGAGTGTATGTATGTGTGTGTTGTTGTCTGCATACCTGCAGTGTTTGCACAGGGCCAGGCTGGACTCCGTTAAGCCTGCTGGTAGGAATGGGGTGGGACGGGGAGCTGTCTCACTCCCTGTAGCCTGCAGAGCCTTGTGTGCCTGTGTTCGTGTGCGTGCACGCACAAGAGGAGATGGTTAAGCAAGAGAGTCACAAAATGTAGGAGACCATGTAGTTTCAGGTGAGGAAATGAGTCCCAGAGAGGGTCATGCTTTGTCTGGGGTTTCACACAAGTGGGAGAGGCAGAGACAGAATTAGGGCCTGGGTCTCTGACTCTCACTTTAGTGGCAGAGCTGCCGAGCATAGCCCAGGAGCCCAGGGTGGGCTTGAGGATGGACACTGCAGCTGGAAACGGAATTAGTGGTAAGCAACCAGGCTGCCAGGGTCCTGGAAGGCCAGAAAGGGAACTGAAACACTTGGGGCCCCATTGGCTCGGAAGTATCACAGGATGGTGAGCATCTTATTTCTACTCCTGCAGGGAGAGGCCTGCTTGCCATTGGAAACTCTACCTTGATGACCCTCTCGGTTGGGTGGGAAGGTGAAGTCTCAAGGGGCATGCTCGGTGACAACACAAGGCCACAAATTTATCTTCTGCTGAGTGTGGGTTTGGCAAATTTGTGCCAGGTGGGGTGCTTACATATTTGGGAAGCACTGCTCCTCTGTCATCGGTTCTCCGACTTTGGAAAGGCAGTCTCAGAATCCCAGGGAGCTTGGAAAATCCAGATTCCTGGGCGCCAGCCATAGAGTTTTCAGTTTGGAGGGCCTGGTGGAGGGCCGGTGTATCTGTGTGTCATAGGCAGTTCTGGTGAGTCATAATGTACCACTGTTAAATGTTTCCCTTTGAGTGCATGCCCACTGCTGCTGGAATGGGTGATGGGCATGAGAATAAATATTTGTGTTTTAATACCAATGCATTGGAACGCATACTAGAAAAATCCAGAACTAACGTAGTTGTGATCATTTAGGACAAATCTAGGTAGATACAGAAAAATTTACAAAAGTGAGTCAATTGGAGACATTTAAACATTTCATTTAATTTAAGAAGTAAAGGATTTAAAGAACAAAATAATTAAATATGACTACAGGTGGTAACTGGAAACGTGGCCAAAATGATACAGGCGGTATCCGGGTGACTGAAGCTCTAAATACGTGTCAAACAAATATTTGGAGGATATGAGTGTGAAGATCTAGGGACAGTTGGTCATTGGCTCAGGGCAGCCCCCCAGCAGGGAAGGGGGAGTGGCTGAGGCATGGCTGGGGTGAGGCAGCCCCTTGACCTTGTGTCTGTCTTCCTCCCCAACCCCCCTCCACCCTTGCCCTCACTGAGGGAGAGGAAAGGACTGGGATGAGGAAGCCAGAATGTGTCCCCAGGAGCTGGAGCTGGGAGGTTTTGCAAAGTGCCAGTTGTGGTGAAATCCTGCCTCACTCTCCTTGGGGCAGCTGTTACCATTTACCCCTTGGCTGAGTCTGCCCATCCGACTCCTCTCAGCAGGCCTGGGACACTCATGTGGGTAGGAGTGAGAATGAGTCTGGAGAGTGGGTTGGCCCAGGCCTGGGATGAATTTCTAGCTCCTGAGTCCCTGGCAGTTTCCTGTGTGGTCTTAGCTCTCTGTGCAGGGATAGTGCAGGGTGTAGGGGTGAGGAGTTGAGGGGGGAGGGCTAGCAGGGGCCTCTCTCCTGTCCTTTGGACATTTTAGTTCAGGGGCTGCTTGCCCCGTGGGTGAGTCTGGTGTTTGCAATCCAGCACCTCCTGCTTGCTTCCCGGTGGGGACGCTGGAGGAGGATAACACAGCCTTCTGGACCCGAGGGCTCCAGATGGAGCCTCTCCCGATGGAGAGGCGGTGATGGGCTGGGAAGGGGCCGTCCAGTCTGCCTGCCTGCCCTCCCACCGCACATGCTTCCTCACTGACTGGGAGAGCCAGAGCCGGAGCCGGAGCCGGAGCCGAGGCTAGCTCCTGGGGCCTTTCTCCACTGTGGAGGGGAGGCCTCATTATGGGGGCCATGTCATCGGACCCACTCGTCCCCTGTACCCACTCTGGGAGGATAACAAGGGACATCTTCCTGGTAACTAGGCAATTACTGTTACTATCGCCACATTTTTTTGTTTCTTGTATTTTTTTTTTTTCTTCTAGGAAATTTACCAAGTTTTGGCCCAGGGGTTTACATCTGCCACCCCCTAGCAAAAGCTTTCACTATTCAAGCTCCAAATGGAAGCCACTGAGGCTATAATTACACCGGCATTAGCTCAGGAACATGCTGAGAGGAGCGGAACGGAGCACCTGGGGAACCTAAAAGCAGCCGCGGGCCTAAATTAGCGGCTGTTCTGTTCGTGGTTGTCGCCCTGCCCCTCTCTGGGGTCCCTCTCCATCTTTGCTCTTCTCCACCTTGGCCCAGGCTGCTTGGCTCTTCCCTTCTGCCAGCCAGCATCCTGACAGGTGCACTGAATGAGAAAGAACCGCCTGACTGGCCAGGGAGAACCCTCCCTTAGAGGCTGTGCTTCCAGAACTGCCTTTGTGTGGACAGGCGTCCTTGGGTGCTTGCCTGGCCCGGGCAGAATGGCTTGGCAGCAGCTCAGGGGACTGCTACGATAGTCAACTGTGGCTGGCAAGCCCTAGCTTGGCTCTCCAGCGTCATCTCTGCTCAGTCCCTGTTCAGGCCCTCTTTCAGTGTCGATCTCCAGGCACACTGAGTATGGTCAACTCCTCCCAGCCTTTTCCCTTGCTGTTCATTTCATCTCCCTGGGTGCCCCTTTCTGCTCCCTTTTCTCCCTCTGACTCATCACCCTGTAGGTTTCAGCAGAGATGTCACTGCTTCTGTGACCCAGGGTCTGGGCAGGATGCTTTCCTCTGCTGCTGTCACAACAGCCCAACTTCCCCAATGCATACCTTGTACCTTTGTCCCCAGCTGTGTCTCTGGGGAAGTGCCTGCACATAGTAGGTCTTCAATAAAGATTTGTTAACTGAATGAGTAGGAAAACAAACCTTAATGCCCTTTCTGCCTTAATTCTCCTTTTATTTGTATTGGGTTGTCTGAAAAGTCATGACATATTTTTTCTATGTTTTTCGTTGCAAAAATGCATCATGACTTTTCTGACAACCCAATATAAGGAGAGAGGGAGTCTGCTCTTTCTGCCTTTGTAGGACTATTGTTAGAGAGGCAGGCTGTTGGGGTGATGGCTCAGTCTTTGTCGATTTTCCCTGAATTTCACTTCTGAGCTGGGCTCCACCCTGATACCTGATCAGAAGTGGTCTTGTGTTGACCACCATTGCCAGCTCTGCGTCAGCTGGGCTTCCTTAATAATGTTAACCAACACTTTTTGAGCACTTATTATGAACTAGATATTCTTCTAAGTACATTTATTCTTTTACTCATCAAATGGGTGTTCCGTACACCACGCACCAGACACTGGGAAGTATGGATACAGCACAGTGAGCACAGAGAGTAAAGCCCCTGCCTTCAGGGAGCTTATATTTGATACAAACAAACACATGAGTAAGTAAATATATACATTCGCAGGTGGTGAAGAGTTCAGTGGGGCAAAGAGATCAGAGTGTAGAGGGTAAAGGGAGTGTGACTTGTTATTATGTATAGGGGTGGTCTGCAAGGACTCACAGATCAGGTAACATTTGAGCAGAGACCTGAAAGAAGTCAGGAAAGTAGCTCTGGAGTCATGGGGGAGAGGGAGAGCTTTCCAGGCAGAGGAAGCAGGGAGTGCAAAGGCCTTGCGGTGAGGACCCTCCAGGAAGGGCCAGGAGGCCAGTGTGGCTGCAATGGAGTAAGTGAACAGGGAAGGGGGAGGAGGTGTGGTCATATGAAGCAGTGCTGGCTAATAAGAATATACTATGAGTCACATATGTAATTCTAAATTTTCTAGTAGTTACATTAAAAAAGTAAAAAGAAACAAATGAAATTAATTTTTTTTTATTATTGGGAAATTGGGGAAGGGGAATAGCCAAGTTGTTGTCCCTCAATCTTAGTTGTGGAGGGCGCAGCTAGCTCAGCTCCCAAGTCCAGTTGCCATCCGGCCGCCCATCAGAAGCTTGCGGCAGCTCAGCTCAAGGTGCCATGTTCAATCTTAGTTGTGGGTGGGCATAACTCACCATCCCATGCGGGAGTCAAACCGGAAACCTTGTTGTTAGGAGCATGTGCTCTCACCAGGTGAGACACCCTGCCACCTGTTGACAGCTCAGCGGCAGCTCAGCTGGGGCGCAGCTCACCGGCCCATGTGGGAATCAAACCAGTGACCCTGTTGCTCAGAGCTCACGCTCTTAACCAACTAAGCCACTCGGCCAGCCCTGAAATTAATTTTAATAATACATTTGTTCAACACAATAGTTTCAAAATATTATCCCTTCAACATGTAATCAAAGTAAAATGTTATTACTGGAATGCTTTCCATTTTTGTTTTTCTTACTAAGTATTCAAAATTTGGTGTGTATTTTCAAAATCTGTTGTGGACAGCTCATTTCAGGCTAGCCACATTTCAGGCTCAATGGCCATGTGTGGCGTGTGGCTACCATATTGGGCGGCACAGATAGAGAGCGCCGTAGGCTATGCCAAGGCCTCTGAATGAGATGGGACGGCACTGGAAGCTTGGAGGCCCAGGAGCATTATTCTCTCTGCCTTAGGTTCTATTGTAGAAGGTTTGCTCCAGCTGTGATGAGAGGATTGTCTTGGGGTGGGCTGGCTGTGTGTGTGTGTGTGTGTGTGTGTGTGTGTGTGTGTGTGTGTGTGTGTGCACGCACGCGCGTGCGCACATGTGCGTGTGCACAAGGACAGAGTAGGAAGCCTGGGCAGGAGGTCCTTACCAGCACATAGTGACAGTGGCTTGGACCAGCATGGTAGTAGTGGTCGTGGTCAGGAGTGGTTGGATTCTGGGTGTATTTTTTTTTTTAAAGATTTTTTTTATTGGGGAATTGGGGGGATGGGAATAGTGCTGGGGAATTGGGGGGAAGGGGAACAGACAAGTTGCTCTCGTTTTTGTTCTTCCATCTAGTTGTGGAGGACGTTGCTTCACTTGCCCAAGTTGGCACCATCATTGTGCTCTTCCCGGGTGAGGCAGATCAGTCGCCGGCTTCTGGACGGCCGCTCTTGGCGGCTGCTGGCCGCTCACGCTGGCTGCTGGCTACACACGGTAGCCCATGGCAACCCACTGCAGCAGGGGCTGCAGCCTATGGCGTCGCCGGCGACTCACGGCAGCCCAGCTCCAGGTTGAGCTGTTGTTCAGCATCTTAGCTGTGGAGGGCAGTGTTCACTGGCCCTCATATGTGGGATCCGAACCGGGGCCCTCTGGCGTCCCAAGCCAGTTCTTAACCCTCGCGCCACTCGGCCAGCCCTCTGGGTGTATTTTGAAGGTAGAACTGCCAGGTTTTTCAGTCATGGTGTGTGAATGAGAGAGGGATCAAGGAAACACCAGGAGTTTGGGCCTGACCTCTGGTAGGGTGCAGCTGTTTTCAGAGGGATGAGGAAGACTGGGGGTGGGGGCAGCCTTGGGGAAACGTGGGGTTTGGTTTGGGGCATGATAAGTTTGGGATGTGGGCTTCAGCCTTTCAGGTGGAGGTAGTGAGCAGGCTGGTGAACGTATGAATCTGGGGTTCAGTGGGGGGTCTGGTTGGGGATATAAATTTGAGAGTCGACAGTGTATCACTGGTGTTTAAGGCCATAAGTTGAGCTAGGGCCCTGGGGCGTGGGTGTGTATAGAGAAAGGGGGCTGAGCCTTGGTGGAGAAGATGGAACCCATGAAGCAGGCTGAGGAGAGCACAGGAAGGCAGCAGGAGGACCTGCAGAGAGCAGACAGCCATGAGGAGAGGGGTTGAGGAAGAGGAGGCTGAGGGTCGCTGGCCATGGAGGAGGCAGGCCGCAAGTCCCAGGCTGCAGTGGGCCCCGGAGAGAACAGAAAGGGAGAGCGACCACTGGTGTATATGACTTGTTTCAAGGGCTTTGCTTTAAAGGGGAGCAGAAAAATAAGGTGGTAGCTTAGTGATGGGTGTATGGCCATGAGGAGGTCTTTTTTTCCTTAATGATGGACGAAGCCATAGCTGAAAGGGATGTTCTAGCAGACAGGGCAAATTTATTATGTAGGAGAAAAGCGTTTATTGGGTGAATGAAGAATGAATGATAAGGTATGTCATCTCCTAAAATCTAAGCCAGTGGTTGTCCCTGGCATACCACGGTGCTGGTGAGGTCTGGGCTCCTGGCCTGGTTTGTTCCCAGGGTGCTGGGTGACCTCGGGCAAGCACCTCAGTCTCTTTGTCTGTAAAATGGAGAGTTAGGTTCAATGAGTGCCCATCTGCTGTCACCAGTATGTCTCGGGGGGCATGTGCAGACTGGATTCCCGCCTCCCCTGTCTGTCCATCATCAGGATGGACAAGAGGAGCTCTGGAGGTGGGTGTTGGCTGGCGGTGGAGGGTCGGGTGGTCCCTGTGCTGTGTGTTCCCCTTGGAACAGCTGAGACTTGAGGGGTGGTGTAGCCACCACAGGGGAACCTGATGATTCCTGGGTGTCCTGCCCTGTGTCCAGACAGTCCACCTTGTGGGCAGTGGCACAGGATTCAAAGCTGCAGCACTGACACTAAAGTCCTAGCATCCAGTACTTCTGCCCTGTGGCTGGTGGTGCACTCAGCTCCGTAGATAGAGTCTGGGGCTGGACTTCAGCCTCCGTCTCACACTGCCAGGCTCCCCATCACGAGTGTCCTCTTTAGTGGGTCATGACACTTACTAGCGTGGTAGCAGCCTCGCCCCTGAGCTCCCTGCTGGGCATTTTGAACTGTGGAGGGGCAGTTCTGGTGGTCATGGGGGTAGAGGGTATAAGGAAGGTGGCAGTGGTGCAGTTTGTGCCCTGGCTGCTGAAGCTCCCATATGATAGTTGTCCCTCCCTCAATGCCAGTAGCATCCCTGCCAGAGCCCTGCTGCAGTGTGCTGCCGCTGGTCCTCAGGGGCTCCAAACTTGTCTGGCCTGCACTGCCACCCAGCTGTCCAGTCTTGAGTTAGCACCTGATTTCCCCATCTCCTGCATTTGTGAATAGAGCCACAAACACCTAGGTGCTCCCCTTTCAGCTTGGGATAAGTCTTAAATAAAACCTTGGAGTAACAGTCATCATCCTATCAGCTCACCACATGTGCATACTCTGCCCAGGCACTGTCCTGAGCACTTCGTGGACCTGTACGCGGCGCACTCATGTAGTCCTTGCCATCGCCCGAGTAGGTGGGGCCTGGGAAGGATCCCGTTTCACAGAGGAGCAAGCCGAGGCCGAGCCTAGTGAATGCTGGGAGGTGCCTGTGCAGACCTCTGAACCTCCCTCTTCCTCCTCCTCCAGGGACAGGGGCGGACCCAGCGGTCAGCGCCAAGAGCAACCACTGCCTGGACGCCGCCAAGGCATGCAACCTGAATGAAAACTGCAAGAAGCTGCGCTCCTCTTACATCTCCATCTGCAACCGCGAGATCTGTAACCGCCGCAAGTGCCACAAGGCCCTGCGTCAGTTCTTCGACCGGGTGCCCAGCGAGTACACCTACCGCATGCTCTTCTGCTCCTGCCAGGACCCAGGGTGTGCCGAGCGCCGCCGGCAGACCATCCTGCCCAGCTGCTCCTACGAGGACAAGGACAAACCCAACTGCCTGGACCTGCGCAGCGTGTGCCGCACTGACCACCTGTGCCGGTAAGAGCGCCGGCCGCCAGGGAGCCCTGCTTTCCCGGCGTCCCTTGGGTCTGCTGGATTATGATCCTCAGCCCAGCAAAGAGGGTGACGTGGACATGTGCAGAATGAACTGTCAATTCATTCATTCATTCATTCATTCATGCATGCACGTATTCATTCATTCATTCATTCATTCATTCATTCAGCACAGGTTTATTGTTTGCCTTCTGTGTGCCCAGCCTCATGCTAATCTCTATGGGGAAACCAAGGTGAACAACCCCTAGGAGCTTATAATTTAAATCACAGACCCCCTAGAGCTGGGAATAGGAAGGGTCCTTCTATGAATTCAATCCCCACTTCTAAAGAAAGCCCCTCTCCTAATATATCCCCATGAGGTCATGTGGCCATTAGGAAGGGGCTCTTGTAAGTCACAGAGACAGCTCCTTCCACACCGAGAGCTGAGCCCTTGGAGTGCTGGGGTGGAACATGGGTCCGGAGTCTGACAGTCCTGGATTCAAACCCAGGCTTTTCCACTTACTAGCTATGTGACTTGGGGCAAGTTTTAAAAATGTCTCAAGTCTCCATCCCTTCATCAGCAAAACAGGCATAAAAATACCCATACCCCAGAGTTATTTGCGGACTGATTACATAATGTGTGTCTAAAGCTTAGCACAGAGCCTGGCATATAGTAACTGCTTGATAAGTATATCCTAATTACCAGGAAGGTTTTTGTTGTTGTTACGGTGAGTTGAAATTTGCCTCTTTATAATTCTTATGTTTTCCCTGTTTGTTGCAAAGCATTTATCAAGTCCCTCTTGCATTCAGTGCTGGGTTCTAAGGCCTGGGCATGCTCTCTAAGGAGCACCCAGTGCAGAAGGGGAAACGGACAAGGACAGCGGTGACCCCAGTGCAATGGGACAAGGGCTGAGGGCTCCCTGAGGAGGGAGCACAGGGGAGGGACATTTGCCTTAGCCTGGGGGTCCACAGGAGGGGCTTGAGCTGAATCTTGGACAATGAGAGGGCTAAAGCCAGGGAATAAGTCAGCTGGGAAAGCATATACAAAGGCCGGAGCGTTGCAGAGAGCCTGGGCAGGTGGCGGGCGCATACAGAGTATAGGCCACGAGGTGGGGAGGTCAGAGGTGAGGCTGCTGTAGACCCGGGGCTCACAATAGTTTAGATAGCCAGAGTGCCTACTATATGCAAAACACCGGTCTACTATGTGGTTTATTTCATTTAATCCTTGCAGCAGGCTACGAGGTAGATACTGTTATCATCTCTATCTGCCAAATGAGGAAACAGAGCTATAGAAAGTTACCTGCCTAAGGTCATACAGGTCATGCATTTCAGAGCTGGGATTTGGTCTATACTGCTTTCATCCCCCTATAGCATAACTGGCCTGGACTTAGATAGTGGTGTGGGGATGGAGACAAGTAAGTCATTTCAGAGATGATTGTTAAGTAGCCTTGACAGGACTGGGTGACTGGTTTGAAAGTTCCCTGGAGGCAAAAGCTGTTTCTGTTTTGTTGCTTCATACCTCATCCTGCACTTAGAGCCTGGCACGTGGTCAGTGCGCCACAACGTTACTTGAATGGATAAGTGGATGGTGGCTCCCATGTTTCCTGGTTGAATAACTATGGGGCAATGGGGCCGTTCAGTGTTTGAGATGCCTGGGGGACCATGCCATCCCTATGGCAGTGTCTGGGGGGCAACTGGACTTGTGGGCCTGGAGCTCAGTGAAGGGGCTAGCATGGAGGAGAGGGCTGGGAGTTGCTGGGTGCTTCACTGTGATTAAAGCCACAAGCAGTGAAGGAGGTGGTGCAGAGGAGTTGGTAGAGCTCAAGAGGGAGTCTAGGCAGGAGAAGCCTGCAGATTTGGGCATCCTCAGTGTTTGGGTGATGGAGAAGCCTTGGGTGTGGGCAGCGAGGCAGACCTCTGCTGGAAACAGCAGGTCCTAAAGGAGGGGCAATGGAAGTGGAGCCTGTGAGGCCTGGCAGGGAGGTGGAAGTGAAGGACAGGGCGGGTGGAGACAGGGGCAGCAGAGGGGACGGGAGGCCTCCTTTGTCCCAGGGGAGCGATTGGCGGCATGTACACCGAAGGGGAAGCCCTATCTTGTTTTGCAACAAGTGCTGCTGGAGTTGAGAGACAGGCTGATTCGCCGAGCCGGCCGCAGGGCTCGGGAAAGCCAGGAAGAAGTGGGGTTCTTCTCTCTTGCTTACTTAAAAAACAAACACCTTATAGCCCCCCAAGGCCCTGGATTGAGGCAGTTTAAAATCAAACTAGGCACAAACAAGAGGGTGGTTAGAAGTAGAAACCCAGAGCCTGCAAAAGCAGGGGAAGCACACGCTGAAGTGTGCGGTCTGGCGGGAGCTCTGAGCTTCCTGGTAGCTGAGAAATTGCAGAGACTTGATGGGCAGCGCGATTCCCAAACTGATGGAAGGGAGCATCACAATTCTCGGATCAAGACGCATTCTGTCCTTGTTCTAAATGCTGACATGACCCTGTCAGGATGCCTCACACACATGGATGAGGGTCTGGAAGAGAGCTGGAGGGCCAGCCTGAGGCCAACCCCAGTGATGACAAGCTGGGGCCTTCAGGACCCAGTGCACACCTGTGGGCCGGGTGTATCCCCCCAAGGCCTGTGGGCTGCAGGGGCCTGAAGCCAAGTTCACCCAGATGTTCCTGAGGAGTCCTGAGCAGAGGAACAGCATGAACACTAGCACCCCTTTTGTTAGTGTTATTTCAAGGAGGAACAATATGCGTGGCTCCTAAGGGGTCCGTGGCCCGGAGTGAGACTGAGACAGGAGACCTTGGAGCAGGCTGATTTTGGTGGCTTGTAAAACATCTGTCTCTGTTTAAAGAGCCAGAGGGGTTTTGGTTTTCTTTGTTTGTCTGGAGGTGGGAGAGCCAGGAACAGGAGTATTGGGGGATAAACTTCAAAACTTAGAATGAGAAAAGGTATTTAAATAAGACTCAGGACTGCGAGGGCCAGGAGAGAGGCCTCCCAGGAGCTAAGGGCTGGCAGTGCCTGAGAGGCGCTCAGCTGAGCTGTCAAGCGGACATACGCTGGCACGTAAATTTAAACAACAGCCACTCCAGGACCCGTGAACGGTGTGGTCTCCAGATTTTTGAATTGGGTCTTGTGTAGGAAGTTCCAGGTGCTCCCGGCTGTGGCCAGGTGGGCTCCAGCTCTAGAGCCAAGGCATTCCTCTAACTGGTGTCCCATCCCCATGGCCCTATAAGCGGTAGGGCAGGGATAAGGGCAGAGCCTCTGTTTAGGATGAGGCTGGCAGGATCTGGGGGTCGTTACAGCATGGCCAAGTGCCCTTTTGGGAGTTCTGCCTCCAACTCTCGAGTTGAGGCTTGAGGGCATGGGGGTGGGGGTGGGGGTGGGGAAGGTGCACTGGAGAGAAGCATAGGCCCGTTGGTCATGGGCGGAGGGGGTTGCCATGGTGGCCCTGAGCCAGGAGACCTGCCTTCTGTGCTCACTCTGCCTCCATCTCCCGAGTGGTTCTGGATGGACCATTTCACTCTGTGGTGGCTTTGATTTCCTCGTTGCTCACAGAAGGATGCTCACCTGTCTCCAAGGACCCGTCCAGGTCTATGGATCTGAATATGTCGAAACAGCTTTCCAGTCTGCCTTCTCTCTCTGTGCCTCCACCTGAGGTTATATTCTGTAGAGATTAGCTCTTGGAACAAGAGGAAATAACCAGAGACACCTGCTCGGAGTAGATGGCGTGGGAAGGCGGGTTCTGAGGAGAGGAGCTGACCTCTTGCAGGCCTGACTTACTGACCCGTGGACCCTGGGGGATTTATGGAGGTGCCTGGGAGGTGACAGGAGGCTGGAGAGGGGCATCTGGACAGCAGACAGGCTTCCGCTATGCCCAGGAAGGAGGTCTCTCCCTTCCCTTCCTGGCCTTGGCTTACTCCAGGCTTCTCCCCTCTCCCCATAGTGGGTACCCCAGGTGGAAACCTTTACTGTGAAAATGGGAGAGTCCAGTGCCATGGTATTTGGAGCAGGAACTGGGGACCCCCCCCAGCCTTCCTTCCCTGGGTACTTTAATGGACAAAACTGGCCTTGACGGTGGTCACAGGAGAGCCTCTCTGGGCTGACCCTTTGGGAATGACGCCCTCATCCGTGGGAATCTCCCAGAATGTACCCCTGCTTCAGTGCTGTAGCACCCAGTTCTCAGTTTAGCTGGGCCTGCCTGGCCCCTTCGCCCTTCTGTTTGGGGAGTTGGCATGACTATGCCACCCAGGCGTCTCCCTGAGTGAATCTTGGCTCAGGATTCTTTGGGGGGAGGGGCAGCTTGGCCAGGGCCCACCTCAGCTGGCACCACATCAAAGCAAGTCCATGGCCATGCTGTGCGGCACCCCCAGTGGGAGCCTCGTACACCCCTGTGGGATATTTAACAGACCCCCTTGTGCTGTCTTACGAGATGTCACTGACAACAAAGTGTTGGGGTTTGAAGAAGCCTTTGGTTACGCAAGGATGTCTCCTTGCTGGGGTCCCAGGATTATTGGAAGTTGTTCCGAATTCTTCCTCCCCCCCACCCCCACCTCCACCTCACTTTGGACCAGGATCAATTTGAGGTGAGAGTGGAAGCTTCCTGCTCTAGCCAACTGGTTTCGAAGGCGCAGCCTGGGAGCCCATGCTCTGCTGTTCACCTTTGATTTCCAGCCCACGAGGCTTCAGGGCTGTGTTAAGACCAGGAGAGGCTCTTCCTTTAAAAGTTTCTGACATGGAGTCTGGAAAGCCTGGGGATCTTTTGGAATGAATCCATGGAATTTGGCTGAATTCTCTCACCCGAGTCCCCAAATGGGCTATGACCTACTTTTTTTTTTTTTTTTTTTTTTTTTTTTTTTTTGCAAGGATGAGTGCAGAGGTCCACTGTGTGTGTGTGTGTGTGTGTGTGTGTGTGTGTGTGTGTGTGTGTGTGTGTGTGTGTGTTGGGGGGCTGTGGGAAGGAGGATTCTGTTGTTCTGTGAACTGTGTCCCTTCTACGCCTCGTTTGGAAGAGGCCCTCTGTAATGTCCTGTTCTCTTGGTCTGCCAAGAGGATAAAAATAACTCCGTGCTGGCCCTGTGCCATATTGTGGGCTGTAATTTAACCTCTGGGTGCTGAGGATGTGTATAAATAGATTCCAGCCTGGGGCTACCCTGGCTGTCGGGGCAGTGGACAGTGTCCTTGTCCGAGAGGCTTGCTGGGAAGGCAGAGGGCTTGGGGTCCCTCCTCTCCTTTAAGACTGTCTGCAAGGAGTCGGAAGGAGTCCTTTTAGCAAGCCCTCACTTACCTGGCTTGGGGCATGTCTGGTGGCTATAGGCAGTGTGGATGGACAAGTCTGGGTTTGGTTTTTGGCTCTTTGGGACTGTCCCTCAGCTTCCGTTGGACCCTCCATAGAATCTGTGGCTGATGCTGTTAGCAGGTTATCTCGAAATGGAAGCAAATGACTATTTGCATAGGGATAGGTTGGCTGTGGGGCTTCCAAACCTTCACTTCTTTGAACAGAAACCATATTGAATATCTTGAAATCATACACAAGGTTTTGTGTGGATGTTCTAGAGAGAACTCATTGCTTTCATTAGATTCTCCAAGGGTCCCTTGAACTCCCCAAACTTAAGAACCTCTGCCTTCTCTAGATGGCCAACTTGGATTGGCTACCCCTTGGCTCTGTAGCAGAGAGGGCTGTGATTGATTAGTGATGCCTGCCATGGGCATGGGAAGGGCAGCATGGATGCCCTTGGAATCCAGCCAGTTGTTTCTGGGTCCAATGGGTCACCTGTAGCAGGAGGATGGGCGCCTTGCAGGCCATTTCTTTCTTCAACATCTGTTTATTGATCTTCTACTCTGGGACAGGTCTTGTGTTGGGATTGGAGAGTTAATGAAGTAAGTGGAGGTCCTGGCCCACAGGTCGCTTACAGTCTTGTGTCAGGACATTGTGTTTATTGCCTCTGCAATGGGAATAGAGCCACACAGTAAGCTAGATGATAGTGTTTCCACTCAGGTCCTCTTGAAACCCCAGTTCTACTCTGCTACCTACCAGGTCTTCCCTAGGACACTCCAGTGGCCCAGGAGTGTAGCCTCTTCTTGAGGGAGATGAGACACACAGATGAACCTTGCTCAGGGGCCTACCTGGCCTTGTGCAGAACTCGGAGCCCAGTGGCCCCGTCCATCCTCAGAGCAAAGCTGTGTCTGGAAGTGTCATGGGGTAAAGAAGTTACCGTCTTCCTGAAGAAAACCTAACCAGCAAGGTTGCCAGTAGAAGGAGACTCTATGAGGGGAGAGGCCTTGGGTCCTCATCTCTGCCAGAGACCCTGAGATCCGCGCTGCTTCCTGCTGCTGGCCTCTCTCAGTAGGGGCCCTCTCACCCTTGACCTCTGGGTGAAAGGTACTCGAAGGACTTCTCTTGGAATTTCCCGTGGCAAGTTGACATAAGGCTGGAATGTTGACCATTACTTTACTGAAGGCTCTGGGAAAATAAACACAGAGAAGTTCCAACTTAGATATCTAGTTTACAAGAGTTGTTTTCTGCATCTTCCTGCTCTGGTCACTATAGGGAAATCAGTCTGGCTGGGCAGAGAATGCCCTTAACCTTGACTATCCAGCCTGTTCTCTGGGTATCTGGGCTCCACAAAGCTCAAACCCCAGAGAGATGAGGTGCACTCCTTGTGTAGCTAAGGCTCCCACCTGTGGAGCTCTGCATGAGAACCCACTCTACCGGGTGAGTGGTAGGAAGAATCACCCATTTGGGGAGATGCTACTATGTAGAAAGAGTCAGAACACAAGTCAGGGAGGTTTGTTTAGACCTGAGGCATCACCTGCAGTTGTGATGTGTTTGCTTACACAGGGGCAGGGCACACTTTCAACTACCCTGAAATATTCACTGGCTCCTTAATTATTTTTGTTTTCACTCATTGCCATGGCTCTGTCCTTGCTAGTTAGTGTCTTAAGTCTTCTTGGCTGCTATAACAAAATACCATAGACTGGGGTGGGGGTGGGGGGGCTTAAATAACAAACATTTCTTTCTCACTGTCCTGGATGCTGGAAGCCCAAGATCAGGGTTGGGGGCTTCTTATTGAGGGCCCTCTTTGAGGTCATGTCCTCACTTGGCCTTCTTTGGCGTGCAGATGAAAAGAGAGATCTGGTGTTTCTTCCGCTTTCTATAAGGTCGCTAATCCTATCATCGGGGCTGTACCCTCGTGACTTAATCACCTCTCCATGACTCCACCTCTAAATACCATCACATTGGGGAGTAGGGTTTCAAGATGTCAGTTTGTGGGGGAGAGGGAACACAAACATTCAGTCTATAAGCCTAGACTTCATTCAAAGCCCATTTGGTCCTTGTCTCCCTGAGCCCCCTTTTAGCCAGTCCTCCCACTGATGCTTTATAGAGCTTGTGTGTGTCCTTCACGTGGCATTGATCATATGGCTTTCCTTTAATACTTTATCTTTGCAATTAGATCTGTGATTTTTTAATACTACTACCATGTTACTTAATTTATTTAAAAATTATTGGGTGCCAGGCACTTATAGACACTATCTGTTTACTGGAGAACACAATAGAGATGGTCCCTGCCCCCTTGGAGCTTATAGTCTTTTGGAGGAGATAAGACAATCATCAAATAAAGAGGCAAGCATGTAATTAATATTTTCAAAATGAGCAGGATGTAGAAATAGAGACTAACGGGGGAAGGAGGGTAGTCCTACTTAGGAAGTGGGGAGGGGCCAGGTAAAGTTTATCTGAGTACGACATTTATTTTTATTTTATTTATTTATTTATTTTTAAGATTTTTATTGGGGTACTGGGGAGATGGGAACGGGGCTGGGGAATTGGGGGAAGGGGAACAGACAAGTTGCTGTCCTTTTGTTCTTCAGTCTAGTTGTGGAGGACGTTGCTTCACTGGCCCAAGTTGGCACCACCATTGCGCTCTTCCCCGGGCGAGGCAGATCAGTCGCTGGCTTCTGGACGGCCACTCACGGCAGCTGCTGGCCACTCATGCTGGCTGCTGGCCGCTCACGCTGGCTGCTGGCTACACACGGTAGCCCATGGCAGCCCACTGCAGTAGGGGCTGCAGCCTACGCCATTGTCAGCAACTCACAGCAGCCCAGCTCCAGGTTGAGCTGTTGTTCAGCATCTTAGCTGTAGAGGGCAGTGTCACTGGCCCTCATATGTGGGATCCGAACCGGGGCCCTCTGGCATCCCAAGCCAGCTCTTAACCATCGCGCCACTCGGCCGGCCCTGAGTACGACATTTAAACACACCTGAAGAATGAGGAGCCAGAAGTAAGACAGGCAGGAGAAAGAACATTTCACGAGGGAATAGCCCGTGCAGAAGTTTGGAGGAAGGAAGGAACTCGGCATTGCTGGGGAAGCGACAGGGGGCCAGTGTGGCTGGAGCAGAGGGGACTCAGGAGAGGGGTACAGGAGGAGGTTGGGGGGCAGGCAAGGCCAGATCATATAGGGCCTTGCAGTCCACGGCAAGGAGTTTGGACTTATTCCGAGTATAGTTAGAAGGCAGCTTCTGAAGCCAACTGGCGACATTATTACAATTGTGGTAGAGAAGACTACCCTGGCGACTGTGTGGAGAATTAAGGGAGGAGGCAAAAATGACCTGAAAGAGATGGGGAGGAGGTTATTTTAGTTCACGAGATCAGAGATGATGGCAGCTCAGCCCGGGGGGTGGCCGTGTGGAGAGAGATAAGTGGGTAAATTTGAGATAGTTTGGAGATGAAAATGATACGGCTTGATGTGGGAGCGAGGGAGATGGGGGAAACTCAAGGATAACTCACGACTCCTGACTTGAGCAGCTTGATGGGTGGTGGTGCCATTTTCTGAGATGGCAAAGGCGTGGTGGGGGAGATAAAGCAGGAATTCCATTTCCGGTGTGTTGATTTGGAGATGCCTTTGAGACACCCCTATCTGGAGCTCCACTGGAGTTATAAGTTCTGGGGGTCACGGGCATGTTTATGATGTTTAAGGCTCAGGGAATGGGTGGGATCTCCAAGGAAAAGGCTAGCCTAAGAGGGGGCGGGGAATGTGCCTGGACCCCGGAAGTGCTCGGTAAGTGTTTGGTGGTCTGATTATGGGGCCCCCAGAGTCAAAAGGAGAGTTTTGAAAAAGAGGGACTGGATGGGTATGGCGGATACCATCGACAGATCCAGAAAGATGAAGCTGGTGGGGCCGGTGGGGCAGGCGGCCAAGAGGAGATACCTGGGCCCAGTTTGGGGGAGGAGTAGGCCGGTACTGGGAGTGGCCCTTCTGGTCCTGACAGAAGGAACGTGTGTGTAAAAAGAGGGAGCCTGAAGGCAGTAGGGGGAACCAGCTTATAAAAACCCTTATATAGTTTGCTGACGGGTTTGATTTTCTCAGGAAGACAATAGAAAGCCATGAAGTATTTTAAACAAGAGAGTGCACGATCCAGTTGGTGGTTTAGCAAGATCCCTTTGGCCACTGTGTACACAATGGTCAGAGGAGAGTGAGTCTCGGGAGGAGACTCCTGCTGGGGACCCACTGTGAGGGCCAAGGCGGGGGGTGAGTGGGGAGGGCCCTGAGCGGAGACACGCTGCAGAGACCTTCAGAGGCCAGTTCCTGGGGACTTACTGATATGGACGGGGCGGGAGGGGAGGAGTCCAGGGTGCTGCTGAGAGCTCTGGCCTGGCGGCCATCTGGCTGGCCGAAGTCATTACGTGAGAGAAGAGAGGGGAGGAGGAGGAGGTCTGAGCATAGAAGGAAGATGTTTGGGTTTCGAACCTGTTGTTTGAAAGCCTTTGGAACATATACATGGAAGTGTTAACAAAGTATTTGTGTATGTGGGCGTTTGGGAGAGAGGCCGGTGCTTGAGATCGAGGTTATGGGATTAAGTGAAATACCGCAGGAAAAGCTGTGAGCATAGGCCCTGGCACACAGGCACATGGTGAACATTACTCCCTTCAAAGCGCTTGTAAGTTCATTTGGGGAGACAAGGCTCACCCATGTGGAAACATTAAATACGAAGAGGAGGTTCTGTTTAATTAAGTGCTGTGAGGATTAAACGGCTTGCTGTGGGCATTCAGGGAAGGGGAGCCCGTGTGTGGCTGGAAGAGCCATGGGAGGTGCCGGGAGACAGGGTCCCGCAGCTGGGGCAGGAAGGAGGGTGGAGCACCCTCGTGGCAGAGCCTTCCAGACAAGAGGGGGATTAGGAGTTACACTAAATCCTAACACGAGTGCAGTCCTAGCATTGCTTCTGCCCATGACTGACTCTCTGATCTTGGTGGGAACTGGAATGGGTTGCCTTGTTGGGTAGTGTCCTCAGAGGGACAGAGCCAGAGGCTGGAGGTCCCTTGCTAGGCCTCATTGAGTGTCGGGTTAGTGACCTTTCTAGGTCCCTCTCGAGCAGGTGTAATGCGCATCTCCTATTTCAGGATCAAGTAAAGGGAATGGACTAGTGATCTAGGAGCACCCCCTCTTCCCCCTTTCTCCCCTCCCCTCCCCTGCCCTCCCCTGCCATCCTTTCCTCTCTGTTCCTCTCCCCTCCCCTCCCCTTTACTCTCTCTTTTTCTTTTTTTCCTAATTGTCAAAATAAAATTTCCTTGACTGATTATAAAAGCTGTATGCGCTCACTATAAAACACAACTCAGGCAAGGCAGGACGGTACACTAAAGAAAGTAGAAATCACCTGCAATGCTAACACCCCAAAATAAGCCACAGTGCACATTTTGGAAAATGTATGCCTCCCGACTTTCCAAATAGGCATACCCAGATTTTAACAGCAGTGATGTCATGCAGCACATGCTGTTTCGTAAGCTATTTCTTTTTCCTCTAAATATACTGTTAACATTTCAGTCCTTGTTAACATCTCCACGCATGCAGGTTGACTGGGTTTTCATGGCAGTCTAGTTTTTCCCGCAGGTTTGCATCCCTGTGGGTGACGCGCACAGCTGGTCTGCGTACACGTGTCCATTCATTCTTACCATGTGAGAAACTCGTGTTTGGAGCGAAGCCTGACTGATGGTGGGAACAGCACCTTCTAGGCCCTCGAGGGAAGGGATTACTCAGGCAACAGGCTCCTCGGGGAGCTTTTCGCTCCGCCTGTGAACTTCCTTGAGGTGAAGCAGGGGACCTGGGTTGGGTGGGCTGGAATGGAGCTGCGTGTTCTCAGTGGGTGGAAGTGTTTCTGGGTAGTTTCCGCTTGTGGGTTTGGGCTGTTCTCCGCTGGGCTGGGTGATTAGGCAAGTGTGGCCTGTTTCCTCTAATGCCCTGTGGCAGTGCCCAGGCGAGGACTGCAGTGCAGCCAGTGAATTTTAGAATGGATTATGGGGGGGCCTTGTTAGCAGCCACCCAAAGACAAGGAAGGATGATGCCCTAAGTGGAAGATTTTAGGAATTGGTAGCTGTGTTGGCATCATTACACAACAGGCTGGCTGGTAATGTTGAGAGTGGGGTCTGTGGGCACGTTGGAGAGTGTTGGGGGGGGGCCGAGCCTGGAAGGTCTGGGGCAGCAGCATAGTCTCTCGAGGCGGCTTTCCTAAATGCTTCGTTTCTCGGGGGGAATTTTAAGTAAACCAAGCCAGGATCAACCAGCAGGGACGGCTGGAAATCCCTATGAAATCAGCTAGTACCAGTGGTAGCCGGTGAGCTCAGAAGACTTGGGGGCAGTGGCAGCAGAGGTAGGTAGTTAGCTGCTCGTGTACGGTCGGGTCATAGAGCTGTGTGTGGAGATCAGGTGGGCTCTTATCTCTGAAAGGGGCGGGGAGGAAACTGGGCAGGTGAACAGGTCTGGAGGATCTCATAGAGGGGGCCTCACAGAGAGAACCAACCAGAGCACCTGTACTGGGCCTGAGGGTGAGGGAAGGGAGAGCCTTGGCGATACCTGCCCACTTGCCTGAACACCCCAGTTCCTCGGCATGGCCTGAAGGAGAGTCCTTGGTGTGATGGGGCCCTGTTTTCTACGTGTCTAGTGTGCTTCAGTTTTATGATGGGAGAAAGATGTGCTGTCTGGAAAGATGGTGGCTGTGGGCAGGGCAAGACATCATTGTGCCTAAGAATGTGTGTGGATGGAGCCCCAAAGAGAGCTGGAGGAGATCTTGAAGCTCATCCCAACATGTCACTTCCTAGATGAAGAAGCTGAGGCCCAGAGAGGTGAAGTTATCTGCCCAAAGTCACACAGCTAGGGAGTGGCAGGACCCGGACAAAAGGCCTTGATGCCCTGGTCAGTGTCCTGTTCTGTGAGGCAGCTTGGCATGGCGGAGGGTAAACTGGACAGGGAATCCGAACTGGAGACCCCAAACTTGGGACTTGGAACATCTCTGAGCCTCAGATTTTTAAATTGTAAAATAATGGATGGAGTCAAATCTGTCCTGTCCACCTCACGAGGCTGTTGTAGAAAATGAGAGAAGATCTGGGAAGGTACTTGGAATGCCGCCAAGAATCTGCCCCTGGCACCCCTCCCACCCCCACCCCCTTGTGTAGAAGTGTGATGTCTCCAGCCCAGAGTGCCAGCCTGTGGAGCTGGGGAGAAAGGTGGGGCAGCCGTTGGTAGAGCCGCTGACATGGGAAGGGCAGAAGGTCAGGGAAGGCTTGGTGCCTGAGCATCTGTGGAGCCCGGGAGACGGCTTTTTGGCTTCTGGCCACGGGCAGAAGGTCTAAGCCCAGCTGGATCGCAGGCTAGATCAGTTCTCTGCTGCCTTCCTTTTCTGTCCAGCTCTTTCCCTGGAGCCGTCAGACAGTCTCGAGCCCCTGTAGTCCTGCCAGGAGCCCGCCAGTCCGTGGCAGGAAGGGGTGGGGGACCGTGGGGCTGTCATTCACGGGGGTCCCCAGTCCACAGCCCCCTGCCTCGCCCCCTCTTCCTCCATAAGGGCTCATGCCTGCGTTGCCTTGGTCCCCCCCACCTCCCTCCCTTTTGGATCAGCCTCCCAGAGGTCAGTGGCAGAAAGGAGGGGGAGGAAACAGAAATGATGATGACTTTGATGTTTTCTTCTGCCGGAGCCTGGGGAGGGTGGTTGTTTTGCTTCCTGGACCTCAGCAGAGAATTCTCTGCCAGACAATCATCTCGGCGCTTTCACTGCTTTCTGATGCTCCTATAACTGCACAGGGTCGGCTATTAAATGGTCATCAAACCTCAGCCTCTATCCCATCAATAGTCATAAAGTTGGGGAGATAAAAGCCATCAGTTTTCCATTATAGCTGAAAGCAATACTGTAGATAGCTATTTTCTGAATGCTGCAGATAGGTGTATTTTAACTAGATCAGGGTTTCCAGTGGCCCCAGCTCACCTGGGATCACCTGACAGGTGGTTAACATGGAGGAGGGGCCCAAGCTTTCTCTTCCTTTGTCTCCTCTGTCTTCTGAGCATTGAAAGGACCATGCTCAGGTGGGGGGTGCTGGGCGGAGGCCTGGTGGTGGGACTGTGGGCTTGGACCCTTTGTTCTAGCCAGATACTATGGATAAATGCCAAGGTTGTAATCTGCTCATTCTAACTAGAAATGACCCCACTCCCTGATCTTGGGCTGCGGGCAGGCCAGGGGCTGGGCCCGGGGTTGGTGCCCTGTGATTTTAGAGGCATCAGGGCCTGCTGCCTGCACCTGAGGAAGCTGGGAGACAGATTTGGAGCGTTGGAAGGGGAGCCACTCTTGATATACAGTCCCTGTACCTTCTCAGAGAGGAGCAAGCCATTTGGAAATGGATTTTGCAATCAAGCAGCTGGGCAGTGAGCAGCCCTCAGATAAGTCCTCCAAATGAAGTTTTCAAAGCCCTCCTGCCTCTCGTTCCAGAAGAATCTGGGGTCTGAGCCCTATCTCCCCCTCTCCCTGCACCTCCGCCCATCCCTGCCTGCAGCCCCCTTCCCTGGCATCTCTCTCAGGTGCGTGCGTGGATGTGTAACTTGCCTGTGCTTTCCCTGCCTCTGGGGTCCTGCAGGGACAGGGCCCCCTGCCTGGACCGTCCTCCTAACAAAACAGAAAGTGCCTGTTCACCTGAGAAGAGCCTTCGAAGTCAGCACCGCTCCTAGGTGTCTCTGTCTTCCAGGAAGTTGTGTTCTGTGCCCTGTTTTCCAGCCCCACATTGTCCCAGGCCCTGTCAGAACTATTCTTAGGATGACTGCCCTTGCGAAATATGTGGACTTTACTCCACAGCCCTCTGGGGTCAGATCACATTTCCTGATTTTTCGAAACTGGCTACAGGTTCCCCCGCCTGCCCCGGCCCGCAGGAAATGAGATTCTAGTGGAGTGAGCGTCCCCTGCGTGTGTGGGCTGCCGGATCCAGGCTCCCAGCAGGGGCAGGGCTCTGACCTTCAGCCTGTGGTCTTGCTTTGCAGCCAGCCTCACCGTGGAGCTAGGCCTTCAGCATGTGCTGGGCACTCCTGCGCCCGCCCCCACAGTTGTAAACTCCACTGACCCCGGGCTTGCCCAGAAAGACCGTCTAGTTATCAGGTTCCCCATTCAGCAGCTCCCAGGGTCTCTCGTCTGGACCCCGGGCAGGGAGCCCAGGTTTCCTCTGGCCTGGGAAGTAGCTTTCTCTTCACCTGATGGCCTTCGCTGCCTTCTCCATCACCAGGCCCCGGGCATCGCCAGCTCTTAGCCTGCCTTCACGAGGCTTCTGAAAGTAAAGCCTCCTCTTAGCAGCAGTGACACCCAGGCCTCCTAGCCTCAAAATCCTGCTCGCCTTGTAGAAAGGACACATGGGTGTGTGCAGTGGAGAGGAAAAACACCATTCACCGTCTTAATTCTTTCTCGTTCTGCTGCACCTCGAGGCAGGTGAGACACAGCTGCCTTCTCCCCTATGTTATCCTGCACGCAATGTGCCCCATGCATCTTTCATGGTTACACCATGGCTCAAGTCCAGGCCTGGCACAGTGCAGGGGTAATAAATACTCGTGGAGTTCCTGAATGCTCTTTGTCTTCGACAGAGATTTTAGAAGGTAACTTAACCTTTTCTGGATGACACGGTTCTATCCTTGACTACCAGTTAAGCCTCACAGATGCCATCGGCACTGCCTTCTGGTGTGACCGACTCATAGAGAACTGTTTGCCCCACGTTAATGGGCCCCAGAGAGTGTGAGTTTGGAGTCACTGCTTTGCTTTTTTGGTACTTCTGTCTCCTCCGCTGTGTTTACTGTCACTTCTTGCTGAAGCTTCTGTCTGCCCCTGGGAGTTTTCCTCCTGTCACTCTTCCTCATTGGCTGGTTTTCTGTGGAACAGAGAACCAAAGCCCCTCGGGGTTAGAGCTAGGCGTGCACGAGGAGCCACTAAAGTGAGGAGGTAAGGGATTTTCTTTGGAGTAAAATATCTGTTTGAGTGTATAAACTTTACAGTCTGTGCAGGTGGTTCCCTCGCTCTTGGCAGGCTGCCAGATGAGTGACCTACAAAAGTGCTATTAGGTGGGAGCTCTTTTCGATTAAAAATATATATTTTAAGATGACTTTGGAAAAGAGACAAGAGAGCAAATTAAGGCCTTTTGGAATTAGAGTTGCCTATTGAAATGGATAAGGATATGCAAACTCTGTTTTCCGTGCGAAGGAATATGACCACATCCTTACCGTCCTGTTTCCCTGGTGACTTGGGTAACAACAGTTCTGCCCTGGCTTTTTGTCCTGATCGCGGGCCCAGGGATTGGGCTGAAGGCAGTTTTGATCTCAGGGGTTGGGTTGTCTCATCTTGGAGCTGTTGCTTGGTCACCGTGTGACACTGAGTGACACCGTGTGACACTGAGTACCTAGTCGGTGATGGGGACGGGAATGCCTGTCCTCATCAGAGTGCTGTGAAGACCGAGCAGAGATAATGCACAGCGAGAGCTTGTCTTTTTATACGAGGGAAGTGTGAGCTGAGACAATGTCAGCAGTTTGATGGTGTTGAGCCAGGATTCCGGGTTCCTACCCCCAAATCGGCACCCTCTCTCTGGAAACCACAGGGGTGCTGTCACCTCTGGGGTTTAGCTCTTTATCTGAAAACAGTGGGGCTGAATGAAATGATACTTATCCCAACTTCTGTGTTTCATAAACTGTGACTTGCCTTATTTTTGGTGTTTGGGGCAGGGGAGGAGGGAGGAATATGAGGAAAACTATGGGCTCAGGGCGTTACTCAAGTTCCTGCCACCCAACGAGGCCGAAAAGCAGAGGGCTTTTCTCTTTGTCTTATGAGGCAGTCAGTTTGCATGAGAAGACACGGGTTTGTGTGTTTGTGAGTGCTGCACGCATGTGTGTGTCTGTGTTGTGGGGGACAGAGATACAGAGGAGCCACAGCACATGGGCAGTGCTGAGTGGCTGAGCTCTTAGGAGGGGCTTGCACGTGGTGGCATGGCTGTACCAATCTCAGTTGTCCACTCCCCCCCACCCCGCTCTGGCATGCAGACAGGAGCTGGGCAGGCTGTGGGTGAGCTACAACCCTCTGGGTGGCACCTTCATTTCTGGAGTGAGCTGTTGGGCTCACTGGTCTCAGGTCACTTCTTGGGCCACAGTACTGAGCGCCCTCGAGACTCCTTTACAATTCCTCCTCCTCCAGCCCAGAGAGGACACCCCTCCCTGGATTCTCTGGGTTGTCCAATGACGGCTCTTCTCTTCAGCGCATCCTGGGCACTGTGTCTCCAATTGTAGGTTTCCAAGGTTTAACATCAGGTCTGTGGGACTCCGGGCTGGCATGCCAGGGTGGGAGGTAGCCTCTTAATTCTTGTGGTCAGAGGAGCAGAAGGGAAAGTCATTCCCTGGGTGCACCCAGGTCACTGAGCCCTTTGGGGATGGGGGTGGGGGGAGGGGGACTCAGCCCGTGTGTTCTTCGGAGGATGAGTGTACATTCCCTTGAGGGTGCAGGAGTGAGTGCATGTGTGTGTCGCCGTGCAAGAGCGATTCTCTACGTGAGTAGGTCTGTGTGTTGTCTATGGATTTTCTCAGCGTGCTCCCCCACAGTGCTGCTGAACTGTAGGGGCTACTTCTATCAAGAAATGGCCTTCCTCTTTAATAATAACGAACTCAGGCTCTGTGCAATTGTAAAAGAGGAAACCTGTAAGTGGAAGGAAAGCCAGGCGGGCATCTGGGCTCCAGCCTCGTGTTCCGGGACCTTCTCCCTTGGGTGTCTTTCATGGTGGCCCCCCATCCCCCAAGGGCTCTTCTTTTAGAAGAGCGGCACAGCCCGGCTCCCCTGTAACATTCAGGCTCCAGTGGGAATGCGTCTCCCACAAGCGGGAATGCCCTTCCTACAAGAAAGTACCCCACCGCACAGCTGGGATCAGACTGAGTTCTTTATCGACACTGAATAAAGACCCAGAGGAGACGAAGGGAGAAAAACACAGGGAATAACCTGCCCCTGGGTAGTCTGTTTTCCCCAGGGCTGGTGTGCTCTCTGGGGCTGGCCTGCCTCGTCCTGCTCTGGTCTTGGTCTGCCCCACACGATGGGTACCACTTGGGATTTACTGGACACAGGCCTAAGTACCCACCACTTTGCTGTCCAGACCCCCAGAGCAGGGCTGCCAGACGGGACCTGCCCCCTCCCCCTGTAGTTGACACTGGGAATGCTCCCTCCAGGGGGCAGGCTTGCCCAAAAGGATGTGGCCCGTCAAGGCAGGTGACATTGATGGAGCGCTCCTGAGTTGGGCACAGTGTCACTGTGAGGAAGTTTCATGCCTGACCTCCCATGGTCTTTACAACCCTTTGAGGCAGATGCTGTTACGATTTCTCTATGTTCAGATAAGGACACGAAGGACCAGAGATTTTCAGTGATTTGCCCAAGACCACACAGCTTATCAGGTGGAGCAGGGCTGGCTCCAGAGGCTGCGTTTTCAGTGTTATTCTGCATCGTCTCTCCAGATGTGGCTGCATCCCCTGCGGTGCTTATGAACAGTGTGATTCCAGGTCCCTCCTAAAACGGATTGAAACAGAGGCCCTGGGTTTGGGGCCCAGGGATCCAATTTTCCCCAGCTCCCTGCGTGATCACAGTGAGGGTTGAAAACCCGAGGTGTGCAGCACACCCTGCCCTGTGCTGGGGCCTCAGTGTGGAACAGGGGCCAGGAGGGAAGGTCCTGGAATGTGCAGCCTGACAAGCTAATCTGCGTCCTAGACCCACCTGCGAGGAGGATATTGCTTGTATCTTTACTTTCTCTGCATTCTCTAGTATTCTTCCAATGGGAGACGGAGTGTGCCGGGGCTGGAGAGTGGCCCTGATTTATCTGCCGTTTACTTGTGTGGAACATCCAAACACTTTGGTTTTAATATCCAGCTGGCGTTTGTACCATTAAAGTGACCCCTGCTTGTTTATCCTTTGGAAAATAATCAGAGTATTTGCCGTGAATCCAGACAGTCTTTGAAAATGGGATGTCAGCACACAGAGACCACTGTGGCGTGAACAGAACAGACGGATGGGTCTGCTCCTCCTCAAAGACTGAGTTAAACGCAGCCTGGAGACCAGTACTGTGGTCAGACAGGGAGGGGCAGCGCTCCTGCATGGGCCCCGTCCACCCCATTGCAGCCAGCCAGCCGACTGCCCGATGCCGCAGCCTGTTGGGCATCTCTAACCCCTGCTGGGCACACCTGGCCCTGGGGAACATAGCATTGGAGTCTGGGACCCTGAGGAAGTGAGGCCAAGGCCCCGCAGCTGTCACGCTCTGACAGGACACAGGGAGGGAGAGAGCACGGTGTGAATTGCTCTCCGCTGGGCACCTGGTGCTGGGGTGGGGGGGTGTCCTAGTCCTCTCCCCCGGAGGCATTCCCCAACAGCCTACCCAGAGGAAGCTCCCAGCAGGGACAGAGAAGGCCCTACCTGCCTCCTGTGGGGAGCTGGGCCCAGCAGTGGGTGGGCAGCAGAGGCAGAGACCCGGGAGAGGGACGGCCTGTCCTTGGAGAAGTGGCCGCCCCAGCTGGACACACGGAGGGTCTCAGCCTGCCTCTGAACCCATTGGAAGATGCGGGGAGGGGAGGGGAGATCAAGTGCCTGCTGCAAGGGGAAGGTGGTGGATGAGTGTGAGCGGGTTGAACAGTGTCCCTCCCAAAATTCATGTCCACCTGGAACCTCACAATGTAGCCTTATTCGAATAGGGTCTTTGCAGATGTCATTAGTTAAGATGAGGTTATGCTGGATTAGGGTGGGCCCCTGAATCCAATGACCGGTGTCCTTTTAACAAGGGGAGGTCCAACCCGGAGACACAAGGGGAGAGGGCCCTGTGAAGATGGAGGCAGAGACTAGAGTGATGCAGTTCCATGCCCAGGAAGGCCACCAGCCGCTGGGAAGAGGCAAGGAAGCGTCCTCTCCTGGAGCCTTCACAGGGAGCACTGCGCAGCCGAAACCTTGACCTCAGGCTTCTGAGCCTCCAGAACGAGAGCCGATTCATTTCTGTTGTTTTTTGTTGTGACAGCTCTAGGGCACTGATGCACCGAGGAGCTCGCCCACACTTCCCAGGGGACGCACCAGCCAGAGAAGGGTGGGTCTTGCTGCTGTCACTGTGGCCCGGGGGCTGGCTGGCTCTACAAAGGTCCTGTCCCATGAGAGGAGGTTCAAGTGGGCGGGTGCTGCTCACGAAAGGCTGGCAAATGCGACGGGGCCTTCTGAGGAGAAAGAGATGGGGCGGGATGGGGGGTGCCAGGGCTCTCAGTGAGGAAAAGATGGTCTGGGATCTGCTCTGGCGTGAGGGAGTACTAGTGGTTCCCTAGGCTATGAGAGAGGAGCTGGAGAAAGAGCCAGTCCAGCCGAGGGCAGACTAAGGTGTTCAATCGGCCTGAGAGAGGCCAGCCGTCCTCATGGTAGCAGAGCCCAGCACCCTCCGGGTGGAGCCTGGATGTGTCTCAAGGGGAAAGGGGCGGAACGTGTTCAAGGTCGGGCAGCACTGGCTCTGCCCTCATGACTGGCATGCCACCATGGGGCCCCTCTTGGATTCTGCGGCCACCATGAAACCCCAGAGGCTGATGTCTGTCCCACAAGGGAACAGTGGCCCAAACTCGTCCACAAGTCGGAGAGGACTGGTGGCCTTCGACCTGTACCACGGGCCTGGCCTCAAGTCCCAGCTTCAGCACTACCAGCTTCTCTCCAAGCCCAAGTTCCCTTCTCTGTGAAACGGGGCACTTTGTGTTACCTGTCTCAGGGTGTTTGTGAGGATTAAATGCGTTAATGCTTTCAGAGGTGCTTGGCAGATGCACAGTAAACATTCAAAAACCGTTAGTTCTCATTATTTAGCATGAGTTTGGTAGGTCTCAGTAAATGAAAAGGCAGCTCTGAAAGGAAATAATTACAGAAATATAAACAGCCTACAGTACTGGTTTCCGTGGTACAGGTTTCAAATCTTGAGTGTCTGGCCTGGTTCAGCATCCGCGCGGCTCTCTCTCCCCCCAGGGCCGAGCTGTGGGCTTCCTGGAAGGACTTTCTCCCTGGCCCCTGTCCTGGGAGCCTCAGTCTCACGTCACTGGCAGCAGCAACCTGTTTCCTTGTAGTGGGAGCAGGGCTACAGGTCTTGCTTTTTGGCAAGAGCTGGATTTGAACGACCCAGCTCCGAGGTCTCAGTTTGGGGAGAAACTGAAAAATCTCCTTTGGATGAACTAACTGGTGTCAATCTTGGACCCCTTAAGCTCTCCACGCTGGCTGGCTCTGTTCTGAAGATGCAAGCTTGGGTGGCACCCTGTTCTCTCTTGTGCCGGTTGCTGTCCCTTCTGCTCCCTTTCAGAGCAGGAGGAGTCAAAAGGGGTGGGTTTTGAGGTCTACTATGTGAAGGTGAGTGGGAGCAAGTCCTAGCCTGGAAGTTCAGTGTCCAGAGAGTGTGTCTGGGTCAAGACTCTGGCCATTGAAGCCTGGTTCAGACATTGACTGTGTCCCACTCTGTGTGGTGGTGCTACCTGTATTTGAGCACAGGATGGGTCAGGGGGCCAAGCAGACTATTGCATCCTTTACCAGCTCCTGAATGCTCCTGGGGATATAATTACTTTCTATTTCATTTATGTTCAGTTTTAAGTACATAGACTTCCATTGTCTTGGTATCCTGGACACTTTCATTAAAAATGTCAGCCTTTGCCCCCTGCAGACCCTTTGCCCGCAGATCATCTCACCTTGCCATTCCCAGTTCACCTCCTGGTTGGGGAGGGCTCTGTTTTAAGGCTTTCCAACATCATGTTGATCTTTCCCCGATTTGTAGACCTACTACTGCAACAGAGGAATATATCAGTTGGGTATTCAAAGGATAGCCCTTCCATCAGCTGTACAACTGGTCTACCTTCTTCACGGCCACAAATTCACATATATCAAAACTCAGTGTATCCCATTCCAGTGCAACAGCAGATTCTACTTTCTCTTTCCTTTGCACACCAACATCTCCACCACCAGCAATATCCAGATGAAATTCAGATTGCCTGTAATGATATCCGGTACACGACCTGTAGACCAAGGGGCAGCAAGAAGGAATACCATGAAACACCAGGCCCCCGTGTTAGATGATCCCCTGGGTTACCATCCTGTGTAGGTAGGACTGCTCCATGAGCCGTGGGATTACACGTCATCAGCCTGATGGCTTTTCGCCCTTTAAGCTTTGTACCTTTTGGGGTGTCGTCCTCTTGTGGGTCCCTTTGAGGAGACCCTGACTGCCCATGTCCCCTCTTGTTTCCTGGTGGGTCTGGGCCATGGTTGGCAGCTTTCTACCTACTGTGCCCCATCACCGTCATTTCTTCTGTCCTGTTTGACTCCCTGCCCTGGGGCCTTGTCTATTGAGTCAGCTCTGCCTTCTGCCAGCTGCTGTGTCATTTCGTCTTGGCTGACACACTGAGATGCTGCCTCCTACCTTGAACCCCAGTGGTGCCACAGGAGTGGGACTAAGGAACTAGTGTTTGTTTTATAGGACATGCTGGACATCCAGTGGTGGTATGGTCAACCTACTTTCTAGCCTACTGGGAAGAGGACTGAGTGAGCGAGCAGTTTTGGGCACCTACCTTTCATTTCAAATTCCCTTGGGGGCCTTGAAACCTTTGAAGTGCATCTGGGTTATCCTGCCCCCTACACTCACAGGAAAGAATGGAGGTGCGTGGTGGGCCCTGTCTTAGTCCATTTGGGCTGCCATAACAGAAATAACACAGACCGGGTGCCTTATACCTAACAGAAACTTATTTCTTACAGTTTGGAGGTTGGAAGTCCAAGATCAAGGTGCCGGCACATTTGGCATTTGATGAGAGCTCGCTTCCTGATTCATAGATGGCCTTCTTTCCGTTGTGTCCTCACATGGTGGAAGAAGGAAGGGAGTACTGTGTGGTTTCTTTTAGAAGGGTGCTAATCCCATCATGAGCACTCCATCCTCAAGACCTAATCACCTACCTAAGATCTCACCTCCTAATACCTCTTCACTGGGGATCAAGTTTCAACAGACAAATTTGGGTGGGGGTTGGGGGGGGAGGGCACCAACATTCAGTCTATAGCAGATACCTCAGGGACTTTCTTAGGTTCAAGTTGGAGCACAGGTGCCTTGGAAAGGCTTCTGTTCTTTGCATCCAGACTCAGGGGCATGGGTCTAGATTCTGCCTCAAGAGCCCACTCATTCGTGCTTTCCCATGGCTGGGTCCCCTTTTGGCTCTCCGATGCACCATTGGCCATCATAGCTATCTCTCACTCCCTGAGTCTTCCCCTACTTCTGTCTCAATTTCCACTCAGGCTTTTCTTTCCTGTGTACCTTGTACTCCTTGGCAGAGCCCTGCAGGGGATGTATGAGAGACTCAGTAGAAGTAGGGAGGAGCTTTACTGGGCCTCAGAATTTGCATGTTCTAAGATAAATGCATCCAAATGCTTGATGACCTGAGTCTTCTCACTCCTCGCCTGGTGGTATGTTTTTCCATGGGAGTCACCATCTTTTTCCTGCTACCTGGGAATGATCTACCTGCACACTTTATCTTCTTGGCTGAAGCCACAGGCTCCAGTTCAAACCCTCAGACCTCCAGGTCCTGATGTCTCATTGACTTGCAGTAGCAGTTTTCAGAGGGTTAGTGACTGATCCAGTGGGACCTGGTGACCACCTGCTCTCCCTGAGTGGTTTGCCATATCCCCTCTGATTTCAATCCAGCCCACACTCCATGAGAAGCCCTGGTAGAAGCTGACCCACTGCAGGATTGCAGCTCCATGTACTCAGTGCTGGTGCACCATTGCCCATGTGGGCAGTGGGGGCCATGGCCCCTGGCCCTTTGATTTCAAAGGAAGACCTGAAGTTGTTGCTTGCTTTGGAGTTGGAAGGCCCATACAAGATTCAGGGCTTAGGGGAAGGGCTTGTGATTGGGAGGGTCGAAGACTGTTTACCTAAGGGGCAGTGTGGCCTTGTGTCTGTCAGGGTGGCAGAGCCCTCACACGGGCATGAGTGTGGGAATGCACTTGAGTGAGCATCCTGCTAGCAGGTGAGCCAGACGGCCCGTGTTCTTCTCCCTGGATGCTGCTTCTGTGTGCTTGACCTTAGCTGACAGGTTGGAACCCCCCAGTTTATAGGTTTTATTTTTTAAAGCCCTTTTTTTGTAAAACACTAACCTCAGCGAAGGAGAAAGAAGGAAGAAAAAGAAAAAAAAGCTGAGTTCAGCAGCTGTAGTTTGCTATATTTTTCATCTTGCCTCAGCAAGTTGGGACCACAAATAATCTGGTTTTATATGCTTCAGTGATGCTGCCGCTCACGACTTCACTCTCCTCCTAAGGCAATATAGTCTGGGGGTCCAGCACCGCTCCCCTTCCCCAACCTGCAGCTCAGGTGGTCCTGTGGGCAGAGCAGGGGTCCAAGTGGGAGGCAGAGCACAGAGGGAGCACCGGCCAGCAAAGGGTGAGCCATTATTTTCAGAATGGTTTCTGGAATCTGCTAAACATTTCTTTTTAACCAGTTTCCCTAGCCTCACATCCTTTGTTAGTTCAGGAAAAATGCCACTTATAATGGAGGTTGCCTTGATGAATTGCTCCAGAGAAGCACAGTATTCTCATTAGTCTATATAATGAGAAAGACTCCTGGTGGTGCCATAGCTGCCCAGATATTTGCCTGATAGGAGAAATATTTGTCTATGCAGTTCACTCTAGAAGGTCCGGAATGGAGGATGGTGGGGAGGGGGCTGAGGGCCCCGAGTGTATGTTCTCCCAGCGCTCTCTGAGAGCAGACCCCAACCACACCGGGTCTTTCCTGCTTCCTGGTGGGTGCAGGCTTCTCATCTGCTCTGCCACACCAGCTTCCAGTCCCTGCTCAGGCTTCCTGCACTGGGAGCTGGTCTTTCGAGTCAGCTGAAGAGGAGAATTTGGGTGCAATAGTCTTGCCACATTCTTTTTTTTTTTTTATTATTTCTAAGGAGAAAAAGAATAAACATATAGATAGTGAATTCTATTTTCCTAAAGTACTTCTGTGTAGATGGTTTCACTGTTCACTCTGGCATTTATGGTTTTATTCCAAACACACTTCCATGCCAGACACTGAAGGTGTGGTGACGTTCTCAGCGTTCATGGCTTGTAAGCTGCAGGCGTTTTGACCTAAACAGTCCGCCTTATCACTGATTCTTTCTGTGCTCCGCCTGTTGGAGAATGGACGATTTACCCAGCCTTTCTCCACAGGGGCCCATTGGGTTTTTTTCTGTAGGTCCTCAAGGCATTTCTTCATGTTAAGAGTGTTGCTTAAGGATGTGTGTTAATTCTCACAGGCCCCTGGGGCCTCCTTTCGAGAATGGTTTTACCAGCGATAGCAAAGATATTTTTCCAAGTTCCCAACAAACCCGATGCAGGATCTGAGGAGGGGAGGAAGGCAGACCCACCAAATGGCATTGGGGGGTGGGGGTGGGGTGCTGAGCTATCTTGGTGCCCAAGTTAATGCAACGTCAATGCATTTTGCTGTGCTGCCAACTGGAAATCTGCTTGCAACTTTATTTTTCAAGGGGAGGTGTTAGGACAGTTCTTGGCTCTCTTCCTGCTTAGATGTAGTTCCTTCAGATATAGCCCCCATTCATCCATCCATCCATCCATCCCTCCCTCCATCCACCCATCCATCCCTCCCTCCCTCCTTTTTCTTTCTCCTTCTATTCAGTGGCTACTGAGTCCCTATTTGGTGTCAAGCACTACTCTGAGCACTGAAGGATCAAACATGAATAATATGGTTTCTGTTTTGAAAGAACCCATAGTTTAATGGGAGAAACAGATGGTAAAAATATAAATGTATGATACAGTTGGTGGTGCAAGCACAGTAGTTGGAGTTTGTGAAACATGTTCAGGTTTGGGACAAGGCATTCACAGGAGGTTTTCCGGAAGAGCTGACACCGGAACTGGGTTTGGAAGGGTGAACCGGAAGAGGTTTCAAGGAGGACATAGTTGAGGGAAGGCATTCCTGGCAGGAGGAGCACCATGGGATAAGGATCTGTGAAGCATCATGGTTGGGGAACCTGTATCGTTTGATATTGCTACAAGGGTTTGGGACGGGAGAGAGGAGGAGGAGTGAGAATACAGATGAGATGATAGAGATCCGCAGGCAGCCAATGATAGATGGGGATCAGGGTGGTAACCGATGAGCTGTCCAAGCCCAGGGAGTCCTCCTTGGGGGGCGGGGGGCTTTAGTGTGGCTGCAGTCACCAGAGTGTCACACCAGGCACGGTCCTAGGTGCTGTACGTGAAATCTGGGTTCCTCCTGCTGGAAACGACTAGACATTTTTTATGGATGAGGCCCCTCACAGAGGGTGAGTAACTTGTGCAGGGCTGTAGCCCTGTAATTGAAGAGCTGGGGTTTGAACCAGGTGGTTTGGTGGCTGGGATTTTGCCTTTAATCACTGTGTTTCTCTTGTTGGTCTGCAGTTTAGGCTATGCATTCATCTCTATTTTTTTTTCCACCCCCCGAATGTTATGTTTCAGGAAATGTGATTTGATGTAAGAACCTATCTGAATCTCTGTAACAGTATGCCATAGAATAATAGGGTTTGGATGGATTGTGAAGGCTGAGAAACACATTCCGTGGAGATCGAAGGGAGGGGAAGTGCTGGGAATAGCAAATGTGGGGAGGGAACTGGGTCTTCAAGGAGGAGGTCCTCAGCATTGGGAGCAGGAAGAACAAGGTCAGAACAGCTAGACCCAAGAACAGAAAAACGAAGCTAATGAGAGCCCAGGTGTCAGAGTCTCAGGACTAATTACCAGGGTTAGGAAGACCTTATGAGAGGCCGACCCCTGGCGACTGGGACCTTGCCCGCTCCTTGGCCACCACAGGATCACCTGCTACCCTTGACTTGAGGGAGGTGGACTAGGGCTTTTTGCTCTGCAGCAGCGGGGAGGGTGGTGATAGGGAGGGAGGGTCGAAACCTAACCTCATACCACTAGCAAGCACCATATCAGCATTCAGAGAAAGTTGAAAGAAATCTTTCAGCTGGCTGGCTACCTAGCTCAAGGCTAACCACACTCTTAACACAATAATAAGTCAATCCTTACTGAATAATTAAATAGAGAGCCTTCATAAGTATTGACTTAATGTGACAGCAAGTCTATAGTGACTTGGGGTTTGCTTATGTAAACACAATCTCTTGTTCAGCTTACTTAGCAGTTCAATGAAATAGAACAGTCCTTCAATTAAAATCAAATGATGCATACATTTAATTCTTTTCTCCTCTTACCGGGTAATAATAGGTTTGGAATATAGGTGAAGGGACTGGGGGAAAATGGAGAAAAGGGGACCTGCCCACCTGCCTGTATTTTCAGAGGACACGAAGGAGTGTAACCAGTCGTGGCCTCCAGAAGAAGGAAGGTGGTCTTGGCTCCCACCTCTGGGCCCTGGGTGGGAGATCCATGTGGACTTAGGATGACTTCTGTCCCCTCCAGGCCCTCCTGATCCTCTCCCAAAGCAGGCTTGGGCTGGCCACTGTGGTTGGCGTGTCAGTCTCCTGATGGTGGCCTGGGTCTGATTGACTGCTTCTGGTTGGCTGAGGTCCAGTGGCTCCAACCACAGCCCTCTTCAGGTCGTTTCCTATGGCTGTCCTCATGGCTCACCTAGAAGAGAGAGGGGATGCTGGATGGAAAAGGGAGTCAAGGAGGAAGGTGGCACCCCGCCGATTCCCCTGGATGACACCAGAAGAGAAGTAAACCTCCCAGCTGCAAAATGCTGGGGGAAGGGAGCATAGAGGGCTGGAAAAGAGCAGTTGGGAAAGCTAAGGGCAGGGACAGAGTGGTGGCTGGGAAAGCGCATGGGCCCTGGAGCTAAGGTTTGAAACTAAGTCTCCTGACCTTGCTGCAGTGATGTTAAGTGAGTTAATTACCCTCTCTAGGCCTCTGTTTCGTTATCTGTAAAGCAGGGTAATAATGCTAACTTCAGAGACTCGTGGTCAGGGTAAAGCGTGGTGATGTCAGTGGAAGCACTTTGTGTCACACTGAACAAATGCAGGAGGTGCTTGTTAATAGATTAGAGATATTGTGTCCCTTTGGCCTGGAGAGAAAGAGCTCATGCCTTCTCCACAATGTTCCAGTTCAGGACAGGTTAGTGGAGTCCCCTAATCTCAGTAACAGCAGCAGCAAACATTGATGGGGTACCCACTACATGCCAGGCACTGTCCGGGCACTTACCTACATTTGCTCATTGGACATCTCATTCATTTCTCGCCATGAGCATATGAGGTAAGTATTGTTATTCCCTCCATTTTGCAGATGAGGCAACCGAGGCTTGGAGAGGTTTAATGATCTACTCAAGGTCACGTGCTAGTGAGTCGCTGAGCCAAGGTTCAAACCCACTCAGCATGACGTGATGTCAGAAATTGGACCTTATGACGGGGTATGCTTCTGTGGAGAGGCTGGGGCAGAGGGGAGGGCTTCTTGCAGAATTCAGGGCCTCCTTTGGGAGAATAAACATTTCTATGTGCAGCAGCCTGCCAGTCAGGTCCAGAGGGATCTGTTTGCATTTCCCAGCATGGTACCAGGCCCTGTCTCCAACCTNATGACAGGCCTCTGGCTCCCACTTTGGCATCCATGGGCCTGTGTACTGGGCGAGAGACCCATCCCAGAACAGGCAGGACAAGGAGGACACAGAGGTGGCTGCTGAGCCCATGCAGGCGTGTGGTGAGGGACGGTGGCAACCCCTCTAAACTCATTTTTAATTCCGCCAGATGCGATGGGCAGTATCAAGGGTAACAGCAGAAACTGGCTGGTGGAGACACAAAGAGCAAAGGAGATTGTGTTGCTGGGGGCTCCTCAGCCCTGAGAAGGGTGAGACTCCAGTTCATCTGATGGGCCCTGCAAACTGGCCCAGAGGAACCCACAGGAGGGCCAAGGAAACTGGGGACAAACCAGGGCCAGGGCAGGCTCTAACCCCCGTCAGTCTCCCCGCTGCCCCCGCACTGCCCTGCCCTGGTCCAGGTCCATCCTATGACAGAAGGGCCTTCTACCCGATCTTCCTGCATTTTCCGTAGAAATACTTCATCTCCGTATACTCATGGCACACAGGAGGCATCTGTGAGAGGAGGGGAAGTGTGATCAAGAGCTGCCCTCGAGCAATAAAACAGACCATTTTCTAGACCGGAGAGCAGGAAGTTCCACAGGGCGAATGAATTGGGGACTCTGGGTTCTTCCTCTTCGTGTACGGCGCCCTACTCAATGCCAGGCACCATGCTGTCGTTTATCCAGGGCTACACAGAGGCTGAGATGTGGCTAGTCCTCCAGGGATGCTCGCCTGGGAGCAGGGAGCAGAACACAGGGTGATGGGGCCCGTAGGAGGCAAAGTGGGCACCCAGAGTAAGTAGAAGACTGCTAGGCCTGAGCACAGTCAGAGAGACTACTCTCAGAGGTGACATCCAGGCAGAAAGCGGTGGGAGAGAGGGGATGGAGAGACATTACTCAGAGGGACTGACCAGTGCACGGCCAGCATTTTGCTCGCTCAGCCCTCAGGCCTACACCACGGACAGCCTCACTGGGCTTCAGAAACCAGGGCCTTGGATGAGGGTACAAGACTGGTTGCTTCCTACAGATCCCCTGCTCTAGGGACCAGTGGGAAGGAGGGGGGAAATCCACACAGAGGTGTGTGTGTGTGTGTGTGTGTNCTTTCTGCTGAGCTACCCTCCTGCCATCATACCAGTTGCTACAGTAGATCCTTCGCTTAGGAGGTCACAGAACACACACGCACACACACACATATTCCCCTGGATCAAATAGTTTAATGTGGAACTTCAGGGAGGTCAGAGGAGGGAGCAGCGAGGTGGCCGGTGCTGTGGCACAGGGGGATGTTTTGGGCAGGAGTTGGGACTGGAATGGTCAAGAAGGTTGGCGGGGTGTGAGTGTAGGGTGGGGCACAGCCTGAGCTTAGGTGCCGGGGCCGGGGAACAAGCCTGGGTGTGTGTGAGGCAGTGAGGACACCAGTCCGAAAGGGACGGTGGGCTGGCGAGATCAGCAGTGGGCAGGCATTCACGACCAAGTGTCAGTCATGCAAGATGTGTAAGCTCCAGAGACCTGGTGGCGTATAGCAGTGCGACTGCCGTGGACAGTATCCTATTGTGTACTTAAAATTTGCTAAGAGGATAGACCTTAGACCTTAGGTGTTCTCACCACAGAAAAGAAAAAAACAAAGGGAAATGGTAAAGTTGTAAAGTGATGGGTATTTTGATTGGCCTGCGGTAAATATTTTACGGTGTATACGTAGGTATATTGGGTCATCAGGTTGTATACCTTGAATATATACAATTTTTGATGGTCAATTATAACCTCCATAAAACAGGGGGAAAAACCAGTGAGCATTCCCAGTGCCAGGATGAGGACTTGAGCAGGGGCGGTGCCTGGGGGAGGCGTTCAGGTCCCGGGGTACCTACTGCACCGCAGGAGCCCACTCCTCCCCTTCTCCCCCCCTCCCCCCGCCCCGCTCCCCTGAGCTGTCACAGCTGGCCTCCATGTGCTGTCATGTCAGGCTCAGTGGGCCCTTTCATGCCCTGCTCCCCTCCATTAGGTTGCCCCTCCCGATTGGGGCTGAAGTGCCCGTGTCACCCTTGGGCAGCTCCTAATTACACTGAGCATGCTTGAGCTGGCAGGGGCTCGGGGGCCTGCTGCACAGACAGTTGCCAGCTCAATTTCATGCTAGAGTGGAGGGCAGCTCGGCTGGTCAGGGCTGTGCCACCTGTCAGGTGACAATGCTCTTGTGTGGTCCACATGTCCCTTTGGGCACCATCAGCCTTCGTGTGTCACCCTTCCTCCCCTAGCCCTTTGGAGATGCTGACTCAGCAGGTGGCGCTCTCTGTGACTGACTGTGGGTGCGGAAAGTCAAAAGCCATGGCCTCCTGCCCCACTGTAGCCCCCTCAGTGCCTGATAACTCTGACTCCCTGTTCCCCCGCATTTCCTCTCAGACGTTTGCTAAACCATTGCCGGGTTTCTTTTGGATACAGCCTGCTTTTCTGCAGCCTCCCCCTCCGGGAGCTTGTCTTACCCTTCGTTTGATTCCAGTAGAGCTAACGCATGATCTGTACGTGAGGTGATGTATGTTACAGTGCCTGGTAAACTGAGGGCTACTATACACGATTGGTGTTATGAGTCCTGGGGGCTGGGCTGGGGAGTCTGCCTTGCAGGGGCTCCCCAAGGCCTGGCCCCAGTAACCCTCCACTTGGGTTTATTGATTCCATCACTCTGGGCAGGAAAGCTGGGGACAGCCATCTCGGGAGGAAAGGGGGAGAAGCGTACCCTCGGAGGCCGCCCACCCTCCATCACCCCTGGTTCCTTCTCACAGAAGCTGAAGGGGAAGGGCCCCTGATTCTGTTTCAATGACAGTCTTTTTGACGAGCACCTACTGCTCCATGCCAGGTGTGGGAGTGCAGGTGGATAAGTGGTCTTTGCCCTCAGCTCAGCGAGAGGCCATGTGGGTGGTTTGTCCCCTCCCCAGCCTGCACCCCCTCCCTCAGCTCTCCTGGCTTAGAAGGGCTCCCAGGTGGCCATAGTGGGGCCCTTGGGAATGACAACAAACCACGGCTACTGAGGGGAGTCCCTGAGTGGGGGAGTCCCTGAGTGGGGGAGTCCCTGAGAGAGGGGACAGGAAGCTGAAGCCAGCGTGAGAGGGAGCGGGAGGCTGTTCACCCCAGAAACCACCCTGTCCTCGCCACCCTCAGGCCTGGAGCCGTAGGGAAGCCTTAGGGACCCTTCACTGACCCAGAGATGGCAGCCCGTTGGGGACTTGGAGGCGGGCACAGGGACTTGCGCAGAGAGTTGACCCGCACTGTGGGGTGCCACCAGAAGCATGAAAGAACTGGCTGTGCAGGTGGCATTAGGGGACCTGAACTGGAGAAGGGACACGGACACGGAGGGAGGACAGCAGCAAAGACAAAGTTTGTCCTTCTGCAAATTTCTCCCAGAGGGGCCCTTTGCCCAGGAAGTTGGAAGGAAATTGTCCTCTTCCTCCTCTTTCTTGCCCACCTGTGTCTGCAGGTCTGGCCC
>NW_017731414.1:4511824-4518811 GCF_001890085.2 Hipposideros armiger | reverse complement strand
TGTTTGAGGAGGAGATCTCAGGGGGCCATCTGGTCCTAACATCCAACTTCCTGAGCAAAGGGCCCCTCTAGGAGAAATTTCCAGAAGGATGAACCTCGCCTTTGCTGCTGTCCTTCCTCCGTGTCTATGTCCCTTCCCCAGTTCAGATTCCTCAGTGCCACCTGCACAGCCAGTTCTTTCATGCTTCTGGTGGTACCCCACAGTGTGGGTCAGCTTTTCCCACAAATGCCTGCGCCGCCTCCACGTAAGAACCCTGCCTTCTGCTATGCCAGCAGCCTAGGCCTGTGCCCTTTGGACATTGCAGACTCATAGACCCTAAGCTTGCCTCAAGGGGACGAGGGGCTCAGACTAGGAGGGGCACAGGGGCTAGAACAGCCCATCTCTGTTCCCCTAGACTCGTTCCATTGAAGGAGTTCAGGAGCAGTGGTGAGATGGGCGTCATGGCAGCCTGGGGGCGGGGCCTCAGGACGCAGCCTTTCCTTCCACCTATTTATTGAAAGAATGTGGAGATGACTACATGGATGTTTATTTCTCTCATTGGGGTGTGAGCAGGGCTGTGGCCCTCCATCCTTGGAACCCCTTTCGGGAGGGAGTGGTGGGGGAGAGTTAATGGTCAGGGAGGGAGTCCTGGAATTTGAGCCTTCTGTGGTTTTTGCATTAGGTGGTGGAACCTCTTTCTTTCTGCACCACCTCACCCCCCCCCCCCCCCCCCCCCCCCCCCGCATGTGCCACTTTCAGAAAAGGGCAGCTGTTGGGCAACCACCAGCACTGTTCTTTGTGCCTGGGACTGGGTGAGGGGGTCTCAGGTCTGCTGTTGGGGAGGTTACTCAGCCTTCACTGTCTGCTCTGTGTTTTCTGGAAGTCAGGTGGTGTCCACCTGGGACAGACTTCTCCCTGTTTGTGCTCCCTGAGATGCTGGGGTAGAGAAGCGAGCAGGAGGCCCTGAGGTTCCCCTTCCATCCCTCTTCTGGGGCCCTGCCTTAGGAGGCCAAACCAAGCTTGGCTCAGCTCCGTGCCTTGTAGAATTAAGGAGGTCTCATGTTTGTGCAGACATTTGCTGTGCCGTATGCACTGTCGCGTACTGTTACATGGGTCCGCGAGGTACGTTTGTTTGTCCTATTTTGTAGATGAGGAAACTGAGTCTCCAAGAGATGAAGGGACTTGTCCCAGGGTCATTGGCCGAACCAAGACCGGAGCCCAGGGCTCTGGTCTCTCAGGCCCTTCTTTCCTTGGGTCAAGGAGTGATCCCATGGGGGGTGGGCACCAAGGATTAGGACCCTTCAGCCTCAACAGGACAGGCTGGAGGTGTCTGTGGACAGGCTGAGGACAGACAGCTATATGCTAGAACCTTAGGGCAGCTNGGTTTCTGCTCTGTTATCCTGCCAGCCTCAGCCAGGTTCCTTTGGGGACAGCCCTGTGGTGAGAGCTCAGCTGTCTGTCACTTCCCCTTTAAGGATACATTTTTAAGGATCCCCTTGGAATCCGTGACTTTCTTTTCAAGTCCCCAAACTCCTAATGTAAAGGCTAGAGAGCGAGGTGAGCCACAAGCTCTGTGTGTCTTGATCTCTCCGGTCGGACACCCTTGCTACCTGCACCCACCTGAAGGTCTCCTCCCCTTCCCTTCCCTCTGTTCTTCCTTTCATCCATCTGTGTATGCTCCCTTTCTGTACGTCCCTGGGGATTCAGAGATTCAAGTCCCAGTGCCTACCATGGACAGCTTGCAGTCTGACAGAGGTACATGTGGTCATCGTCCGGGGTGAACATGCTGGGGTGGGGGTCTGAACAGGGCTCTTCAGGAGCCCAGGGTGGGGATGCCTCCATCAGCCTAGAGGAGAGAGGCCCTGCAGGCTTCCCAGCAGCTGACCCATTGAGGGATAGGAACATCAGTCAGCTCTGAAGAGGCAGGGAGGGCACGCCCATCCACCTTGGGCAGAGGGGGTTTCGGGAACCGCAGACCACTGAGCCTTGCTACAAAGCACGAGGACACCTGGAGCTGTCTGGACAGGTGGAGAGAGTCCCCCTCCCAAAGGGCTTTGCAGACCTGAAGGCGTTAGGTTCTTACAGTCCTGCTGGTGTCCAGGTGGTGGTGTGGGCCACCGCAGCGGGTCAGGATGTGGTGCTGTGGTCAGATCTGCATTTCAGAAGGCTCACTCTCTGCTTTTGGAGTTGAGAGGGTGGAGGTAGGGATGTCATGGGAGAGGACAATGACGACGGAACCAGAGCAGTGTCAGGGAGGGTGGAGCGGGAGAGATGGAGTGGAGAGATCTTTAGGAGGTGGGCTCAAATGACGGCAAGTGGGTGCTTAGGGAGGCATGCTGGGGGACTTGGGGGGGGGGAGAGATGACCCCTTCAAAACTGGAAACATGGGAAAGCAGTGTCACCATGCGAGGAAGCGATGCCCAGCTCAGGTGGGGACATGATGAGTTTGAGGCACATCTGGGGCATGGAGGCGGGAATTTATTTAGGCATTTGGTTATAGGGTTAAGTCTTGAGGGCGGAGTTTTGTCCAAGAAGTCCCATTATTTACCCCTGAGTGAATTAGTGGTGATGGTGTTGGAGTGTGTGAGGCCACCCAGGGAGGAGGGCTGAGTCTGGGGCACCTGGAATGCCAGTGGTGGGGACCTAAAAGCATCTGAGGTGGCAAAGGAGCCAGGAGAACATGTGCCTAGGGGGCTGGGGGTGGGGAAGCTTCTGAAGGGGGCGTGGCCCGCAGCACTGAACGCCACTGAGAAGAGGGTCCCTGGGCATGGCCGGCTCCTCCCCTCCAGGCTTCCAGCTCTCCCAGCTCTTCTCCTTTCTTCTCTATGTTCCTCGTCACATACATTTCTTTCTATTCTGGCCTCTCGTCTTTTTTAACCCCTCCCTTGCTGTTTCCTTCTCTATATGTGAGACCTCGCGTATGAAGCCGAGCTTCAGCACAGTTAAGTCCGGACAAGCTACATACCACCCCCTTCTCTGGGCTGTTACGGGGAAGGTAGCAGCTGGGATGGTGAGAGGCAGAGGTGATGGAGGTGGTCCTGATGTCTCTGCGTCTACCTGCTCTCTCCGCCCCACAGGGAACGCCATCCAGGCCTTTGGCAATGGCACAGATGTGAACCTCTCCCCTAAGAACCCCTCGTTCCAGGCCACGCAGGCCCCTCGGGCGGAGAAAACGCCTTCTTTGCCAGATGACCTCAGTGATAGCACCAGCCTGGGGACCAGCGTCATCACCACCTGCACATCTGTCCAGGTGAGGGGCTGTGGCTCTGTAGATGGGGGGTGGAGCCAGGGCAAGCTGAGACCCTAGAGAAGCACCGTGATGTCAGAGGCAGGTATGGGAAGGGAGCAAAGTGGAGGCCAGGGGCGGGGCACGCAAGCTCCTCCCTTTGGATCAGGAACCCAGGAAGCAGGGACGAGCTGGTGAGGGCTCATTTCCCATGCGTTCATTTATGGAGCGTTCACCTTGCAAGTTCCATCACAGGATTGTACTAGATAGCATGGGGGACAGGAGAAATGGAGTGGTTTCTGTGTATTAACCATCTGCTGCTGCTTCCCAGGTATGTGCTAGTAGATTCTACCTGCTTCATTTAATCCTCACGTGGTGAGGTGCAAGTGTTCTTGTTTTACGCACAGGACACTGACTCAGAGGGGACGGGCGACAATGCCCACAGTGTCACAGCTGGTTAGAGGTGGAATGAGTTTTCACCCAAATCTGGCTCCAAATACTACGACGTCCATTTGTCTGTCTGTCTGTCCCTCGTCCATCCACCCNATTCGGGGGCCTGCGCTGCTCCTCCTGTGTCCTCAGCATGGCATGGAGAGTGACGTTGGGGTAGGGAGGACATCGTTCACCTGGGGTCCAGCAGGGTGACTCTGGAGCCTGGTGGTGAGGTGTGGGGGAGAAGGAGCCATCTCTCCCTGGTGTGTTCACGTCACCTTGCATGGGACCCAGACTCACCTTGGCAGGGTGAACGGGTCTTTTTTTCATTCTGTCAGACATAGGGAAAGCTGTTTCCTGTTTGCACGGGCCAGTGGCAGGCACAGCATTGGGGACAAGACACCTCAGTAGAGGAGGGAGATAAGGGCGATCAATGCCTCCTCTCTGTGCCCCAGCTCTCTCATGTCACCCTGTGAGGGAGGTAGGCAGGCATGGCTCACTCCACTTGATAACTGGGGACACTGAGCACAGAGACATGACAGGCTTACCCAAGGTCACACAGTGGGCAAGAGATGCACAGGGCACAACTGTGTGACAGACCCTCTCCCCTCCCAGCATCTGTACCTGCCCTCCCTTCACTGGGAGGGGGTGGGGGTCCCACCGGCCCCTCTACCTGGTGCCACAACTCTTTCACCTCCGCTTCTGGAAGGCTTGCTTTCTTTACACCCCTTTCTCCTCTGAACATGGCCTCGTCTGTCTTTGTGGGTTGTCATAGGCTCCTTGTTAACGCTTTCACTCTTCCAGCCTGTGGGGCCCAGTGGCATTTTGAGGGGCCTCGTGGATGGTGAGGCCAGGCAGGATCCTCAGGGCTCCTGGTGCCAGTGACTGGAGCACTGACCTTGCAGAATGGACGTGAGCCTGTGCGCCAGGTGGGAGTGGAGCTGTCTGGGAGGCGCCCACACCTGCAGATGGGGCCCCCCGCTCTGCTTAGTGGGCAGGAGGCTTCCGCAGGAGCCTGGCCCGATCGGCTTGCCGCCCTGTCCCGATTAGCTAGGATTTCCTTCCTGACACGCGTGCCGTGCCCATCCTCAGTCTCTCAGTTACGTGGCAGGAGCTCAGTACATGTTTGCAGAAAGGATGAGTGGATGTCTATCTCCTCATCCTGCCCCAAGAGGTTTGAAGGAGACAGATAAAAAAAATCAGTAGGGTCTGCCTCCTGGGAATGTGTGTTTCTGTTGGAGAGACCAAACAAGGCAACATCAGTAAGTCTCTAAGCAATTAAGAATGGGATTGCCTGGTCCAGACGATGTGTATAACTGGAATACAGAGGTGAGTGGTCAGAAAGGGCTTCCCGGGAAGGACTTGCAGGTGGGTCCTGTGGCCGGAGGGTGCGAGGCCTTATGTGTGATCAAATGGCATTAGAACGCACTCCTGTATTTCAGCGAGGAGATGGTGTTTGCTTGCCTTCTTGACCGGGAGGTGATGATAACTAGGGGCTCTGCTTGTAGTCTAGCTAGCAGCCCCACGTCCTGCAGGAGCTTAGTTCTGGCTCGATGTTGCCCGCCTATGGCCCTCCTCAGTACGGGGCTGGGCCACATTCCTCCTTCTGGGGGGAGGTATTTGGCCAAAGCGAACAATGCAGTGCTGTATGAGTGTNGAAATAATTACAGTCTTAAAGCAACTTTATTAAAAGAGAACATAACACACAGCGTATTAGTATCTTTTGAAATTTACATCCGGATCTTGTCAGTTCATACACTTACCGTTTTTCCCTGTTTGTAACCAGGGTCCATAGATGCTGTTGTTTCCTGCTTTTTATCCCTTAACATGAGTTCATGTTTGAATTTTCATATATTGGCATAATCTGCATCCTTGTCATTTTAAGCAGCACCATAGCTTTCTGTGGCTTATCTGACTGTTCCATTCCTCCCCAGTTGAGCTGGGGAGAGAACCCCAAGCCAGGCATGTGTTCCTTCCTGAATTTTACCATCATCCATGTTCCAAGTTGCTCTCACAGAAATGCTCCTGCATAGGTTAGTCCGATGCTTTGGGGGTTTGCTTTTTCGTCTGTGTCCTTTTCACTGTGTGCCTTTTCTGGTTGCTTTGAACTTGGACAGAGAAATCATATCAAATCAGAGAGTGAAGCTAAATAGTAATCAATAGTTTTTCTGTTTTAAGTGACAGAGACCCAATTAGCTTAAGAAAAATTAAAGAGGAATCTATTGGTTTCCGATAAGATATAGAAAGGGCAAGAGAGTATCCAGGACTCAAATAGGTCTCTGTCTCTTTGTCTCCTTGTCTCTTGTTTCATCTTCTCTCTGCAGGTTAGATACATGTTTATTCTTCACTTGATCTTAGCCAAAAGGCCGAGAAGCGATGCATGTTTATTCTTATTTGGACCATGGGGCTATAGCTAAGGGTCCCAGTTTCTCTGGGCTCATGTTCACGGTGTCTCATAACTGGAAGGAAAAGAATGTTTTCCTGTGCCTGCTCCATTAGGAACACCTCAGGAAAGGCTCTGTTTGGCCTAGCTTGTGTTACTTCCTTCTCCCTGGACCAGTCCGTGTGTCCAGGAAAAGAGTGTGGTTGGCCCTGCCTGGGTCATGTCCACCGGAGGCTGGAGTGCCATGGTTGGCAGCCTGTCTGGAGGAGGAAGTCCCCAGCCCACTCCTAGGGGAGAATCTCGTCTGGGCAGAAAGAATAAGTGCCTAGTGTACCCGTACAGAATAAATAGGGGGGAAGGAAGCCAGTTGGTACCTAATGTCACAAAACAAGTAGTGTCTGGGAGATGGGGGTGAAAGGATGGAGGACCAAGCTATCCGCAGTGAGCCCCAGAGGTGTCAGAAAGCAGCCATGTGGGTGAAACTCACGTTCCCCTTTCTCAGTGTCACATAACATTGAACCCACTTAACTGCTGGAGGGGACCTCAGAAAGCCATTCCAGAGGCTTTTGAGGGTCTATTAAAACCATTTTCTCCGCTTTTTCATAAATTGTCTGTGAAGCCCATTACGAGTGATTTGCCCTTCTGGGGAGCCCCTTTTTACCTCCATGAAATATTACAGTGCCCTGTTGGTTTGCGGGAGGCAGTGCTGGTGGCTGCCCTGGAAGCTTTGTGAGCAGTGGTGGCTCTTGGCAACAGAGCCAGAGGAAGGACCTTATCCTCACTGGCAGGTGCCTGGCCCAGGTACACTGGCTGTAAGATATGTGTCTGTGCGACCCGCCTCTCGGAGCTACCCTGTCCTCGCTGTGAAATATGTCTACTTTGTGGGGTTGTTCAGAAAATTAAATAAGATAACAGTGTCTGGCACATAGTGGGTCCTCAGTAATCATTGTCTCCCTTTCCTCTTTCT
>NW_017731414.1:4504227-4506839 GCF_001890085.2 Hipposideros armiger | reverse complement strand
ACTGTGAAAATACCTTTTAAACTATATACTAAGGTCACTTCTGATTTATTTGCGAAGTAAGGATACCGAGTCCCTGAGAAGCAAGGACTCACCTCGTGCTACCTTTGAGTTAGGGGCCCAGCTGATGTGAGAGCCCCAGCCCTTTGATCCTCGCCATCTCCCTTGTCCCCCACCTTGCTGCCTCTGTGGGCTGCAGGGATTAGGGACACACGAGGCCTGGTTGGTGTCGAATCCCTCCAGAGAGCTTCTTCCTTCTCCCAAACCCCATGCCTCAGGGTCCTGGGGCCTCCAGGCTAACCAGAATTTGTCCTGTGGTGGGACCCAGGCAGCAGCCTGCTTTGAATGGGGTTCTCTCAGCCTGTCCTGGTGTCTCTCTCTCTCTCTACCTGCTCAAAGGGGAGCTGCATTCGGAATGACCTTTGGGATGGTTTTGTGAGGTACCTTATGGTGTGGAGAGAGCAGGGACAAGGAGTCAACAGCTGGGCTCTGGTCCACCTGTAGTGTTCTCACTGAGCACGTATCTGCTGAGGTCCTGCTGTGTGCCATTGCTGGGAGAGTCCCAAGGAGCAAGACCTTATTATCCGTCACTTGCACCTGCTGCAAGACACGAGGGATATGACACTTGAGGACCCCATGGCAGAGGGCACTTACCTATAGGAGGCAGTGACAGGGAGGGAAGGTGGTGCCCCAGCCCAGGCTGATGGTGACGGTCCATGGCCAGGGTGCTAGTGGCCAGGGCAGAAGGAAAAAGGAGCAGGAATTGCTGTGCAGGTTAGATGTGGTTCTCTGGGCACCATGTGACCCTCCACATCTGGTGCAGGGGTGGGGGGGCAGGGGAGCTGGGGACAGACTCTGTCAGAGAGCGCCTGCCTCCAGGCAGTTCATAGCTGAGGGGGGAACCCAGGGCTGTGCGCATACAGTCCTGAAGCAGTGTCACTGGTGCTGACAGAGAGGAATCAGTGATGGCAGGTTACGTCCCCAGGGGGAGAAAAGGCCGATTCTGCTTAGTGGGATGAGAAAGCTGGTGGAGAGAGGCATGGGGGGCTTTGCTCTAGTTTGATGTGGAAGACACAGGTCAAGCCCGCCCTCGGGATGTGTCACCAAGGGGGATTCTCGTACCTCCTTGGACCTCTGATGCATCTTATGAGGTAGCTGGGGCTGGGTTATTGTACCCATTCTTCAGGTGGGAAGACTGATGTGTGACAGGACTCGGGCAAGGTCACCAGGAGTGTGGCTGAACAGAAAGCAGCTCTCAGCTTTCCTGACTTGGCCCCAGGCACTCTCGCAAACCTGCTCTGGGGTCTCTGTGTTCCTCTGACGCACAGATCCATCTAGAGCATGCCATGTCTAACCCGGGTGCCCAGCTCTCTGGGAGTCCCACCCTCCAGGTGCTCCCAGCGTCCAGCCTCGGCTTGGTGCCCCCCACAGTCCTCCTCTGCCACTGCCTGGCTTTTTCCACCCCAGGAAGCTGCGGGAGGAACTCTTCTACCACAGAGGAGACGGGAAGGCAGCCACGCTAAACTGTTCTCTCCATGGGTCTTCTCCTGACACCAGGTCTCGGCTGGCGGACTTCCATGCCAATTGTCGTGCCTCCTACCAGACGCTCACCAGCTGCCCTGCCGACAATTACCAGGCGTGTCTGGGCTCCTATGCTGGCATGATTGGTAAGCCACCCCCTGTGCGTCTAGGCTCACAGTGGGCTCCAGGCTGCCCCAGCCTCAGCAGGCAGGGGCCCAGACCAAGCTCAGGGCCAGTGGGTGGACAGGCTGAGCTCGCCCGTCTCTGTGGCAGTTTCAGCCAGAGGTACCATGGGAAACCAGAGGCGAGGCCGGCTCTTTATCGGGCAGGAGAGGGCTCCAGGGACCTCATAAGCTTGGAAATAAGAGGAAAAAGTAACATTTATTGCATGGTTCCGACATTCCAGGTGCTGCATTAAGCAGTTTACAGGGGCTATCTTATTTAATTCTCACAACAGCACTTACCAGGGAGGTGTTGGGATCTCCATTTTACAGATCAGGCAACTGAGGCTTACAGAAGTGGAGCAGCTTGCACAGGTTCACCTAGCGAGTACATAGGGGCACTGAGGTCCAAGCCCAGGATGTGAGCCCAGCTGCCCTAAGTCCAGACCACACTCTGCTTGGTGGTCAAGGAGAAAGCAAGGGCCATGCTGAGGGAGGGGCTTCTGGGTGTCTCCTCGGCCATCCAGGTCTGTCCTCTGTGCCCACACCCCTCTGCTCGCTCTGATCCCTGTGGTTGCTAGGATAGTAATGCTCTGAGTTTGAATCGTTAGTTAAGATGATGTTGGTTTGGGGGCAGATGGGAAGGAGGAAAGGTCCCAAGCCTCTTCTCTGTGGTGCCTGAGGTCTGGGGGCCCAAAGAGGACGCCTCACTGTTCTCCTCTCCTTTGCCCCCTTTTCTCCCTGCCCAGGGTTTGACATGACACCCAACTATGTGGACTCCAGCCTCACTGGCATCGTGGTGTCCCCATGGTGCAGCTGTCGCGGGAGTGGGAACATGGAGGAGGAGTGTGAGAAGTTCCTCAGAGACTTCACTGAGAACCCCTGCCTTCGTAAGTCCTGCAGTGTCCCCTCCCCAGGGGCCCTCACACCCCT
>NW_017731414.1:4458198-4493928 GCF_001890085.2 Hipposideros armiger | reverse complement strand
TCTGCTCCCTGCCCCACTTCTTGCCCTTCCCCCCTCCCCTCCCCCTCTACTTCCTTCCCTTCTTCTCTACACCCTCCCCTTCCCCTCCACACGCTCTTCCTCCCCCCTACTTCTTCCCCTCCTTCCTGCTCCTCCCTTCCCTCACCTCCCCTGTCCCCTCTCCTTCCACCCCTGCCTCCTTCCTTTCCCCACTTCATCAGCTCCCCTCCCCTCTGCTCCCTCCACACCCGCTCTTCCCTGCCCTGCGCTCCTTGTCTCCTTGGGTGCTGCCTTTCCCTTTTCTTTCTACTTCTCCCTTCCTCTTATTTCTTCTACCTCTTCCCTCTTTCCTCTCCCCTTCCTTTTATGCCTGCAATTGCTGACAACACTCCATCCCTTCTCCCCTTTTAAGAGGAACCTGTCAAGTGCCACTCACACTGAGCTGCAAAATCCAGCCATAGGCCAGGCTGCTCCCGAGTGTCCACACCAGACTCCGTCTCCTCACCCTGGCCGAGACCTTGGTCCTGGGGCTCCTGAGCTTTGCTGCTTCTCTCTGTGGGGGTTGACCTGGGGTGCAGCATTCCAGAGCCAGTAGTGTCGAGGATCCTGTGCTCCCCAAGAGCTGGCATCCCGTCATAGAAGGTTGTAGGGCTAGGCCTAGAGGTCATCGAATTGAGTTGTTTTCTCAAACCTTATTTATTTTTAAGCAGTAGACTATTTTTAAGTACAATTTTGTGCCTAACTCATATATAAAACAAAAACAGAGCTGCGTTGGTTGAGTTGAAGGTGAGGACTTTGCTCCTGGCTGTCTGACAGCACAGGTTCCATATTGAGTGAGCATTGTGGGGAGGCACACAGGAGGGAGACACGGACTTGGAGGGGTGGAGACAGACCTGCCACACCTGCAACAGTTAGAGAAGGAAAGGATGCCAGGAGAAACAGGTACTGGGCCATGTGGCACAGAGCCCAACAGGCCATAGGACGTCACGGGTGGGGACCTAGCAGGGGCTGGGAGTGACTGAGGGAGGTGACCAAGTGAGGACTGCTGAAGGTGGGGGGTAGTTGGAAGACATTGGTGACAGCACAGTCTCCGAGGTGGGGCATGCAGGCCATTCCAGCAGCGGCCTCCCGCAGCCCTAGCTGGAATTACACTTGGTCCTGGGCTGTAGAACACAGTCCTTGGGGCCAAAGGGCCTTAGAGCACCAGCCCATTTCCAGGGATGCAGGTTGGTGGCTTGGCCAGGCTGGATCTTGGCGACTGGGGTCACTGGTGCTGTGGTCTTGGATAGGATCCTCTTGGGTCTGGTCCCTAGTTCCAGTCCCACTGCAGTCATTGTCACTGTGGCCACATCTCTACCATTGGTAGTGACTCTGCTCTTGACTGGACCTCTGTGTGACAGCTGGTGCCTTGTTTAGCTAACCAGGTGCCTTGGGTGGCAGATTGTCTGTGATGTCCAAGGGATTAGTATTACTTCTAGCCAAGAACAGTGATTTAGGCATAATTTCTTGGGCTTCCCAATTGCTTCTGGTGGCCAGAGATTCCCCACAGGTGCCTTGAGCACCAAGGCATTTGAAGCCAAATTAGAAACTCCACATCCCCCAGCTGCTTCCCATAGATCACTGTTATGATGATGATAACAAACGACTGTCCTTCATGCACACCCTCTGGTCCTGCATCCAGTTGGTCATGCCAGGGGTGGAGAACCCTGGAGTCATCACCATGCCAGCTTTCCTTTCTCATTCTTCACCTTGACCACAGAGCTCCCAGGTGCCACACATCTGTTTAGATGGAATGGCCAACACTGTTGCCAGATGTCCGCCCAACATGCACCAGTGGCAGACATCACTAGTCAATCACAGCTGTCTTCCCCATGAACCCAAACGAGAACTCATGGTCTTTCTGGAACTGGCACTCAGATGCCAGTTCTGATCTGTGGCATTCATTCATTCGTGCATTCATGCATTCATTCATTCGTGCATTCATTTATTCATTCATTCATGCATTCATTTATTCATTCATTCATGCATTCATTTATTCATTCATTCATGCATCAAGTAAACTATTTACTGAGCTGCTGTTATGAGCCAGACACTGCTCAACACGAGGAAAAGAAGACATGTTCCCTGCCTTGTCCAGAAGAGCTCTGAGTATGGCAGAGAGAACTGTGAATGGTTTATTACCATATTATACTGTAAGTTGGAGAACAGAATTAGAGCCCAGAGGAGACAGGTCTTAGTCACTGAGGAGACAGGTCTTAGTCACTGATGGGACCAGCACACTTCTCATGTGCCCTGTGCTTCATGAGGCCAGCAGTGGATGGCAGGGCCATGGAGTGTTGGGTCTTGTCTGAGTCACGGGACAAAGCCTGGCCAGAGACCCAGCTGCAGCGACCTGTCCTTACTAGTGCTTTCTCTCCCACAGGAGCAGGGGCTGAAGGCCAATAGCTCTAAAGAGCTAAGCATGTGCTTCACAGAGGTGAGTGGGGGCCGACTGAGGTGGTGCGGGGGACTGGTCACATGGGTCTGTTTCCAGGCCAGCCTTGGACTCAGAGCCCTCAGATGACATTGCGGGCCTGGGCAGCTGAGCTCCTGGCCTGCCTGTACCTGGGTGGGCACTCACTCTGCTGGGGGGGTGGGGGTGGGTGCAGAGGCTGCAGCCAGGGCCCTTGGCTGTCTCTCTGGGAGAGACGTAAGTGGCTGCTCTGAGCAGAGGCCCTTCCAAGCCTTTCTGACTCTAAGAAGAATGTACGGAGCACCTGCTCTGTGCCAGTTCTAGGATGTGGAGGTAATAGAGATGGAGAAAGACACAGTCCCTTCCTAGAAGGAGCTCCAGCGCATGAGTGTGTCTATGGCTATATATGTAGTCTGTCTATAACTTCAAAAGGCAGCATCCGATTTACAGGGGGAGGAGAGTGTAGTCAAAGTTATGCAAGGGAGGCTTCATGAAGGAGGAGGGATTTGAAGAAATTTAGGAAGAGGAAGAACAAAGCTTCCCTCTCCTCTGAAGAAGTAGGTCTTTGTGGACCCCAGAAGCTTTTTCTCTTTGAGGCCTTTAAACCGCCTGCCCCCTCCCCCTTCCACCCCCACCCTCAGCCTGCAGAACCTCTTCCTTGCTGGGCAGTGTTAGCCAGGTTGTCTTGTGGACTGTGGCCTTGTCTGCCCCAGCCTGGGGGCTGGGTGGTGGTGGTGGTGTTAAGCCCAGCTCCTTAGAAGCCTGGCTCTGTCTCCAAGCTAGAGTGCCAAGGCGCATGCCTCGGGGGGCAGGGGCGTGAGGAGTCCAGCTCCCGGGTCCTTTGCCTGCTCCCAGCCCTACTGACTTTTTTTTTTTTTTTTGTCTTCCATATTCTCTTTGCTTCTGTCTCCCCTTCTGCTATGGCCTCAGCTCACGACCAACATCATCCCAGGGAGTAACAAGGTGATAAGACCTAACTCAGGCTCCCGCAGAGCCAGATCTTCAGCCACCTTGACCGCTGTTTCCTTCCTAATACTGAAGCTGGCCTTGTAGGCTCTGGGCACCGTGTTGAGATTTCTGAAAGCTATGCGGACGAGAGCACCCGCCTGACGAAATGGAAACACACACACACACACACACACACACACCCACCCACACACACACACCTTGCAAAAAAAGATTTTTCCCACCTTGTCTCTGAACCTGTTTGCTCCCAGGTTTCTTCTCTGGAGAAGTTTTTCTAAACCAAACAGACAGTAGGCGGGCAGCCTGAGAACCACCTGGAGGTCCCCTGGTAAGGGCACCCCAGGGCCAAGGCGGGCACGAGGGTCATGCCCTGCACTTTCTTCTGGTATTTTCCTCTCTGGACCCTGCTGCCGGAAGAGACCAAGATGAGACCCCTGTGACCCAAGGGACTTGTGGCTGTGCCTGATGTGGTCTGGGGCAGGACAGTGGCCGCTGCTGTTATCAAACTGCCCACTTCGGGGACCTGCTAGGGGCTGGCAGGGGGCCACAGGTGGTGGAGCAGGGAGGCTGGCTCTTGGGGTCCAGTTGGGCACCTTTAGCACCTCCACTTGGCTTCAAGGGTGGAGTTTATTTTGCCCTCCCTCTTGGGCCGGGCAGATCTGCGCCTGGCCTGTGGAGGGCTGTGACACTGAGGTCCCTCCTCTCCCACTGTAGCACAGGGGGCTGGGCAGCTCCAGGGGCCGGGGAGCTCAGCCCACCTGGGAGACCTTTGCGGGCAGAGGGAGCAAAACTCGGGCTCTGCTCTGAGCTGCTGCTTCCGCCTTGGCAGGAATTTTGAAATCAAAGAGAAATGATTCTTTGTTGGCTCTTTTGTGTTTTCGTGGGTCCATTTGGAGGGTCTCCCTTTGGAGAGAGGGGCTGCGGAGAGGGGCAGAGAAGACTACGGGGAGATGTCCTTGGTCTCTGCAGCTCTCTCTCCCCTCTTCCACCTTCTGTTTCCTCATTTCCGAGATGTACACCAACTGTATGTACACGACATGTTTCCCTGCTCAACATATATGTATATACACATCCATATACATATATTGTGTGGTTCCCCTTTCTTTCCTTTTTTTAAGAAACAAAACTATCGAAATAATACCCCCACAGATGAGCGAAATGTATTATTGTAAAGTTTATTTTTTTTATGACGTTGTCTATAATGGGATAAAAGGAGATTGACTTGCTGTGTCCCGGCCTGTCGGGCTGCCAGGCCGTAAATGAGGGCTTCTGATCGTACTCACGCTGAGCCCAGGCTCCAATAAACGTCCTAGGAAGCAGCTTGTTTTCTGCCTCACTCTGGTGTGCCTTCTCCTCTGGTTCCTGGCTGCTTCCCCGGGGCTCCCGGTGGGCCTTGGGGAGAGTGTGTGCGCATGTGCGTGCGTGTCTCCCTCCATCCATCATGTGTGCTGAGTGTGGGTGATGCAGCTAGCTCCCTTAGGTAGGTCTAAGCGTCCCACTGTGCTGAGTCTGCCGGGCCACTCACCTTTCTCCTACCCCACCCCCCCTTCCCAGTCAGTGCCTGTTGGTCCCAAACTGGAAGGGAATGGAAGTGGCCATGGGGATGGAGGAGGGAGAGACAGCTTGATGTCACACCTTGGGTATGTTTTTATCTTACGGATGCCTGAGGTGCTCCTGTTAGTCTTATGTAGAGGATGGTGGTGTCTTCTTACTGGGACTCTTGGTTTATTTACGGTATGTGAGTGTGAAGGCAGGGACCTGGCCTCCTGGGTCCCACCAGGGAAAGAAGACAACTGTGGTCCACCTCTTCTCTTTTTCTCTGTTTGCCACCCAGCCACCACCAGATGCTGGGCCTGCCATGTTACCTTGGAGAGCATCTCCCAGGAGAGGACCAGGAGGATGCCTGCCAGTTGAATGCATGTGCGCATGTGTAGGCCTGTGAGTGTTCATGTGTGTGTACGAGTATACAAGGCAGGAAGGAGGGGGAAGATGGCCAGGTGAGGGATGTGCCGGCTGTCCGTGTGGCCTTCAGGACTGACTGCACATGATCCCTCCCTGTCACCATGGGGAGATGGGACGCCGTTTTCCACTCTCCCAATCCTGGGGCCTCCCCAAATGGCTGTTTTTTTTCTGGTCACACATTCACCATATCCATGGTGGTGGTCACCGTGACGTCCTGTGTTCCGGCCTCTGTGTGGAGGGACAGCGAGTCAACCAGCCCTCTTCCCCAGCCACCACGGGCCTGACTGTGGAGGCCACTTGGGATCCATGTTTTCTGCAAACAGCAAAGTCTGGCTAACTGAAAGGCTTTGGGGGCAGGTGGCTCACAGTGTCAGTGGGAAGTGGGAGGACAGGGGAGGCTAAGGTAGGCACCAAGGTCATGTGAAGGGCTAGACAGCAGGATCTACAGGTCAGCATGCTGCTGCCTCTGTGATGAACGACCACCAACCATCGTCCAGCCGGCTGAACTGGGGTCCTGTGTCTACTTCCTACTATTCTTGAGTGCGAGGATATATCATGTCTGGCATCCTGAATAGGAAATAAGCCCCTGGATTGCATAATGGGGGAGAGGAAATTTCCTAAGAGGAAATGGGGGTGCTATGATGAAGGAAGAATGGATGCTGGGTAGCTTTACTCTGCCCTAAAATGCCTCCCCATTCAGGCATCACAAAGCTGAAATTTTACCATTAAGTATTAATTCCTTTGGCTGAGATGATTCCTGTTCTCTGTGATCCTCTCACAATGTGTCAATAAAACTGGGGAGAATAAAATGTTACTATCTTACTGTTAATTAGCTTAACGGTTTGAATGAGTCTTAGAAACATTAAGACTTTTGGGCCTAGACATTAAGATTGGGCTTGGGGGGACAGATAAGAGGCAAGAAATAGGAAAGAAATCAGGAGAAGGATGGTGGGGGTGGCCAGAGAGTGATATTTAGTTATTTTGGAGTTCTTTTGGGGAGAGTCACCGCATGCAGCGTAGGCCCACTATGCATGTGCAGCAAAGTCTATGAAATGAACTTTCTTTGCTGCCAGTCCCCTGGGGACTCCCGATCTGGGCCATGCGTTGTTTGTAAGGCTGTGCTGGCCTACGTTTTCTAAGCTCTAGTACCTTGTCAAGTCAGAACCGCAGAGGAATGCCTCTCCCCTCGCTGGAGAAAGCTTACAGCCTGGGGCGATTGTGCTCAGCTGAGAAGCCAGACATCAGCTTCCCACCTGGCTCTTGCCCCTGACGCTCTCCTCTCAATGCTGCTAAGACCACGTGGACCAATGTAAAGGCCCAGCGAATCCCCGTGGCTGTGGAGGATCCAAGGAGGCCGGTTAATGGGCTCAGGGCACTCGGCATCCAGTGAGCCCTGGTCCTGTGCTGACCTGGTGGTGGGCTGCACATCTGGCCTTGTTCCGAGGCCAGACATGAGGTCGTTTTCTCAGTTTCCCGCACTGCAGGCCCTGCCTTTATAACCTGCTTGGCAACACAAGTTTCCCAGGCCTGAGCCCAACCTGGTTCCCTTAAGGCCTTCCCAGACATAAGCCCTGACTTAGTCCTCAGGCCTTAGCTGGGCCCCGCTGTCTCCACCAGGCTGTCCTGATACCAGGCAGCTCCAGGCATCAGGGTGGCTGCCTCTTACCTGCTGCCCAACTCCTGCCCATGGCTCACCTGCTCACAGAGATGCCCACCTGGGAGCCCTGGTTAACCTCCCCAGTGCTGGTGAACTGTTGGCCCCTGGGCTCCCAGGGTCTAACGGTCCACCTTCAATGGCTTAGCTTCACGCCAAAGGGCCATGTGTGTGTACATGTGCTCACGCGTGCACACTTGCCTGACTTTAGTGCCCAGCCCTATCCCACCGATCACCAAATGACCATATAATACTTTCCTTTACTCACATAAGGGCAAAGCCCCCACGTCGCCTGCTGCCTGGAGAAATTCTTTGCCAACCATTTCTAATCTGTGAAGTGAGTTTAACACAGGCCTTTCCTCCAAGTCAGCTAGGATGCCAAGGGAATAAACTGGTCGCACACTCTGTGATGATACAAGTAATTGTGTTCATAACCTGTTGCCCATTCTTTTAAGTCTCAGTGGGGGGGTAGATATTTGTCTTTTAGAAATGGACTAAAGTTTTTAGGAAAAGCCAGTCATTTGGAGCCCCGAGTGGTAAATAGGGTTGGTAACGTTCTTAATGGCTGGATTCTAGTCACCTTGTTCAACCTTGGTTGCCTCACTTACAAAGTTATATTAGATGATGATAAAGATCCCTATCAACTCTGAACAAGCTCCAGTGAGGAGGGGAGGGAAGGGGAGAGAAGCAAGACAGACAGACACACAGAGATGGACAGAGGTGACACCGAGGAGCCTTCCTGCCCAGGGCCGCCTCTCTGAGCAATGGGAGGGAGCCCAGTCTGCCCAGGTGACCACCTTGAATTTCTAAGTTCTGATGTGTTTTCTAAAAACCTGGCCTCTTCACTTCACTGTACACTTCCTACGTTAAAACAAGTGAGTAAATAGAAAGGACGTTGAAGTCTTCTCAGAGGTGCTGTTGACAAAATCAGGGCTGTGCAGACCATCAATTAACTAGAACATTACTTGCCACATTCTACTTCTAGAGTGAAGTGTTTTTGTTTGTTTGTTTTTTTTGGTACCATACCTTCCAGAGCAGAAAAAGGGGATTGGACATTTTAGGAGGATTTTCATAGCACTCCTGAAATTCCCAAGCCAAAATCAGATGCAGATATTTAAAAATATATGTATTTAAGATTAACAGATGCTCATATAGCCCTCACCCTGTGCCAGGCACTGTCCCAAGTTGCATAAATATGAACTCCTTTTCTCCCCCTGGGATGCAGTCAGGTTGGCACTGTATTCCCATTGACAGAAGAGCAGACTGAAGTTACCATCTTGTCCAAGATGGTGCAGAGGGGAGGTGGCAGCACTCAGATGCAAACCCAGGCGGGCTGGCTTATGTGTCTATGCTTTAACCACCCTGCCAGCCTGCTGCTCTGATCGGAGCTGCTCCATTGCACCCTGCCCTCTGCTGGCCTGTGGCGTCTCCCTCGGTGGTGGGGAGAGAGGAAGCTCCAGTTAACCTGGGCTTTATTGCTACGCTCTCTCCTTCCTGCCGAGCCTACAGGGCAAGTGGCAAGGGAGTTCTAGAAACTAGTTCATTAAATCAAGTGTGGTGTGGACTCAAGAAGGGAGAGAAGTACAAGGAAGATGCTGCCCCAGTCATGGCCCCCGCCCCAGGGCAGTGGAGGGTGGGGGTGAGCACGCTACTTCGGGGTTTGTCCTTCCTGATTTTCTTGCGTTGGATGATGGCTGTGTTGGGAAATGGCTTTGGATGGAAGAGCAGCTCTCCAAGAAGACTGAACAGCTGGAAGCAAGCTCGCTTGACTCTGGACTACCCTTGCCTTGGGGCACCATGGTGACCAGGAAAGAGGATACATTTGGGGACAGGCAGACCTGGGTTTGAACTTCAAATCTGCCACTGACCAACTGAGGGACCACGTCCAGTCTGAGCTGTACATGGGGGTGGCAGTCCCTGTTTCATGGAAACACTGTTGGCATTAAATTGGATACCCTAAGTGCCAGGCACACCGTGCCATGCCTCTCCTGTTGCCCTACGGGCAAGCTACCCTGGGCCTCCACGAATTCTCCACATCTGCCTGGCCGGCCAGGGCTCCACCTCTTGGCAGCAGGAGGAGCTGTGCTGAGTTCCATCTTCGGAGCTTCTTTCTGCACCCTGAGAAGCTTTCATGGATTCCCTGTGGCAGACACAAGAAGATGACTGTCATCAGGCCCTGGACTGTGCTCTTGGAAGCATTGCCAAGTGGAGTTGAGAGGGCAGGAGGGGTGGGGAGAGAAAAAAGGGAACCTCCTTATATTTGTAAATCGGAGTTGACTTGACCTACTAGTCGCTAAGGACAGTGCCTACAGAATATCCAAATGTCATGCTCACTGGAGTCCCTTTAGCCACCCACTCTCCACCCCTGAAGGCAGAGGACATGCCATTGCTAATGACTGCACCAGCTCCAAACCCAGAACAGGAAGCATTGATGGGCTGTGGGAGCTAGGACAATGTCAGCACCATCGAGAGGCAGGCTGGGGTGGGTCCTTGTGAGGCCAAGGCGGGAGCAGAGTGGCTTGGCTACCACATGTTCTCTGGAGCTTTCTGCAGGGAGGGAGCCCCAGGCCCCCAAACTCAGCTTTTGGGAGCTTAGAGTCATCTCGATGCTTTCTGAATAGAACCATCTCTCCCCTGTGATTTCCCTACAGGAAAAACTGGGCAATGAGCTGAGAGAATCTGATGACATGTCCAAGTCCATTTTATCTCCGCAAGAAGTCTGGGGTATGCTAGGAAGGGTGTCCGGGGACCTGGGTTCAAACTTTGGCCACCTGTCAGCTAGTGACAACTAGCTAAGTCACTGAAGTTCTCTGAGCCTCAGAATGGTTGCTTTAGGTCAGGGATCAGCAAACTTTTGTCTATAAAAAGCCAGGTAATAAGTATCATCAGCTTTGTGGACCATGCCATCTTGGTTGTGACTATCAACTTGGCCATTATAGCTTGAAAGTAGTCATAGACAATATGTAAATGATGGAGCCTGGCTGTATACTAATAATGCTCTATTTACAAAAACAGGCCTAGGCTGGATTTGGCCCCTGGGCTGCAGTTTGCCACCCCTGCTCTAGATGACCTCTGAGACCAAGCTCTCTATTCCAGGCACTTTGAACACAGAGCTTTGGTGGCCGGGAGTGACAGTGGGTGATGGGACTGAAGTCGCCCTTAGGTTGGAGGAAGAGAGAGGGCAGGTCGCCACTCTGATGAGCGAGGTGAACTTGCAGTTGAGTTGGTGAAAGAGAAATTTGGGAAGAAAGGCCCTATACTGGATGGACCTGCTGTGCGTGGAGAGAAACCAGGCAGCCTGTGGGCCGTACACACATAAGTATGGTCTGGAGTGTGGGGGCTGCACGTATGATTGGGGAAGGTGAGCTCCACATCGGGGCTCCTGGCCAGGGGCGTGAATGGCGCTGAAATTCAGCTGTGCCCACCCTGGGCCTCGGCCCTGAGGAGGGGCATTGTTCCCTGGTCTACATGAACACATTTGCATGTGCTGGAGCAGGACCTGTGGCCGAGAGCAAGGGGTGGGACAGGGAGAAGGGCTGCTGGGTGCATGGAGAAGCCCAAGATGTGTCAGCTGGGCCACTGAGACCCCCTGCGTGGCTGTCAGCAATTCCCTTAACCTGGCTGGGCCCCGCTCTCTCTGCTCTCCTCATCTAAAAAGGGGAGGGTCAGAGGCGCTGCTTTCCAAGGTGCCTTTCCACAACGATGGAAGTCTGTGATTTCTATGACTGCCAGCTATTTCTGAGCTCACCAGCCCGGCACAGAACAACTTGGAGGGAGATGGAATTCATCTCTCTCTCTCCGTAAACACTGCCACTCTGCTTGGTTGCTCTGATTTTTCACCAAGAGTCTTGCACAGAGTTACTGACTGCAGCCATGGGCTCATTCTGGGTATGGCTGACGGTGGTGCCCCTCACCCCCTGTTCACGTCCCTCCCAAGACAGCGTTTCCTGGAAAGTCTACAGCTGCCAGACAATGTGGAGCAATGGCTTACCCACTCAGTTCCGGCCTCCCTCCCTGGGGGAGGGCAGTCTGGCGTCCCGCCTTGACCTGGGTGCTGCTTTGCAGCTGGAGGCCATTGGCGCCTCCTACACTTGGACCACCCAGGCCTGGAGTGACTGATTCTCATCTAACATCTTTGCGGGAAGACTTTGCACAACCGCTATGGCCAGCATGATCCAGCCTTCCAGGAAAACTGCCCCCTTGACTTTTCCTGGGCCTGCACAGTAGCCGGCTCCTCCTCTCCTCTCCCCTCCCCACCCATTGGCAGGAGTTTGACAATTGAAAATAAAGGCCGCGGCTCTCACCCTGCTCTATTTAAAAACCGGAGTTCAGCCCAGCTGGCCAGACAAATCCTTGTGGGATGACACTTCTGGCCCAGACCATCCTTCACTTTTATTCTCAGTGGAAGATGAAAGGCCTGTTTTTCAGGGGCCCCGGCAACCTGAAATCACTTTTAATTCTCACTACGTTGGAAAGCTTGGGTGAGTGTGGGGCCACCGTGACCCGGAAGACCTGTATTGTACTGAAATGCCTGCCTCCGGGAAGGTGTTTATAGCATTTCTACCCGGGGCCTGCTGACATAACCTTCTCTTCTGAATGGAGGAAACTTGACCGTATTGGTGACTGGAAGTGATCCAGGGGTGCTGTCATCCCACGTGATGATGATGGCCCTCTGGCAGCCCTGCAAACTCACCCAAACCCATGCATCTCACTGTCTGGCCCAGGGCAGCTGTGCAGAGGACAAGCCTAGAAAGACCCCAGGTAGTCTGAGGAGCATCTGTGTGAGCAGCCACACTGCTGGGTCCGCGCATGGGATTGGGTCCCTGCATGAGGTGCGGGGTGTCGGAGGGTGGGAGGGTGGTGGGAGTGGTGCTGCGCCGGCGCTATGGGGCCACATTCCTTTTCTGGCATCACTGGCAGGACTTCCTCATGCAACCCAACCAACTGCCCCCAGTCTGCCCGGGCAAAGAACACACGTAGAGAGCAGGCTTAGGGCCACCTTCTGCGTGCATAGCGGGGACAGCTCAGCCTGGGCAACTCCATGTAGGCTGGGGAGTCCATGGCTTCAGCATGAAATGTGACAACAGCTGGAGCGTGGGAGGACATTGGATGCCCTCTCCTCTGAATAACTGGCTGGTTGAGTCATTGATTTCCAGTGGAAGATGGGTGTTCCCAGGGGGATCTCCTCAGGTTGAGTTCATCTTCTGCAGCACCTCTGATGTCCACTTCTGGGGCTGCTCCTCGCCTTCTCCTCTCCTCACGTCACCCTCTGTTATCAGGGTGTGTGTCCTTGGACACCTTCCTCATTGCTGAAGCCAACCCACAGCCTACACCTCAGGCAGGCCTGTGCTGGGGTTTGGCGACAAGTGTGGGACCCTGGGTGTGGCCTGTCCTCACCAGCAGGGCTGAGACTAGAACTTTAGTCTAGTCCTTCTATGCTGTAGCCACCTACATACATACCCTGCAGTCTCATTTAAAAGAATTAATTTGCTTAGCAAACTCTCTTCTGGTGGGTAGAAAAAAGGGCGCTTTGGGTGGATTCAGACCTGGTCAGATTTGACGGGGGGATTTGGAAGAGGAGGCTGTGGGGAGAGCGTCTGGGTTGCGGAAGGAGGCTTGGACATCTGTTCGAGCGAGTTCAGTTGAGTTCCTCTGCAGGAAGCTTATCTTATAATCAAGCTGACAGTCATCTGGATGTCTCCATCCTGTCCCTCCAAATAACTGTGTGTCCTGGTTTACCCAGCCTCACCCTCCTAGTTAAGAAAAATGACATTCCAGCGCAAGAAGCCAGGCGTCCACAGGTGCCTTTCTGAATGTGCATCAAGAGTACACACTTGCTCTGCACTGCGGTTAGGTGTCTGGTCAATAAACTAGGATGTTCGTGAGGAAAAATCTACCCAGTGCATGAGCCTGAGCTTGGAAGGGTTACAGAGGGGCCTCAGCTAGAGAGGGAGGGAAGCGGGGGGCAGGGGGCTTATTTACTAAGCAGAGTGACTGATAATGAAAGGGGGAAATCAAATCTTGCTTGTTTAGGTATGTGATGGAGAAAGGCCATCAGCGGAGGGACGAGGAGCTTGTTAGAAATCACCAGACCATTATAACCAAGAGCAACAGCTGCCTCTTGAAATGGAGAGGAAATAGATACAATCTCAGGAGGATGATGATCAAATCGAAAAATTCCATTGTGCCCCAGTGCACAGACACAGCTTCATGGAAAGTCTATTTGAATGAGCAGTGCCCTTATGATCATCATCCCCCGCCATCGGTGATGGAGACTGAGGGGCACTGGTCAGGCCAGGATCAGGAGGCAGAGGCAAAAGTTTCTCTCTCTCTTGTCAGGGGTCCCAAAGCGGCTGACTTAAAGACAAGGGAGAATGGAGGGACCGGGAATGGCAAGCCCTGGGTCTTAAGTGTCCTCAGTTTACTGGCAATCTTCTATTTTAAAAGATGCGTAGTGTGTGAGGACACGGTGCTCTCCTCTCTGGGGAAGGGCGAGCCTCAGAGGCCATGGCATGTGGTGCTGCCTGCTGGAGGGCCACGGATCAGTCAGATCAGCTGGTGTCAGGGCCGAGAGCCACACACATTTCTCTTCCTTGAGCCCTGCTCTGCAGTGAGGGGTTAAGAGATGTGTGCATACCAGTGGGTGTACACACACACACACACACACACACACACACACACACACACACACGAAGTTTCTGATTGGCAGAACGCTGAGGAGGTGGAATTGTTGACTCCTTCACAATTCTCTGAACCAAACCCTGACTTCCTTTGCGGGAAGCTGACTGGCTAACAAATCAAAGGGAGGTAAACTGAGAAATGACCATAGAAATGGCCTCCTTGGCCTGGCCCTGCATCAACCCAGCTGCTTGTGGTCTCAGGTGACCGCAGGTGACCACAGAGCCAGAGTTGGGCCTGGCACTGGGTTGGGGGAAGCCCACTCTGCAGGGTCCTTCTGCCTGTCTGCCTGCCTTCTTGCCTCAGACTCTGATTGAGAGCCTGTCAGTCCAGGGGGCCATTTCCCTCAATGGCCCCCGTGATGGCATTCTTCCTGTGATAATTTGCAACTAAAAAAAAAATTAGAAGAATTTTGCTAAGCCTCTCATTTGCCTTTTAAAAACTGTCAGTAACTATTTGCACGTGAACTCAGAGAGAAATCAAAGACAGAGTGGATGGGAAGAGAGGCACCCATAGAGAGGTCTGGAGGAAAGAGTTCCCTTCTCACTTCTCTTGGCTTCCCTGTGCACGGAGGACATGGCCTCATAATAAAAGATGGATAGGATTTTGGACACTGCCTCTCCTTGGATGGGGCCCAGGATGTGTTCCCCCTTTGGGGAAATCTGTGCATGGCCCTCAGGGCTGTACTGAAGTGGCCATGTCCTGTGGACGGGAGGCAGGCAGACAGCAGAGGGGCCCTAACAAGATCCTCACCACTGATAAGAAGGAGTTCGGGGAGGCTCTCAGCTGCTCCGCCAGGATGAACAAGGCCTGAAGGAAAAGGCATGAGGGACAAGGTATCTGTCTTCTGGGAGTCAGGAAAGCAAGGCTGTGGTCCCTGTTCTGGTCTAGGTCACTTGCCTCATGTCTGTCTCAGTTTCCTCTTTCGTCAAATGTGTGGCGATCAGACAATCTACAATGAGTGGGCTGGCTGAGAGCTGTGGGTGGTCACCTCGAGTGGATGGGCTGCCTCAGGGTGGGCCCTCTCAATTTCTAGGTCCTTCAAGAACATGCTCTGGCTATGTGACCTTGGGAAGCCATTTAACCTCTGTAAGCCGCAATCTGTCACCCACTAGGGGGTTAAGTGACACTCACTCGGAAGCGTTAGGAGTACTAAATGAGCTAATGTACGTAAAGTGCCTGGTGCAGGACCTGGGACGTAGTGGGCTCTTAATAAAATATGTTCCCTTCTCATTTCCTTATTTCCACACTGCCCACGCCTACATCCTCCTTGCTCAATTGCTGCACCAAGTTTGAGAATTGGAAAGTCACCTAGGAGGCTGCATTAGTTTGATTCCTTCTATAAATGGGTGCACTGGGGACATTCTACCATCTTCTTTAGGCTCTCTTGGGGGATTACTGTAAGTCACAGCCACTTGATAAAGCTTTGCACTGTCTGAAAACCCATTCTCAGAGACACTGCCCATTATAGATAATGCCCCTGAAATATGGATATAGATAATCTTAGATTTTTAGTACAGGAAAAATGAAGTCTTCTTGAGGTCAGACCACTGTGGAGCAGATCATATTTCCCTGTTTTGCCTTGAGTTACCAGAAGGCTCAATTAAATTTTATGCCTAGGAGCTATGATGACTGAAATGCTTGTCGTACCCCACTTTCCTTACATGTCCTGCATGGAAAGCGTCTCGGACTCTCGACGTCTGGGAAAGAGGCCCACTTCGGTGCTCCTGGCACTCACGCTTTCCTCCCACAGAACACTGTCTCATTCTCATTCTTTCAGCATGCGCACACAAACACATGTGTACACACACACACACACACACACACACACACACACACACACATGCTCTAAGTTCCTTGAGGCCAGGGAATGTGTTCCGCTCAGTATACCCAGCACAGAACACCTGGTGTCTAGAACTAGCAAGATACTCACTAAATGCTCGTTGGATGGAGAGATGACTGAAGGAACAAATGATTAAATGAAGCATTTTAGTTCAGGTGTCACATATAATCATCTTCTCTTTCTCCTCTATGGATTTTGATCTTTTATATTTTAATCTTTTACAATTATTGCACACCTTTGTTATAAACACAACTTTGAAGCTTTTTGGAATTGCGTGGGGGTAGAAACATAAATAAATGAACAAAGGAATAACTAACCGTCTCTTCCCCAAAGCCTTCTTTGCCAACTCCAGCCAGTGAGTGCCTTGTGCTCAAGAACATACACTTGGGTATAAAGCAGGACACGTGTCTTCCTGGCTCTGTCGCTTAGCATCTGTGTGAACTTGGGCATGTTGCTTTGCCTCTCTGACCTGTTGCCTTATTTATAAAAAGGAAGATAATGACATTGCCCTCATAGAATAGTGGAAGATAAAATAAGACCACATAAGTGTGTAACAGAGCACTTGGTCCATAGCAAGTGCTCAGAGAATGTTTATGATGAGTGAAAGAAAGTCTCCGGCAGAGTGATGTGATGTACGGTGTGTGTCCTGCTGCTCTAACTTGACTTGAAGCTCCTTGAGGCCAGGCACCTTCCCTGATGCTCCTTTTGTGTAAACTTGACCACCTGGCTCAATGCGGGGCAAGCTGGCTCTGCAAATCTCTGCATAAACTTCTGAACACCAGCGGAGGAAGTGTCCAGGCAAATATCAGTCTGGTTCACGGATTCCACATAGATGTGAGAAGGGCCTCTGAGATCAGGTGGTCTGACACCCATTTTACAGTGGGAGAAATTGGGGTCTAGGAAAGTGCTGAGTGGCTGGGCTGGCCTGGACCCCGGGCACCTGACATCAGGCAAGGACACCTTCCCCTCTGTCTCATGTCACTTCCCCTTAGCTGTTGGCAGAGACACTCGAAGGGACAGAGAAACTGGCCCAGGACATCAGCCCTCTGAGCACGTGGCTTGGGCACTACCCAGGAGCTGCAGTAATTAGCTGTGAAGTGTTATGTTTCCAAAGTGCTATTTCACAGCCAGAGTCTCATCGCATCCTTGTATGTGGAGCAGGCTGCAGGTGTTTTCATCTGGACTCTCAGTGAGAAGCTTGAGGGCCAGAGCGATTCATGATGGGAGGAGCTCCCTCAGCCGGTCTGTGGCCCAGCTCGGATAGGATGTGCAGCCTGGAACCGTGGTTCAGTGCTCTGTGCACTATGCCTGGTGGGAATACTGCCAGGGGCTGTGTCTACCTGTTGGCACCATCTCTCGAGTTTGCTCTGAAGAAGGTGAGAGCCTTAATCCCAGTCAGTCCAGTCTGTGGGAGCTGAGAGGGCCTGGCTTGTTGGTGAGGCTGCCTTTGCTCATCCTTCCATGGGATGATGGCATCAGGGAGAGAGTGGGGGCTAACTTTGAGGGTCTTGACTTGTCTCTGGGGCTGGGCTCAAAGTGGAAAGCTCTGACACGCAACATTGCCAAAGACTAATAATAACGGGGAAGGCCTCGCGTGGAGAGTCAGGGCTGTGCAGTTTGCCTCTGGACCTGTATCATGTCCATGCACGCACCTCCATTCGGAGTGGCCACTGGACACATGCACGACTGGCATTTAGCAACTTCCCAGATGCGAACTGCAATGTAAAATTAATTTAACATTTAAGGCTTTTAACGCATAGCCTGTTTATTCAGCAGCTCTTTACAAAGACCTCACTGATTTATAATCTACGTGGTAACTCACTCCACATTGCTGAGAGCTGGATGTTAACCTTTAGCTAGAAAAAACACATCCCTCCCCGGACAGAGCTGGGCTCAGCTTTCTGGGCCCACAAGACAAAGGAGACCTGGCGGTGCTGTGGACTCAAGAAGGCAGGTGGGCACCTGGTGGGGGAGGTGATCTGTCTGCCACCCTCCCCTCTGTCCTGATGACCTACTTCTCCTAGTCCTCTGGGAATCGCTGTGGGCTCAGAGCCTGAGATGCAGGATAAATGTATTTGTTCACCACCATATATCCAGAGTCTAGTATGTTTTTGACCATGCGGGATCTCAACGAGGAACTGCCTTAAAACATCCCCAGCTGGCCACCCAGCAGAATGGGCTTCCCCTTCCTGTGTGTGGGTGACTGGTGCCCATTAACTCTTGCCTTCCAGCCCTCTCCCCACACCATCCCAGGGAGTGAAGAAAGACTTGGCACCCTGTCTCCTCCCCCCCACCCCCGCCCCTACTCAGAAGACCCCCATGCCTTGACCTAACACCTTTGGGTCAGCAGGCTTTTCTCCAAAGGTTTTCAATGAAGTCTGTTCTTTCTGAAACCTTTCTCTGATACTTGGGCTAATTAATGCAAGCAGCGCTCTCTGAGGTCTCCTGGAGAATGACGGGCCTTATGGGGTGTCTCCTCCACTGCTGTTGGGGAGCATTTGTGCTAATTATTTGCTGTCTCAGTTACATAACCAACCCTTCATCAGCATTTTTCCGATGGGACCTTATGTGAAGTTGGGGTTTGCTGTGCAGTAACCGTTTCTGATGGATTCTCCAGAAAACCCATGGCGCTGTAATTGTGCTTCTGCCCATCTGAGTTCTGCGTGTCACTGGGGCGCTAACGCCGACTGTGGAGCCTTTGTGGTGTGCTGTTCGTCACCGAGGCAGCTGCGCCAAAGGACATTTAATCTGGGACACTGTAAGTCCATTGGTAGCCACACCGAGCTCTGGCCTCAGCTGGAGCAGAAACGTCTGCTGGAAAGGGCAGAACGTGGTAGAAAGAGCTCTCTTATAGGAAAGGTGAGCCCCAGCCCAGCCCTGCACCCTCTTGTTAAATGTATAGTTCAAGCTTCAAACCTCATTAACTAAAATCTCATTAGTGGCCATGAGAATAACTAACGTTCATTGAGTGCCTTGTAGGCATTTTTACCTGTGGTATCTTATTTAATCCTACTAACAATCCTGTGAGGAGGTGTTATTACTCTCTCCATTTTATAAGTATTGACACGGAGGCTAATGGAGGTTTAGGACGGTGTCCATGGCCATTGTGGTAAGTGGTGGCAGTGAAGGGCTGGATCTGAACCCTTGGCCTCCTGCTTATTGCTTTGTTAGCTCGTCCAATTTTTACAGACACATACTGGATGTTTTCTACATGTCCAGCCCTGGAATTCAGGTGAAGTCCTTGTCCTGGAGAAGCTCAGAGTCTAATGCGGAGGCCTTTGCAGCATGCCCTGTGGGTGTGGCCTGGAAAAGTACTCACGCAGAGGACGCACAGAACACGCCGCACTGGAGCGCCCTCAAGAGGATAGCGAAGTGATTACGACTGTTGATGTACAGGAAAGGGTCAGGGTGATCTATGGCCCCCGGTGGATGGTTGAGCTGTGTCTGGAAGAATGGGCAAGAGATGCCAGAGGAAAAGGGCATCCCAGCAGGAGGAACAGCACATGCCAGTACACAGAGAGAGGGGAGCCTTTGCACCTCTGAGCATGGTGAGATATTTGGTGTGGCCCAATGCCAATTAGGAGGCTCATATGTCTGAAGGAAGACTCATCTGAATGGAGGGAAGGAAGGTTCTAAATGGAAAGACAAGGGGAAATTTCATGGATCTCAACGTCTTGCTGAGGCGCATATCTGCTATTCACAAATGGCTTTCTCAATAACCTTGAAAATTTAAAGCGTATTTTACATGCCCACTGTGGGTCAATGTCATAGGATTCCAACTCCCGCATTAAGCAGTTGCAAGCTGCTGAATCCACCTACATGCTCTGGGGCAGTTGGCCTATCTATACCCCCTTGTGAAACCCTCTCCCCAGTCTTAGCACATAGGAAGCACCCACTATACTTGTTACTTGTCTTCCTCTGCTCTTTTCTCTCCCCCACAGTGACACTGAGCAATCCTCATCTTAAACTGCATGTTCAGGAGATTATGAAATGAGATCATATATTTAGTGTGTCTTGCTAAATAAACTTCCTCCATGCCCCTTATGTCCTCTCATAAAATCTCAAATAATAGAAGTGAAACTAGGAACAATTGAGGTGAACATTGGCCACAAATACTATGGTAGCAAGAATGACCGCGGGAACATGGTGACTTTAGACTTAACTCTCACCACGCTATTACCCCATCATGTTCCTGCCTCAGGACCCTGCCACTAGAGCTCACTCTCTCCCCACCCCTCAGCACCACTGGGTTCTTGGATTCTATATCATGAAAAGGTCAATGCTCCCTAGGTTAATTTATACATTTAATACAATCCCAATCATATACCCATGGGTATTGCTTTGCCTCTGGAACTAGGCCCATATTTTAAAGTTTATATGAAAAAATAAACAAGCAAAAAATAAACAAACCCTGAGAAATAACTAAAAAAAAAAAAAGCAATGAGGGGAGACTAGTCCTATCAGACAATTTGAAAACACTATACATATACAGCCTCAGTAATTAAAATGGTGTGTCACTGAAATAGGCAAATGGACCACTGGAACAGAGCTATCCCAATGTAGGCCCAGAACATATGTAACAAAGTAAATGGTACAGGTGGCATCTCAAATCAATATGGTAAAGATGAATTTTAAATAAGGGATATCAAGACAGAACAGCCATTTTTGGGAAAAGACACATTTGGCTCTGTATTGCGTATCATGTATTGGGAAAATCTCCAAGTGGAGTGAAGACTTATATATTAAACACAAACATAAAAGTGCTATAAGGAAACACAGGGATCACCTCGGATGGGGATAACCTTTCTAACTATGATTCAAATTCTAGGAGTCCAAGAAAAGATGCATAAGTTTGACTATATAAAAATAAAAGAAGGTTATGCACAAGCAGAACAAAAAGGCACATGAAAATCTGAGCCAAAAAAGGATGTGCAATGCATATCACAAAGAGCCGACCCCTCTAATGTAAAAAGAATTTGAAATCAAGAAGATTCATAACCCAGTAGAAAAATGGGCAAGGGACATGAACGTTGAGTTCACAAAAAAGAAACGCAATTTGTTTCACCTTTTTGAATAAGCCAGCAACCCGTGCGTAGTGAGAGATGCAAATTAAAACAACTGAGAGAAACCATTTCTTACTGCTCAGATTTGGCAAAAATCCATACTCTTGACAAAACACAGTGCTGACAGAGTTGTGGGGAAGCACACAGGCTCTGCAATTGCTGGCAGAGTGTGAGGTGGAATAAGTCCACGGAAGCCAGCATCAAAGGGCCCTTTACCTTCCACCAGTGAGCCCACTTCTGGAAATCCGTCCTATAGACACACCCACACAAGTGTGAAATCACACACACACACAGTCAGTCGTGACGGCGTTGTTTGTGGCAGCAAAAGATAGCACACAACCCTGTGTCTGGTACAGAGGGCTGGATGTATAAATCAGGCACCTCACCCTAGTGGAAACTGCGTGGTGAGACAGAAAGAGGAATATCCACATGTACAAATATATAGAGATCTCCAGGATACTTCTCTTAAGTGAAGAAAGCGAGGTACAGATCATGTAAATACTATCATGTATTTTGTGAAAGGATGAGAAAAAAATAAGAAGACATATATTCAATGGTGCTTGTATTTGTGTAAAGAAACCTTGGAAAGGCAGACAGCAAAGTATTATGGATCAAAGTGTTATGTGTGGTGGAGAGTAGGGGAGGCACTGAGCAAGGCTTCTCTGGGTATATATCTTTTTTAGTTAGCTTTTGATGAATATAGATGTATTTGCTGACTTGTCGGGAAGTCTGTATGTCCTAACGCAGCCTGATCATAAGAATCACTTTGGGCTACTTGTTAAAATTAATCCAGATCCCGGGCCCTTATCTGAGCTGGGATTCAGGAATACATGTTATTCCACAAGGCTGGGTTATCTGGGGAGGGGAATGTATGGGAAAGTGCTGACGCCTGTCCTTGGACACGAGGAGCCAATCATAGGAGATCATTGCCATGAAGGTCCTGGCGTAGGGTCACGACCCGTGTCCTGAAAACCCAGGTCCAAATGATGGGCATGGAAATCTCACTCCTTCCAGGGGACCCTGCTGTGGTCCCCCAGGGGGCTGTTCTGCCATTCCTCCACAGAATCACTGCATGGTTTAATGCCTGTCTCCAGCCATCAGAAGCATGCTGGATTTTATTTTTCACAATTTGCATTATGAAAATGGCATAAACTTATTTTTGTTTTTAAGAATGAAATTGTTATACTCTTTCTATTTTATTTTTTTGACATTCAATATCATTGTATATTAATTTAAGGTGTACAGCATAGTGGTTAGACATTTATATAATTTAAGATGTGATCCCCCTAACTAGTCTAATACCCACCTGGCACTATACAGTTATTACCATATAATTGACTACATTACCTATGTTTTACTTTAATCCCCATGACTATTTTGTAACTACCAATTTGTACTTCTTTTTTTTATAAGGATTTTTATTGGGGAATTGGGGGATGGGAACAGCACTGGGGAATTGGGGGAAAGGAAACAGACAAGTTGCTGTCGTTTTGTTCCTCAATCCAGTTGTGGAGGATGTTGCTTCACTGGCCCAAGTTGGCACCATCATTGCTCTTCCCGGGCGAGGCAGATCAGTCGCCGGCTTCTGGACGGCCGCTCACTGCGGCTGCTGGCCGCTCACGCTGGCTGCTGACTACATACAGTAGCCCATGGGAACCCACTGCCACAGGGACTGCAGCCTAGCCGTCACCGGCGACTCACTGCAGCTCAGCTCCAGGTTGAGCTGTTGTTCAGCATCTTAGCTGTAGAGGGCAGTGTCACTGGCCCTCATATGTGGGATCCGAACCGGGGCCCTCTGGCATCCCAAACCAGTTCTTAACCATCGCGCCACTCGGCTGGCCCCAATTTGTACTTCTTAATCCCTTCACCTTTTTCACCCTGCCCCCCCAATCCCATCTCATCTATCACCCCAACAAATCTAGTACCCATATGATACCATACCTAGTTATTACAATATTATTGACTATATTCCTTATGCTGCACCCTACATCTTCATAACTGTTTCTCAACAACCAATTTGTACTTCTCAATCCCTTCCCCTTTTTCAAACACATCCCCAACCCCCCTCCCATCTGGCAAACATCAAAATGTTCTCTGTATCTATGAGTCTGTTTCTGTTTTGTTTGTTCATTCGTTTTGTTCTTTAGATTCCACATATAAGCAAAATCATATTGCATCTGTCTTTCTCTGTCTGACTTACTTCACTCAGCACAGTACCTTCCAGGTCCATCCATGCCACCACAGATGGCAAGAACCCATTCCCTTCTATGGCCAAGCAATATTTCATTGTATATGTGTACCACCTCCTATTTATCCATTCTTCCATCGATGGACACCCAGCCTGCCTCCACACCTTGGCCATTGTAAACAATGCTGCGGTGAATATATGGATGCACAGGTCCTCTCAAAGTAGCATTTTTGGTTTCTTTGGATTAAATACCCAGAAGTGGGATTACTAGGTCCTTCTTTGTCTCTTGTTATAGCCTTTGTTTTAAAGTCTATTTTGTCTGATATAAGTATTGCTACTGCAGTTTTTTTTGTTTGTTTGTTTCCTTTTTCATGAAATAACCTTTTCCATCCCTTTACTTTCCATCTATGTGTATCTTTCAATCTGAAGTGAGTCTTTTGTAGGCAGCATATATAAGAGTTTTGTTTTCTTACATATTCAACCCTCCTATGTCTTTTGATTGGAGCATTTAATCCATTTACATTGAAAGTAATTGTTGATAGATATGTAGTTATTGCCATTTTATTATTCATCTTTTTAATTTTTTTTGCATCTTTAAGAAGCCCCTCTAATATTCCTTGTAATACTGGTTTTGTGGTGATGAACTCCATTAACTTTTTCTTGTCTGAAAAGCTCTTTATCTGTCCTTTGATTCTAAATGATAGCTTTGCTGGATAGAGTACCCTTGGTTGTAGGTCCTTGCTTTTCATCATGTTGGATATTTTGTGCCAATCCATTCTGGCCTGCAAAGTTTCTGTTGAGAAATCAGCTGATAATCTTATGGGAGTTCTCTTATAAGTTACTAGTTGCCTTTATCTTGCTACTTTTAGGATTCTCTCTTTGTCTTTAACCTTTGCCATTTTACTTACAGTGTGTCTTGGTGTGGGACTGTTTGGGTTCATCTTGTTCAGGGTTCTGCACTTCTTGGACTTGTGTATCTATTTCCTTTGTCAGGTTAGGAAAGTTTTCAACATTATTTCTTCAGATATGTTCTCAAAACCTTGCTCTCTCTCTTCTTCTTCTGGTACCCCTATGATGTGAATGTTGTTACACTTGATGTTGTCCCGGAGATCTCTTAAACTATCCTCCTTTTTTTGGATTCTTTTTTTCTTTTTGCTGTTCTGATTGGGTGTTTTCTGCTATCTTGTCTTCTAAATCACTGATTTGAACCTCTGCTTCATCTAGTCTGCTGGTGATCCCTTCTAGTGCATTCTTCATTTCAGTTATTGTGTCCTTCACTTCTGACTGGTTCTTTTTTATGGCATCTGTGTCCTTTTTTATGCTTGTTATCTCTTTGATGAAGTTCTCACTAAGTTCCTTGAGCATCCTTATAATTTTTGTTTTGAACTCTGTATCTGGTAGGTTGCTTGCCTCCCTTTTGTTTAGTTCTATTCCTGGATTTTTCTCCTGTTCTTGCATTTGGGACATATTTCTTTATTTCCTCATTTTGGCTGCCTCTCTGTTTGTTTGTATGTATTAGATAGATCTGCTATGTCTCCTAGTCTTGGCCAGATGGCCTTATGTAGTAGGTGCCTGGCACAGTCTCCCTGGTCACCTGGAGGGTCCCTTGGGTGGGTTGTGTGTGCCCTCCTGTTATAGTTGAGTCTTGATTGCTATTGGCACATCAGTAGGTGGGATTGGCCCATAGGCTGATTAGCTGTGGGTTTTGGCCATGTCCATAGCATATGGGCTGCTGTGTGTGGGGCTTACCACATGGAGCAGGATTCCCCCCAGTGGGCTCTGGTGCCAATTGAGACCACCTTTTGGGTGTGCCACTTATGGGGCTAATTGGGTGGTGCTCTGGTGTGGTCTGAAGCCAACTCCTAAGTTTGTTGGTTTTGGGGCCTCTTGCAAGGGGCTCCAGTGCAGGCCCAGGTTACCCAATGCCTGTGACCTGGTAAGAGCAACAAAATGACCCATGGTTGTTCAATGCCTGTGCTAACCCTGGAGGTGGATGGGAGAGGATGACTGCCACCAGTACCAGGCCTGGGGTAGCTCCGCAAAAAGCCAGGGCACCCCGAGGCTCGCTGCCACCTGATGGCTCCCTTAAGGTTCTGCCCTTGATTAAAACCTCATGTGGTACATGAGTTGGGTGAAGCAGGGTCTGAGGGAGTCACTAGAGTGGCAAGAGTTGTGGTCAACCAGGTTAATGTAGATTCTGGTTTGGTGCCAGTGCTGAGACTGGAGCTACACAGCAAAAGTCTCAGAGCACACAGAGGCCAGTTGCCGCCTGCCTGGGGTCCACAGACTCCAATAGTTTTTCAAGAAAGAGTGTAATGTTGGTGCGGCTGGCTGCTCACAGAGAAAGTGCCTCCAGTGGTGGGTGAGTTGGGTGGGGCAGGGTCCCAGTGAGTCAGCAGGGCAGAGCAGTGGCGCTCACCAGACCAATGAGATTTAGATTGGCAGGCTCAACACAGGAGAGATGGCGCCAGCCTGCCCCCTCACGGGAGAAGTATTCCACACAGGAAAAATGGTGAATGCTCTCTAGTCCTTACTTCAAAGCTACACATCTCAGCCTGCCTGCACCCTCCTCCCCCCGCATGCGTATGATGCTTCTCGAGTTGTTGTGCCTCCACTGGAGCCCAAGGTGAGTGCCTGTGAGTGAGAGAATCTGTGTGGGTCGTTTAAGAGGACATCTGGGTTTCCCACCACCTTCTGTCCTATCTGGATGGTCGGAATCCCCACTGTTTTTCACAGCCAGATGTTCTGGGGTCTCGTCTTCCTGGCACCAGTATTCTGGGCTGGGGAGGCTGGTGTGGGGCTGGGGTCTCTCATTCCTTCAGGGGGAACCTCCATGGCTGAGAGATGCCTCCCAAGTTTCATCTGCCACACAGAGGTTTGGGGCCCATTTTGTATCTCCAACCCTCCTGCCAGTCTCAACATGGCTTCTTCTTTATCCTCTTAGTTATAAAACTTCTGTTCAGCCAGACGTCAGATGGCTGTCCAGGTTGATTGTTCTATAATTTAGTTGTAATTTCAATGTGTTCACAGAAGGAGGCAGGCACAGTGTTGACGTACTCCACCATCTTGGATCGCTCTCTGTTATACTCTTGAATATACTTTTGTAGCTACCCATTGCCTTGCCCTGCTCCCCAGGGAATTCCGAGAGCTGATGGAATTCTCTGTCTGCCCACCCAGAGATACCTCCTCCCCCACCCTCAAACCTTGTTCATGAGGAAAAACTGATGGAAGATGCTTAAAAGAGATCCCCTCTGGTCCTGCCTCTTTCTCCAGAAAACATTCCCTCCACTTTTGTAGAGGAGATAGTGCAGAAGGGGATCCTAGTATTGAGAGGTGGGCTTGGGGTCACCCTAGGGGGTTTCTTGGCCCCAGGCCATCTCCCTTTTCTCTCCTTCTGCAGCTCTCCTCCCTGTCCTCACTGGCTGTGTGTCCCACAAGCTGTGTGTCCCATAAGCAGGTCATCTGTGCTGCCTCCCCTCCTTGCTCACCCTGGAGGTAAGCACATAAGCCCTTCTCTATTAAAGGTTTTACTGCTAATCTTTATGGGGGAGTAACCCATGGTCTTGGTTTTCAGGTGACAGTTTTGAGGCCATCTTTGAGATGTTATCTGGAAGTTCGGGAGACATTTGTGGAGAACCCATGCTAAACATTGGCCTCTTCTATCCTTCTCCTGCAGAGAATGCTGCCAGGAGGACCCGGGGCCTCTGGCTGAGAGCTTCCCAGCTAAGGCTCTCTGTGGCCCACAGCCAAAGGGACAAGACACTGAGAGCTGTGCTTTGAATGTGGAGGCCAGCTGTCCACAAGGATAGCAGTCGTCCTCCCTGGCCCTCTGCTCCACCATCTCCTGGCTGCTCTTTTCCAGCTTTTTTTTTTTTTCCCTCTTGGAATCGGGAAGAAAAGGTCCATTTCTTTCCTTTTTTCTCCCTGAAGTCCCCAAGGACTAATGAGAGCATGCCTTGGGAAAACTTAGGGGTTTTGATTAGCTACTGATAAGGAGGAACTGTGAACCAGAGATGAGACCTTCCAACCCTGGCTGTGGTAGGTATCAGGTGGGAGGCGTTGGCAAGAGCAGTGCCTGCATCTTCCCAGCACCCTGTGCTGCCTGCATTCCACCTGCCTGTCACCTGGCACCCAGCTGGGCCTCCCGTAGGAGGAGAGAGAAGGAGCTGTGAGAAGGGGACTGCCCTTCCCCTCTGCAATCTCAGTTTACACCCCAGTGAAATGGGGGTGGGGACTGCTCCAGGCCATCTCCACAGCCCTTTCCGAATGGAAGTAGTATTCCTGCCTGACATCTGCCCTGCACTGGGACCTCTCTGCCGCAAACATTTGGGGTTCAGGGAAGCCCCCCTGAGGCAGCAACTCTTGGCTCCATGCCCTAAAGGACAAAGCAGCTTTTGCTGGACTTCCTACCATGGCAGCACCAGACAGTTTAATTTGCAATGTCGGAGCCAAGAAAGGGTGACAGGAAGACCAAAAGAGGAGGCTCCCAGGGCTGATGGGCCTGCAGTCCCTGGGGTTGACAGTGGAATGTATGCAGGGAGGCTCAGCCGACCCCCATCCACCACCTCTCATGGGTCTTTTCTCAGTGTGGCTTTGTTCACTCAGCACCCAGAGAGAATAAACAACATGTCAAACCTTCAACTCCACCTGGAAAAAGACGTTTGTCCTCCCTCCACTGTTTTTCTTTAGATTTTGCAGGAGTTCAGGCCCCATTTCCTGCCACTCCCTCACTCTCTTGGCTGGATAAGGAGCAGCCTGTTCTCCAAGATTCCAGAACCAAAGCATGAGTGGGGGAGGTCCAGGCTGACACAGTTCTGGTGTAGGCTCTCCAGGGGCCCTGCAGTGGAGGGGGTTTGGCGATGTTCACCCATTCAGCTCTGGGAGGCGGAAGGTGGGGGTGGTCAGGGAGAGAAGTCTGGAAAACCTCCACAGAGACTGGAGCTGTTAGGAAAGTCTTCATATTTATCTGGGCCAAGAGCTCTGAGGTAAACAAGAGGACAGGCAGGTGGTGAAAGGTATTTGGAGGGAACTGCTGCCCACAGGGACAATTTGGGGGCAGCCAAGGATGTCTTTGTAACATTCCTACTTTCCTTTGTGCCCCTCTCCCAACCTCTTAGGGTCTCCTCTCTCACCCTGTATTTACCTCTCACACTTGCTGACACAAGCCCCCCTGTTTCCCGAGGTCCCCACCACAGAGCCCCTACTCCCAAGTTTCACATACTTGTTTATTCTTTCAACAAACGTTGGTGGAGTGCTTATATGTGCCAAAGCACTCTGGGGACACAGCAGTGAGCGAACAGCCAGCTCTGCCTTTGAGGAGCTGATGGCCAGAGTGGTGATGATGGAGCGATGACTGCTGCAGAGCCTGCACACAGTCCATGACGCTCAGCAAAGACTACCCACCTCCCCTTCCCACCAAGCTCATCGTCCCACAGAATCCTCACATTTGCCGGGGAGCAAAGAAAGGGGAAAATTCCCACTGACATGTGCAATCCCAGGTAGAGGTTAGCTCTCCCCGGGATGACTTCCACCTCACAAGGGAGGGAGCTTGTTACCCCCATTGCACGTCCTGGAGGGAAGGACCCTTGACTACTCTGGTTTCTGCCCTTTGCTTCTCCACATTATCAACCTGCACCTCACATCTGAAAAGCAACCAAAATCTCATCTAGATGATCAACATATGGTGTGTATGCGTGTGTGCGTTTGAACACTACATTATTTTTGGAAGGAGGCCGGCACTGGGAGTCAGGAATGTGGATGTAGATGGCTGTTAATTAGCTTTGTGACCTGCAGTGATTCATCCCACCTCTGCAGACCTCAATTTCTTCCTAAAGGAAAGTAATGCTATCTGGCCTGCCTGCGTCATGTAAAAGCCACAGGGAGAGGATTAGAGTATCTGTGTCGATGTTTTATCAGCATTTGACATAGTCCCCTCTGAATATGAGGGATCACCCTGGCTTATCCTGGTGTACTTGGGAACACAGGTCTCTCAGCATTTAGCAGGTTGGAACTGACTAGGAGCTGGGGTTCCCACGGATCCCTTTTCTGCGAATGCTTCTGTGAGCCCCTTCCCGGCTCAGGTGAGCTTTTGCCCTTGAGGAGGAGAGCCCTGGGGATCTGGGAGCAGCTTTCCAAAGTGCCAGGGAACCATCCCTCTCACCCCCAGCTCTTTGTCCATGACCGGGGAGAGGAGGATGTAAGGTCCAATCCCTGGCCTCACCTTCAGGACATCTCGGATGTGTAACTGACCCCGAGGGGTCTGCTGAGGTGGTCACCTTCCTGGGTCTTCGCCTGAAGCTCCGCTGGTGATATTGGCTCTGTCTTCCTTACAGGCTCCTCTGGGGAGCATTTCCTTAGGAAGTCACTCTTACATGCGTCCTGGCTCAGACTATCAGAGCCCGTGTCTGCAGAGCTTGGTCTTGGGGGAAAACTTTCTGGAGATAATGAGATAATGAACTATTATGTTTTATCGAGGAAGGGAGAGTGAAAAGGAAGGAGAAGCTGTTGTGCAATTGTTAAGCACCAACAGTATGCGAGGCACTGTGCTAGATGTTTAATATTTCACCTGATCCTCTAAACGCAATCTGTATGATCGGTGTAATTTCCATTTCATAGTTGAGGAAACCGGAGCTCAGAGAGTTTAAATAACACCCACGTAATGAAGTTAGCAAGTGACATTTGCATTCAGTCTCCTACTCTTTCTGTTTCATTCTGTTGCCTCCTTGGTGTGCTGTGGTTTTGGGGTGCCTGGGGTTGGCTTTTGGGGATACCTGGGAGCAAGGCATCTCCTTGGTCCCAAGTGCAGCCTCCCATAGTCATATACTTAAACTTGGGGCAACCTTGGGAGCTTTTTTTTTCTCTTCTGAAGAGCAATGTATGTATGTGTGTGTGTATGTGTGTGTATGTATATGCATACATGCATTTGTGTGTGTGTCTATATGTATATGCATGTCTGTAAGTGTGTGAGTGCGTGTGTGTGTGTGTGTGTGTGTGTGTGTGTGTGTGTGTAGAGGGTAGGTCTGGGGAAGGGAGTGTCCTCCTACCCTAGTAATGAGGTTGATTTACAGCTGCCTTTCAAGAGCTTTGAAGGCAATAGGCTGGGGAGAGAAGCTGGTTTCTAAGTGTATCTGTCATAACCCACTCTAATGCCAATCAGATGTCTTTTGTCTCCCCATCTTCACTGTTAATAGTGAGTTCTTGCCCTCACACACTGCTACATCTCCTGCCAGCTGCAGGGAGCGGGAGGGGACAGCTGTTACCTTCTCTTGTCCCTGCCATGTCAAAGTAAATGAGATGTGTATGTCCTCTTGGGGCCTGGAACAATGACGAACAAAATGCTATGTGACCCTGAGTCACTCTCTCTGCTTCCTGGGCCTGTTTCCCTATCTGTAAAATGGACATGATCATACCTGCCTGGCTTTCTTTGTGGAGCTGAGGAATGAATGAGAGAGCAGGGACCGAAGTATCAGCAGGGAGATGACCCCATAGGAATGTCAGGTGCTCCCTCTGCACCTCTGCCTTCCTGCACCAGGAGAGGACAGTGGGCCTTCCTGGGGGTGGGGCTTAGAGGCCGTGCTGCAGGGGCGGGGCCTGCAGAGGACAGGGCACACCCCCCCACTCTGTGCAGTCCCTGCACCGCACTACCCGCACGGCCCTGCAAATTGCCTGGGCTGAATTCCGCACACACTTCAGTGGAAGGGGAGTTATTTGCCAGATATATGGTGTCTGCGAGAAGGGTCTCTTATGAGTCAGTGTTCAAATATGTTACCGGCTCAATAAATAGAGATTTGTGGTAAATTAGGGGAAAGAAGCGAGGTGCCTGCAATAGCCCTTGTTCATCTATGTTTTCTATTAGCAACACTTTTCCCTAAGTGGTGCATAATTCCTTAGGAGCTGCTGGGCGGGTGCTTGGAGGGGATGTAATTACACGGCAGTTGTTAGGTAGTTAGAACTACACAGTAAGGTCAACAGAGGGATGGGGCAGCCCGGGGTGGCTCGGCTAGGCTCCGCGGACAGGACTTGGTTCCCCCAGTATCCTCTGGACAAAAGTAGGGGTGGGGTAGTGAGGGGCAGTTGGGGTTGGTGAAAGAAAAGCAGCCAGGCCAAGAGTGGGGGCATCTGGAAAACAAAGCTCATCACTGGGATGAGGTAGGGTTGCAGGGTCATGGTACTGGTGGGAACCCTGCGCTGGTGGATTGACAGGCTATTGGCAGGTGTGGCTGTTGCTGGCAGAGAGGTTGGCACTGGGGCTGCCAAGACAGGGTTGAGCCCGGAGGAGTGAGGTCTGGTGAGAGTGGGAAGGCCTAAGGTGAGGAATGTTGGGGGGTGGTTGAGAGGAGCCTGTGCCTAGAACCCAGGCCAAAGCCCCTCAGGCTTAGACTGTCTCTGAGGGAACTCTCCGGGGAGCTGGCTGGCTGGTGAGTCTCACCCTGGAAGGAATTTTCTGGCATGGTCCACTCCCCAGCTGTTTTTAGGCAGGCCTTATGGGGGCCCATCCCACTCACAGCCCTCGATTCTGAGCCAGCCCCACCCAAGGCAGGAATAACGCAGGCGTGCCAGCCACCCTCTCCTTCCCTGGACTTTAGGAACGCCCTCATGTTAGTCATCCCAGGCTCCTGATACCTTATGTGGAGCTGAGGGGCATGGGTCTGGGAAGGACAGCCCATCTGGTCCTGACACAACTGCCCAGGCAGGCGTCCATTGGGCTATCACCATCCCCACCGTCCCTAAGCATTCATCTATTAGGTTGTTGCCAGGACAGCCCTGCCTCCACCATCGACCCTTTCAGAGGTGTCCGTCTTCTATGCCCTCAGCCAAGCAAATATTTAGAGAGGAGGGAGGGTGTCCTTGAACCCTTGGCCATTTAGTAGGCAAATTTGAGGTCCTTCCAGAGCCTTAAGGACACAAGCCTATGACACCCCATAAGCAGGGAGAGGCTCCAGGGTGTTTTGTGTGTCCTCGCTCTGGGGCAACGCTTAAGGAAAGCGGGGGAGAGCATGGGGTGCAGAGAATGGAGTACTGCTTGTCCATAACATTTCCCGCTGCCGTGCAGAATGGCAGAGTCAACAGGGACCTTGGACAGCTTCTGTTCAGCCCCCTAGCTTATGGATGGAGACCCAAGGCCCACAGTTACATAGCTACTTAGTGACAGAGGGTGCCTCTCTCCGGGCAGAAGAGTTTACAGCTGACATACTGGCATGTGCCTGGCACGTGCTGGGTACCCAATATATTTTAGTTGAATGAATATATGAATGAATGAATGAATGAATGAATGGAGGGTGGGGGTTTCTAGGGGTGGGTGAGGAAGGAGGCGATTCAACCAGAGTTCCAGAGTGTCCTCATCTTTTCCCTCCCTCCCTTCCTTCCAGCATCATGGGGCACAGAGAACGCTAACATCGGTAGGCACCTTAGAATAATGGGGGCGGCCACTTGTAGCCAGAGGCCAGCCCTTAACCAGGCTCCAAGAAAGCTTCAAGCATCAATGTGTCCTGTGCCTGTGACCCACTCTTGCCCCACCATTGTGCTGCAGCAGGCAGGTTGGGAAGCTCTGGGACTGTGGAGCTGGCTGGAAGCATGTGCGGGCCTGAGGGGTTGGGGACCTGGCCCGGATGAGCAGGAGGAGACGCTGGTAGTTCCTACTCCAGGCTTCAAGTAGAGGACTTAGTTCACAGTTCACTTAGTGGCACAGAGGTTTGTCCCACCGCTGACCGCGTGCACAGCTCCTCACCGGAGCAGCTCAGGGATTGAACCCCTGGCTGGTTACTTATTGGAACATTGATGCTGCATGCTTGAGGGGGGCTCTGATCTTTCTCCCCTTCCTCCTGTCTCCCTCCCTCCCCTGTAATAAAGCACACATAGTTAGTTATATGGTTCTTGCTCCCCTGCTCTGAGTGTAAAAAGTCCTCATTATGGCAGTCATGAAGGGAACTCCCAAGTTAATGGACTGGAGAGAGCGCACTTCAGTTCCGTTGGGGGTGGGGGAGGGTTGTTTGGAGAACTTTCAATTCTAGAGGCTCTGCCCAATGTCCAGTCTTGTCTTTCCAGGCTGGATTACAAGTCTGCATTCCCTCTGTGCCTCTTTTCTGTTTTTACTCTTATTTAGCTAAGTCTTCTCTGTACCCCTTGAGACCAAGGAAAATCTCTTGCTTAGAGCCTCCATCTCTCAGAACTCCAGGGAGCACCATCAGCCTCCTGACTCCCTTACCCTGAGCTGTGCAACACAGGCCTATCCCTAGGCTGGTCCTCCAGGCTTGCCTGTCTCTTGATGGTAAGCCTGCACCATCCTTGATAGACCCTCCAGAAGTCACTGGCTCTCCCTCTTCTAGTCTGTGTGGGCCGTGTGGTACAGTCGAAAGAGCATGGGCCTAGGACACAAATGTCTCATTTGGAGCCTGACTCTGTGGTATGATCTTGGGCAACTCAACAAACTTCTCTGTGTTTGTTTTTACCAAATTTAAAATAGATAATGATTTACTTCACAGGGTTGGAGTAAGGATTATAGGACCATCTGTTTGTAAAAGTTATTTTGCAACATTCTAAATTACTAAGAAAATATTAGTAGTGATGGTTCAGGTGGACCCTGGGATCTCATCATTGTAGTTAGCATTCAGCCACTTAACTTGTCAGGAGAGCCAGGCTATGAGGACAGACCTTCACTTTCCCAGCTACAAACCCCAACTGGGGGAGTGTTGCAATGGGGTCCTGGGACAGCCTCTAAGATGAACGTCCTGGCTTGCACTTGGCCTTCATTAGACACACACGCCACAGATATTTCCTGAGCACCTACTGCAAGTTTAGGCACTTGGGGCACATCAGTAGACAAACAGACACATTGGTGCAGGTCCTCCCAGAAGATGTCACAGTGGGATTAGATTTACTGGGGAAGAAGCAAGGAAAGGCAGGGAGAGAGCCTTCCGATGGTGATGCAGGCCTGACACCTGCAGAAGGAGAGGGGAAGAAAGAAGACTTAGGGTAGAAAGGCTTTCTGATTGAAATTCAATTCCAGGAATGGTTTGGCACAGCTGGTGGGGAATCCTTGAACTCTTTTGCCAGGTTGGACCTGCCTTAGTGCCTGTTGTGCTTAGCCACTGGCTGGGAACAGCAACTTCAAAATGAACGTGGTGGAGGCAAAGGGCAGAGCTGAGACTGTTGGTCAATTACACCTCTCATAGCAGAGGTCTAAATAACATTTTTTTGTGGCCACAACAGACAGAAGTTCTTATTCTCACAAAGCAAGGGAAAACGGACAATATTCTGTAAACATAATAAACAAAAAGCCAAATAAAACGGTATGGTAGAAGTTTGTAAGTACTATGCAAAAAATGGGGTGCTGTAAAAGAGCTTGGAAGTATCAGGGAGGGGAGGCTTACAACGTAAATAAAATGAGCAGAGCAGGTCTCCTTGAGAAGGAGGCACCTGAGCCAAACCCTGAAGGAGGTGAAGGAGTTAGCTATGTGGATATGTGGGGAAGAGAATTCTATGAAGAAGGAACAGCCAGTGCAAAGGTCCTGAGGTCAGAGCATGCTTGGTGTGCATGAAGAACAGCAAGGAAGCTGATATGTCTGGAGTGGAATGAGCCAAGGGGAAATTGATAGAAGAGGGTCTCTGAGAGGGGTGGGCCTGTAGGCAATTGCAAAAACTTAGCTTTTACTGAGTGGCCTGAGAAGACTTTGGAAGATTCAAGGAGGGGAGTGACATTTAAAAGGATCAGTCTGTATTGAGAATAGATTCTTGGCAGCTAAGCTACAAGACTGGAGATGTGTTGGGAAGCAATGACATTAATTCAGATGAGAGATGGTGGTGGCTTGGAGGGGGGTGGTGTCAATGGGGGTGATCAGAACTAAGGGGTCAGGCTCTGGATGTATTTTGAAGGTAGAACCAACAGGATATCTTTCTTGATGGATTAGTGAGAGAAAGGACTCAAGAATGACATCTACATTTTTGGAATGAATAACTATAGGAAATTAGTGCCAAAATCATAAAAATAGAATGTAGAGTTTTCAAACCAGCAGAGGAAAATTTTATCTATACAGTGGGAAGGAGGAAGGAAGGAAGAAAAAAAATATAGAAAATGTGAAATAAAACAACAAACATAATTCTTAATATAAAATCAATTTATAATGATGTAAATGGGTTAAACTCATAATTGAAAATATAGAGAATTTTAAATTGGATTAAAAGCACAAGATTTAGGAATATACTTTTTACAAGAGACACAACAACAGGATGAAAATAAAATGGGTAGAAGTAGATATATTAATAGCAAGCAAATATGAACAAAAGAAGATTTATAAGAAAAAAAGGAACACTCCCAGTAAGAGGAATAAGAGAGCACAAAACTCTAGCAGTCCTAAAAAGTATATACACACCTAACAATATACCATCAAATATTAATATACATGAGGCGTGGTGAAAAAATACGGTGAATGTTTAAATTTAAAGATTTTATTATAGTAAAAGACACATTGCCATTAAGCCCCCTCAAAATACCCCCCCCCACACACACACATACTTCAAACACACTTATACCATCGTTCTTGCCACTTTCTGAAGCAGTTCTGGAAGTCCTCTTTCGTGAGTGTCTTTAGTTGCACTGTTGTGACTGTCTCGAAGTCCTGAATTGTTTTGACTTTGGGAAAAAGCCAGAAGTCACACGGTGCCAGATCCAGTGCATAAGGTAGATGAGGACACACCGTAATGTTTTTATTTGACAGCAATTGCCACATACCAGAAGCGATGTGTGACACGGAGCGTTGTCATGATGGAGGATGATTACGGCACCTTAAAACACACCTTCTCTCAACCATAGCTCACACTCAACTGACTGCACCAAACAAGTTGAAACTTGTCACAAACTGTTACTAAGGCTCAACGCCAGCTTACTGTATTGAAGATCACTGCCTTTCCATTGGATGGCACTCAGCAGCAGCATTCACCGTATTTTCT
>NW_017731414.1:4454015-4457278 GCF_001890085.2 Hipposideros armiger | reverse complement strand
TATTTTTCTTATAAGCTGATAGAAGAAGCAGAAAAAATTTATTAAGCATATAGAAGACTTGAACAAGTTGTTTAATAAGCTTAAATGTGTGTGTATAGTTATGCATATATGACTTTATGCCTTACAAACAGAAAATATACATTCTTTTGATTCTACGTAGAACACCCACAAAAATGACCATAAATAAGGGCACAAAGGCAACTTCAATAAATTCCAGAAGACTGACATCCTACAGATGATGTTCTTTGACTGTAACATGATGAAACTTGAAATTAGTAAAAGAAAACCAAAACAACACACCAAAACCATATATTTCTGGAAAGTGAAAAATGGCACTATTAAAGTCTGGATTAAAGAAATACTAGCAGCCACTGCAAAATATTTAGAACTAATTGAGTGAATAAGCCACATGCAAACTTTTTGGGTCACAGAGAAAGCAGCAGCTAGGAGAAAACTATAGCCTTAAATCCATTTATTAGAAAACAGAAGAAAAAATGAGCTAAGCATTTATCTCAAGAGGCTGAAAAAGTAGTGACAGAGTAAGCCTAAAGAAAAAGAAGAGAATGATAGATATAAAGGCAAAGATAAATGAATAGCAAGTTACAATTAAAAATCACAGAAGCTTAGCTAAGCTGAATCTGTAGTCTTTTGGAATTAGTCATAAAATGACCAAACCTCTGGCAAGACTGTTCGAAAAATAAGATATAATCAAATAAAATTACACGAAAAAGGGAAATGACAGGCACAACAGATTTTAAAAATAATAAACTATTATTATGAACAAATATTACAAAACACCAATAAATATGAAAAATGAGATGAGATGTATAGTTTTCTGGGGAAATGAGAAATGCAAAAATTGGCACAGGATAAAAAGAAAACTCAAACAGACCAGTGGTGAGTAAAGAAATTAAAATCATAGCCAACCCCTCCCTTTAAAGCCCCAGGCCCACGCCACCTTACAGCTGAGTTCTACAACACATTTATGGAGAAATAACTCTCATTTTGTAGACACTGTTCCAGAAAACAGAAAAAGATGAAGAAAAAAAACTTACCTGATTCATTTAATGGGGGTGGTTTAATTGTTACTCTTAAATTAGACAAGGACAGGAGAAAAAAATTATAGGCATAGTTCACTTGCAAAAACAATGAAAATAACACTAAACAAAACATTAGCTAACTGAATCCAGTAGTGTATTAAAAACAATTACCAAAATCATGTTGGGTTTATGGGAAAAATGTGGGGGTGGTTTAAAAGCAGAAAGTGTAGCAATTCACCACATTAATGGACCAAAGGAGAAAAAAAAAATCCTATGATTAGCCCAAAAGTTGCAAAAAAGCATTTGATGACGTTCAATACGTATTTATAAGGATAATAATAACAAAAAAGATGAAGTTCAATATCCATTTATAACAATCATCATCAGTATAATAAATTTCTCAAGAAACTAGAGAGGGAATCCCCTGATTTGGGAAGGGCTGCCTGCCCCAAGCTTAAGGCAGCATCCCGCCGAACGGAGAAACGTGAACTTCACCCTTTTATTTTTTTTAGAAAGAAATTGACATGTGCACCCAGGTCTGTCGGGCCCCAAATCTCACGCTGTTGCCCATGTGTGGGGCAAAGGCTGAGACGTGGACAGGCTTTAGGAATTTTCTTTGGAGGAAAGCATCCTTTTGGATGATTATCACGGAAATGCAGTTCTGCAAAAAGTGGGGACGTGGTCGTAAGATATAACAGGGAGAAAAGTGTTTTCAATGATAAGTCATAGGCCGTAATGCACCCACGTGTTTTGCCACTGGCACTCAGTCGGTGTCTGTGGGATGAATGATTGAGTCGCTTTGTATTGCGCATGAGTGTTTGAGGGGAAAATAGTGGTGGATTCTGCAAGAGAAAGGCCGTAACGCTCCACCGATGGCACCTGGAAGCGCGCGGCAGACGGTGAGAGAGGAAGAGGACGAGAGATCTGAGCAGCGTCCTGACGTGTGGGACTCTGAGAAGAGACATCATTAAGAGTTTATTTTTAGGCATTTTGCCAGTATTGTTAGGTGTAGCCCCACCCTCCCCCTTTCCTTAAACCCTCAAGGAGATCTTTAGTCATATGCTATTGCTCATCGGTGGGTCTTTCAGTGTGAGATATGTGTTTTGTTTCATTCAAACTGTCCCCATAACAAAACAGGAGTCAGACAGCCAAATCATATTCGGGCCACAGAAAGATACAGGTCCTCATGGAATCCAAGGGCAGAAGGCACAGCTTGAGTCTAGAGGGGGGTCATGCTCCGTTTCCTGTCCCTCCCCCGTGGGGACCTCAGGTCCTCTCCTCTGTGCTCCCCTGAAGCTGTGCATACTCTTCACTCTCCTTCTCCCTCTTGCTCTTCTCTCACTCCAGTCCCTCCAGATCTGTGAAAAGTTGGGGGTTGTGATGCAACTGTCCTGTGCAAAGCACATGAAAATGTTACATCCTTCATTCCAGGGACCAACAGAGACTGGCTGGTACCTCTTTGACCCAAGTTCAAATTTTTATAAGAAGGACTCTGATTACCTCAGGCAGGGTCAGGTGCCCAGCCTGCTCCAATCTGTGTGGCCAGTGACCGGGCTGTGAAAGGGAGTGGGACAGGTCACTGGCACAAATTTGGTTTACAGGGGCTTGTGCCTGTGGGTGGGATTTTGGATCTTGGAAAAGGGTGGTGTGGGTTGGTCGGATTCCCCAAGTTCACTCTGCATCAGACTTCAAAGACAAAAAGAACAAAATCTTCTTCAAAGTCAGAGTCAGGCTGAAGGGGGTGACATGTGACTGCACGTGTGAGGTGGCCCTAGGACAGCTCCCATGAAGAAACTGACTCTACAGAAGCAATGTCCAGTTGTCTGCCTGGTGATTTCTGAGGATGCGGAGCTAGTTCTAACTACGAAGAGGAAACACAAAGGAAAAGAGTTCTTTAACGGCTTGACACCCTCCAGGCCGAACCCAGCAATTTTATTTTTACATGTTCGGGAGGGGGAAAAAAGTCACCGCTAATTCCACAATTACTTCATTCCAGAGAACTTGTGAAAAATGACTTCAAGTGTGAAATATTGTCTACAAAAGAATTAACTTAATAGATAATTTGGATTCAATTATTGGCTCAATACTAAAATTTGCTGGGAAAAGCGCAGGCAATATTTTATGACTGTCACATGATGCAGCGATTGTGAAATTAGTTATTAATGACTTCTAAGAGAGACACTTAAAAAAAGTCAACTAGGGGAAGAAAATACATCACTTAGG
>NW_017731414.1:4445971-4452975 GCF_001890085.2 Hipposideros armiger | reverse complement strand
GTTGTAGAAAAAAGAAATACAGTGGGGTAAGGGGGATGGAGGCGGGGACAGGAGGGGGTGGGGTACCATTTAAAATAAGGCTCACTGAGACAGTGAGAGCTGAATAAAGATTTCCAGGAAGGAAGTGGGGGACTTGGCTCTGATCTCAGGGGAGAAGTCTTTTCAGGCAAAGGACTAGCCAGAGCACAGCCCCAAGGCAGGCGAAGGCTTGGTGTGGTCCAGGAGTAGCAGAGAGGCCCCAGAGGAAAGGCCTGGGTGGAGAGACGGTGATGGGATTGGGAACCTGATGGATCATGGTGTTGGGTCTTATAGGCCGTTGTAAGGATTTGGCTCCTTCTCTGAGTAAAATGCAAAGCCATGGACGATTTTGAGCAGCGGAGGGACATGACCTGAACTACACTTTAAAGGGACCCTCCTGGCTGCTGTATGGTGACTAACTGTAGGAGGCAAGCACAGAGCCAGGCGCTCTGCTAGGAGCCAGGCGAGGGAGCCCTGTGTGTAGAGGTGCAGGTATTGAGAAGCGGGTAGACTGTGGGTCTGTCTTGAATCATAAATATATGGAGGGGATATGTGGGACAACAGAAAGATAATTTCCGGTTGGCCCCAAAGCTCTCCCTCACCCACCCCCTTAAACTCTGAGGCTGAAAACATAACCCAGTCTGAGGAAAGGTGCCCAAGGCACAAGAGTAGAGTTAGACAGCTGCAGTGGGCTCTGTTGGTGCCGCCCAGAGCCCCCCACTGGCCTGGTGTACTGGCCCACAGCTGCTGTGAGGGCTGGGCTGGCTGCTCAAGGTCACTGCTGTCTCCTCCTCCAGAGAGTTGCCCTCGGCCACACCTCTCCATAAACCACTTACACAGGAAGCTCATCTCAGGCTTTACTTCTAAGAAGCCTGAATGAAGATGATAAGCTTTGACAAAGTGAACTCATTTGTGTAACCACCATCTGCATCCAGAGGTTGACCAAGGTCAGGGCCTCGGAAGGCACCCCATGCCCCTTCCCAAAGACTGCCATGAATCTAAATTAGTGCACCATTGATTCGTTTTGTGTGCTTTAAGACTTTACCCAAATGCAATCATAGGGAATGTCCTCTGTCTTGTCTGATGTCTTCTTTTGCAGTTATGACCTGTACTCATGATGGTGCATGTAGTGATAATTCACTCGCCTTCCTTGTGGTATGGCACTGCCCGCGAATACACCACGACTTCTTCTCCAACCTCATGTTGATGGATGGACATTTTGGATTCTTTCCAGGTTTTGGCTATTACATATAATGATGCAATGCATACTCTTGTATGTGACTTTTGCTGCCTATGTAGGCATTTTTGTTGGACGTATATGAAAGTATGGAATTTCTAGGTCATAGGGTATGCAAATACATTTAGTTTTAATAGATACTGCTCAGCAATTTTACACAGTGTTGGTACCAATTTACTCCCTGCCAACAATGTATGAGCGTTCCGGCTTGTTACACATCATTATTCATCTCTGTATATACATATATATTTTTTATTTTAGCCATTCTTCTTAATGCACAGCAATGTCTCATTGTGGTTTTAATCTGCATTTCCCCGGTGACTAATAAAACTGAACAGGTTTTCCCGTGTTTATTGAGTATTTGAATATGCTTATCTTTGTAGTAATATAATACCTGTTTGTATCTTCTGCCCATTGAAAAAATGGGTGACCTGTCTTTCTCTACTTGACTTTTGGGAGTTCTTGATGTATTCTGGACACAGTCCTTTATTGATTACAGACAATGCAAATATCATTTCCCACTCATGCTTGGCTTTCACTTTCTTATTAACTTTTTTCTTAAGTGGTAATGTTATCAGTATTTCCTTTCTGGTTAGTACATTTTGTATTCTGTTTAGGCAATCTTTGCCTAACCCAACATCTTAAAATTATTCTACTAGAATTGTCTTCTAGAAGCTTTATAACTGTTTTTGACCCAAGCATTGGGAAGGGTGGAGTTGTTAGCCATTGAGATGAGGAGAACTGGGAGTGATGAGTTTCTGGGGGGTGGGGTGGGGAGATGGGGGTACAGTTTTGGATATGTTAAGTTTGAGGTGAGTATTAGACACCCAAGTGAAATTTCACATAGGCCTCATGCATTTGGATATATGAATAAGAGTTCAGGAGTTAGGTGGTCAGGAAGCCAGTACTAAGGCCTTAGAAAAGAGACCAAACACAAAGCCCTAAGGCATGACCATCTTGGGAGTTCTGGATGAGGAGGAATCAGAAAAGGAGATTGAGCGAGAGAATCCAGCAAGATAGAGAAAAACTCTGGAGGGTGGTGTCCTGGAGGGCTGGCTAGTGAGAAGTAGATCAGGGCGTGGCCGGCATTGTGTGGGATCCTGCTGACAGGTCCCGTGAGACGAGGACTGGGAAGTGAACACTGGATTTAGCAATGTGGTCCCTGGTGACACTGATGAGAACAGTTTCAGAGGAGGAATGACCCGGATCAAGTACCCCGCTTCACCAAAAATAAGCCCTCGCATGATTTTAGGTGCCAAAATATGGCACCTTGGCATAATGAATATTTTAAGCTGAAGGAATTTGTGGAAAAGGCACCCTTCTCCCTGAAACAGGTCATAAAACCCTCATGAGAGGGGTGCATGCCCTCCATGTCCTGGAGGAATCATGTTAGGGCTTCTTCTCCGGCTAGGTCTTATTTTCAGGAAACACGGTAGAAAGCTTGGCAGCCCCCAGAGGTAGTCAGGACACATGAGAATGGGCAGCTCAGTAATCTAGAAGTAAGGGAGGTACCTGCATGTCATGAGCCCAGGCAGCAGACACAGGAGTGAACCAATTAATCCTGCCAGACCCTAGAGCCGTTTTTATCGGACCCACTGCTGCTTTAACTGCCATCAGACTCCTGGGAGACCAATCGGGGAGGGAAGGAGGAAGGCAGCTTTGTGGAGGTCCCGGGCCACACCAAGCTCTTGGCACCACACACCACACAATGCTTTCTGGACTTGACTTGGTCTGTGTTTGACTTTCCCCTCCTTCCCTCCTTTGTTGCTCTCCTCCCTCTCGCCCTTTGAATGTTGAACTTTCAGTTTGAGATGTCCTATTGCTTCTGATGCTTCACATCTCTGGGCTTTCATTTCGTCTGTTTCCTCTCTTAGGCTCTCTCCTACTACTTCTTCCTGACTGAATCCTATGTGGCGTTTTAGACTCAGCCCTGGCACCATCTCCCCTAGGAAGTCCTCCATGATCTTTTAGCACCTGGCATCTCTCTCCGTAGCACCCCCCTCACTGGGTTCAAATACTCTGTTTATCTGTGCATCTGCTGCACTAGACGCTGAGCTCCTTGTGGGCAGTGACTCATGCCTCATGCATTTCTGTCCCTGGCGCTCAATGCTGGTACAGAGCAGGCCCTTGCATGGTTTTGGCTGGGAACTGCAAGACACATTTGCACTCAAGGTAGGATGTGGATTGGAAGACTGGAGGGGGGATGGCATTCCAGGCAGAACGGTAACCAGCAGTGCAGTGATGGGGGTGGGGTGGGGGTGGGAGCCCAGAGAGGGCCTGGCTGAATGTTTGAGTTGGGAAAGTCAGGGATGGTGACAGCTCAGCGGGTGCAGGCCACATCTAAGGAGACAGCAGGTGTGTGTGTGTGTGTATGTGAGTAGCAGGCGAGGAGAGCAATTATGAACATCAGATCAAGCTAATTTACATGGATTAGTGCGCCAGTGACACTTAGCATTCAGGGGTCTGATTTATTTAGGCCAAGAGGGTATCCGGCAGGGAGCTCCCCTCAGGGGAATGAACAGTAGCATACATGGCCATTGGGTATAAAAAGTCCTGCTGTCAGCCCCGGTTAGAGCCAAGGTTACTCTGTTGAGTGCTTGAGGAGAAAGCATCAAGGCAAGTTCAGAAGTGTTCAGAAGTTTTTAGAGGGAGGGACCTCTCCCCTTTTTCTTTTTCTGGAACACTGCAGGACTTATCTTTTATAATTATGTTTGATTGCTTTAAATCTTCCTCCCCAGAAGTAAGATTATTGTTAGATATTGTCAAATTACTTTCCAGAATATTTGTGTGTGTTTTTTTTTGTTTTAATCAATTTATACTCCTATCAGCAATGATGAGGATGATCATTTTATGATTATTACAGTCTTTTAATGGCCATTTTTATATGGTAATCTACATTGCCTATTTTTAACTGGTGGAGTTTTCTTTTTCTTTTTAAACATGAGCTCCATTTATAATGTAGATAAGATTGTTTAATTATATCCTTATTTTATTTTATCCCAATGTGTCACTTTCCTATTTGTTTACAACAGTGACTTTGACATGCTCAAACTTTAACTTTACTTGTAGAACATTTTCTCAGTCTTTCTCTTTATGATTAGTCAGTCTTTCCCACTCCAAGGTGAATTAAATTTTCACCTATATTTTTCTACCTATTTTACGATTTCATTATGACTTGTGGGTTATAAAATCCATCCATCTGGAATTAAGTTTGATGAAAAACTTTTTTCAATTATTAACCACATAATTAAACAAATGCCTCAAATAACCCTTTTCTGACAGGTTCATGATAACATCTATTTTTAAAATAAATTCACATATTTACTTAAATTGTCTGTGAACTACATGTTGCTCCTTTTATCAGTTCCATGGCCTTTTGATCCCTGCAGTTGTAATCAGTTTTGATACTTCCCTAGCAAGCTCCCCTTATCACTCTTATTTTTTGTAATGTTTTTGGGGAGTTAATGCATGTTTATTTTCACAGATAACCATTGGAAGCACTTCGTTAAGCTCTAAGAAAAAAAAATCCCCTTGGAATTTTGGAGTTGCACTAAGTTTAAAAATTAATAGGGATTGGTTTGGGACTTCTGGTAAGATGGTGGAATAGACAGATGCTGTGCCAACTGCCTCCCAGGATCACATCACAATGACAAATAATTTATACAATATTCAACCTTGGAAGTCCCCTGAACACTAGATGAACAGAACCTCTAAACGAAGGACTTAAAGAGGAGGCCACATCGAGTCTGGTAGGAGGGGTAGAGATGAGAGAGGGTGAACCCCGTGAGGGACACCTCAGCAGTGGGGAGGCTTCTCTGGTTGGGGGAGAGACCCTCCGATCCCACACTGAGCTCACCAGCTCAGAGTTACTTTGCCAGGAAGAGGAGTTCTATGATAGCTGGAAGTAGAAATTATTGAGGACTCTCTGCTCAACTCAGTGAGGCTGAGGGCAGCCTACAGAACCAGTGGAGCTGGCACACAGACTCGCTTGCTGGTAAGCACTCACCTGGTCCCTGGTGGAGGGAGTAGCTGTGTGAGCGGGACCCAGGAGCCTGCAGGGAAGGACTGAACTGAGCACCTTTGGAGCGGGAACTGGAGGTTTTGGGACCATTGTTCCCTGGCGTGGAGCTTGCACACGAGTAGTATACAGGAGGACTCCATTTTTTCAGGGTTGGGCCCTCTCACAGAGGCTGAGGTCCCGGACCACATTGGTCTGGTGAAATTGGCACAGGAGTGCCTGTGTGTGTGCGTATGCGCACATGCGCGTGCACGTGCATGCGGCCTTGGATTCCCACCCTCTGCACTGCTTGTGCTGAGTAGCCAGGGAAATGCCTGTTGGATGTGCTCCGGCTCCAACAAACTGTTCATTGAGATGCGGGAGTGCATGAGCTGCCTTGGGTCCCCGCTCTCCGCACTGCGCATGCAGAGTTGTCAGGCTGGTGATTGGGTTTTGGGCTCTTGGCCTGATCTGCGAGTGGCTGATTGGGACAGGCTGAGACTGGGACTTTTCCTGGGAGTGTTGGGCCATGAGCTGTGCACCTGCATGATCTGGCCAGGGCTTTCTTGGAGAGTTTGTGTGGGCTCGTTGCTGGTGCAGGAGTGCATGCTGCTCTGACTTGGTGGGAGCCACAGATCACATCCTGTGGTGCCTTGGGGGCCTGCCCTGCCCACCTAGAGTTGTGTTGCTGGAGGCACCCTGAGTCCCTGGTGCTTGGCCCCCACTGCCACAGGCCACAGAGGGTATTTTGCAGCAGCAGACAGCCCACAACAACCTGTGAGGATTTTTGGTGGTGACCACAGTTCCAGAGCACACAGCAGCTAATTGCGGGAAGCTCACTGCAAGCCTGAGAGGGAGGCCAGCGCATGACACACTGAGCCCTAACAGCTAGTGCTGAGTCACCCAGAGTCTCTCTATTGCTGAGCAAATGGTCTGTAGATTAAAGCAGGTGGAGAGCCCCCACCTTTTTCTTTGTTTTTTCTAGGTGATCTATCTAATATATTGAAGCAATCACAGAGCGACAGCCAGAATGGAGAAACAAAGAAATATGTCCCACATAAAAGATCAGAATAAACCTCTAGAAATGGAACTAAATGAAACAGAGGTATCCAACCTTTCAGAGACAGAGTTTAGAACACTGAGGATAAGAATGTTTAAGGAACTGAGTGAGGACATAAATAGAGAAATCATAAAAAACAACCAGTTAGATCTAAAGAATACAATAACTGAAATGAAGAACACACTCGAAGGAATCACCAGTAGATTAGATGAAACAGAGGATTGGATCAGCGATTTAGAAGACAAAATAGCAGAAACCACTCAGTTGGAACAACAAAAAGAAAAAAGAATAAAAAACAATGAAAATAGTTTAAGAGACCTGTGGGACAACATCAAGCACAACAACATTCACATCATAGGAATACCAGAAGGAGAAGAGAAGAAGCAAGGAATAGAGAATGTATTTGAAGAAATAATGACTGAAAACTTCCCTACCCTGGTGAAGGAAATTGACATACAAGCCCAGGAAGTGCAGGGAGTTAACAAGCTGAACCTAAACAGGTCCACACCAAGACACATCATAGTTAAAATGGCAAAGGTTAAAGACAAAGACAGAATCCTAAAACCAGCAAGAGAAAGACAGCAAGTTACATACAAAGGAACTCCTATAAGACTAACAGCTGACGTTTCTACAGAAACTCTGCAGGCCAGAAGGGAGTGGCAGGAAATATTCAAAGTGACGCAAAATAAAGG
>NW_017731414.1:4431877-4445906 GCF_001890085.2 Hipposideros armiger | reverse complement strand
CAAGCCAGCATTGCAGGAAATGTTAAAAGGGCTTTTTTAAACAGAAGAAAGGGGAAAACAAGCTAACCCAGGAAGATCAGAAATACAACTAACAAAATGGCAATAAATATGCACCTATCAATAATCACTTTAAATGTGAATGGGCTAAATGCTCCAATCAAAAAACATAGAGTGGCTGAGTGGATAAGAAAACAGGACCCATGCATATGCTGTTTACAAGAGACTCATCTCAGATCAAAAGACATACACAGACTGAAAGTAAAGGGATGGAATAAGATATTTCATGCAAATGGAAATGAGAAAAAAGCTGGAGTAGCAATACTTATTTCAGACAAAATAGGCTTTAAAATGAAGACTACAATAAAAGAGAAAGAAGGGCATGACATAATAATAACGGGATCGATTCAACAAGAGGACATAACCCTAGTAAACATCTATGCACCCAACATACGAGCTCCTAAATAAATAAAACAGATTTTGACAGACATAAAGACAAAGATCAACAGTAACACTATTGTAGAAAGGGACTTCAACACCCCGTTGTCACCAATGGACAGATCCTCCGGACAGAAAATCAACACGGAAACAGTGGCCTTAAATGACACTTTAGACCAGCTGGATTTAATTGATATTTTTAGAGCATTTCACCCCAAGGCAACAAAATACACATTCTTCTCAAGTGCACATAGAGTATTTTCCAAGATAGACCATGTGTTAGGCCACAAAACAAGTCTCAATAAATTTAAGAAGATTGAAATCATATCAAGCATCTTCTCTGACCACAATGCTATGAAACTAGAAATCAATTATAAGAAGAAATCCGGATCGCACACGAATACATGAAGGCTGAATAACATGCTACTAAATAGCGAGTGGGTCAAAACTGAGATCAAGGAGGAAATCAAAAGCTATCTTAAGACAAATGAAAGTGAAAACACAACAACCCAAAATCTATTCGATATAGCAAAAGCAGTCCTAAGAGGGAAATTCATAGCAATGCAAGCTTATCTAAAGAAACAAGAACAATCTCAAATCAACAGACTATCTTTACACCTAAGGGATTTGGAAAAAGAACAATGAAACAAGCCCAAAGGGAGTACAAAGAAGGAAATAATAAAGACCAGAGAAGAAATAACTGAAATTGAGACCAAAAAAAAAAAATCAATGAAACCAAGAGCTGGTTTTTTGAAAAGATAAGCAAAATTGACAAACCTTTAGCCAGACTCACCAAGAAAAAGAGAGAGAGGACCCAAATTAATAAAATCAGAAATGAAAGAGGAGAAATAACAACAGATACCACAGAAATACAGAAAATTGTAAGAAAATACTATGAGCAACTATATGCCAACAAATTTGACAACCTGGAAGAAATGGATAAATTTCTAGAAGCATACAATCTACCAAGTGTGAACCAAGAAGAAACAGAAACTCTGAACAGGCTGATTACTACTAAAGAAATTGAATCAGTAATCAACAAGCTTCCAATAAACAAAAGTCCTGGACCAGATGGCTTCACAGGTGAATTTTACAAAACATTCAAAAACGAATTAATACCTAGTCTCCTCAAACTATTTCAAAAAGTACAGAAGGAGGGAAGGCTCCCAAGCACATTTTATGAGGCCACTATTACTCTGATCCCCAAATCAGACAAAGATATTACAAAAAAGAAAACTACAGGCCGATATCCCTAATGAACATAGATACAGAAGAATTGAATTTGCTTTACAATATTCAGCTTTCCCATCCATCGATATACTATCCCTATTCAAGTTTTCTTTCAAGAGAGTATCGATTGTTTATACAGGATCAAGGTGACCCTCCTGGCTCACCAGGAAAATGGCACAGGAGACAGAGGTGTTAGAGAGGCTAGGTGTAGCTTGTCACCATATTCCCTCACCTTTGACCTCATGCCCCCTCCAGGAGGCCCCACATAAGTTCTCTTTAGTTGGGGACACCAGCTTCTGTCTAGAGGCCAGGGCTGCTCACTCCTGATCTGGGAACCTACAGCAGGTTTTGCCTCTGTTTCTAGATTTTTGTGTGTGTGTGTGTGTGTGTCTCGTTTTCATTCTCTTCATTTCTGACTACTTATCTGGCTCTGGGTTTATAGTTTTGCATAGCTGTGGGAAGATGGGTGGTTAGCAGATAACTTGTTCTTTTTAGGGTGGAAGGACACTACTATTGGTGTGAGGTTTGATTTGGTACAATTCTATATAAACTGGCAAAATGCAGGGTCTGATTGCCCAATAAGTGCCCAACTATGATTTTTTGACTCTTGGCGCCCCTAGTAAGTCACATATTAAGAATCCAGCTTGTAGGATAAATGTTTGAACTATCTTCTTAGTTTCTCTCTCTATCTCCAGATAATGCCAGAGTTGTATCTCTCAATGTGTGTGTGTGTGTGTGTGTGTGTGTGTGTGTGTGTTTAGGAAAATCCTGTCTAGACACCCTGAAACTCTGAGCCTCGGTAGCCTCTGGTCCCCATTCTTCATCAGCAGCACCTTCTAGATCCTTATCTCCTTTCTCTTTGAGTAGAGAGCTCAGTGTCACTGGAGTGAAGAGCTTGTCTTGGAATGGAGGAACAATCGGTTGAACGCGTTGGGTGGGGAGATCATTTTAGTCCTGGGCGTTATCTTGAGACAGAGACTGGTCCCAGGGAACACTCAGGCATTCAACACTGTACTGGAATTCCAGACTGACAAGGCTTTAACTTAGATTAGACCCAAATAATCAAGCTCTTATGCTCTAGATGTCCTCGTTATCCTGATCCAGGGTTAGGAGGGATCTCCTGGCACTTGTTCTGGGCCAGAAGGATGCACCCCTATTCCATGGCCTGCACCATCCTCCAGCCTGCCTTAACCTGATCTCAGTTCCTCGCCCTTACCCCAGGTCACCTTGGGATGGTGGTTGGGATGCTTATCACTGTTGGGTGTTCACTCTCTTTGGGGTTTCCTGGTCTTGGCAAGAGAGAAGGGTTGAAGGAGAACAGGAAGAGAATGAAGTGTCTAAGGTTATCTTCTCGAGAGTTCTTATTACTCCAAAGAAAGCTTCTCAAAGAGTTTGCCCCTTGGAGAAGTAGAAGGAAAGAACTTCTCCAGGTAAAGCAAGAGGGAGGAGAGAGAAGAAAGAGTTCCCTGCTATTTATTTCCTTTCCTATCTAGAACTTAAATTTATGGTTTTGGTATGAATTTCTATAGTGGAGAGGAATATTTCTTTACTCACACCCTCTGTCTACCTATGTCAGCCCTTACTCAGGCATTCCTGCCTTGTGGCTTGGCAACCTTCCTCTGGTCCTCAGACCGCACCTTCATCTTCTTGCCCTTCTAGAACTTGCCATGTGTCCTGCACACCTGAGGGGCACCCCTCACCTCTCTCCTCTTTCTCCAGAGAGTTGGGCTCCATGTCAAAGTCATACCAAATTGTCTAATTATAACAGATTAATCCATTAGGATTTATGTTTTTCTATTTACTGGCTGGAACTATCCATTTCACAGCTGTGGCTCCCATGTCTAACCAGCTAGCAGGCAATTTAAATATAGAAAGCAATTTAACCTAGTTGGATACCAAGGCATCTTGCTTAATGTAGTGCATAAATTTTGGAGCTCTTTGCTCTCAGCCCTCCAAAGGGCAGCCAGCAGTTTCATGTCCTGAAAAGATTCGGCTTTTCAGGGAATTTACATCCCAAGAAGGGATTCTGGGTATTGGATTAAATAAAAAAGGAGTTTTCAAATGAGGTCAGGGGTTGTTTTAAAGTCACTTCGGCTTGCCTTTTTCTTCTTCTTTTGGGGAAAATAATTTTCTGCTTAACTGAGCTTTCTGAGGATCTGACATCAATCGGAAGGTATCTTATTTTCTTCTCTCTTTAACTTTCATTTACTGCTTGTTTGGATAAAGTGTTTTTTCCCCCAAATTGTAGTAATAGTTGGGGTGACCCTGCCTGCTCAGAGCTTGTAGTCTGATGACCCCATCAGACTACACGAGGTTTAAACCTCGTGGTTCTCCGGGCCCCTGGCACTTATCTTGTAGTATTCTCTCATCTGTGTGTCACAGCTAGAAAAAGATGAGGGGCATGAGAATGGCTGTGTGATCTGACAAACCCAACTCTAAGCCTCAACCCAGAAGAAACAGTGATCAACACACATTATGTGTGAACACATGGCCACCGCCCTTGTAGGGAGGAGATGAGCAGAGAGAGATGTTTTGCTGAGAAAGGACAGGACTAGGAAGGACATGGTTAGTCTTCAAGTACAGGAAGAGCTTCCATGGAGATGTGGGATTGAATTTTTTATTTTCCACATGGCTCCTGAGGGCAGAAATATTAGACTAAGGGACAGAAATTATGGGAAGAAAGAGTTGGACTTGAGTTATTTATAGGATGATCTTGGCATTGATCAAACTTTTTTTTTTTAATGAAGCCCTCGACTTAAAGAGATAGTAAACTTCCTTAACTGTCTATGCTTAAGCAGAGGATGGATAGCCATGGACAGGGAGGCTGTCGCAGGCTTTAGAACCAGACAGGGCTAGAGACCTTGAGGATGCCAATACCTGAGCTCTCATGCCAAGGCCACCCCTGCATCTGTCTCCAAATCGTGGACCTGAAATGCAGGCTTCCTCCACTCATTCTGGTAGCTGGGAAGAGAAGACCACAGACCGTGGAGGGGTCCCTGAGTCAAGAAAATAAGTGTAGGCTCCCTTGGACTCGCCCCTCCCCCCACTGGCTTGGGCTTAGTGTCCCCAGGGCAGGATGACAATGGAGGCAGTGGACATGGGTGTAAGTCAGTTCCCTGTGGCTGCCATAACAAAGTACCATGAAGTGGCTTACACAGCACAAATTTATTGTCTCATATTCTAGAGGCTGGAAGTCTGGGATCGAGGTGTTTGTAGGGCCACATTCTCTCAGAAGGTGCCAGGGAGATCTGTTCCAGGCATCTCTCCTGGCTTCAGATATAGTCTCTTGGCTTGTTCCAACTTTCACATGACGTTCTCCCTGTGTGAGTGCCTGTGCCCTAATTTCTGCCTTTTTAAAGGACACCCGTCATATTGGTTGGAAAGGTCGGTTTTATTGCAGGACCCGCTTGGGACTTTGGATAGTTTTTGATAGGTGTGAAATAACTCTAGAAGGTTCCAGGCTGACCACTCCCTGAACCCACCGATCTGGTTTTTTTTGGGGGGAAAGAACATATACTGAAACAGTATATAGAATGAGTATCACAGCTTAGCCCTTAATTACGTCTTTGGTGCACATAAAGAAACTATTACTAAGCACCTACTATATATGAAACCTGTGATATGCACAACATCTCAATGAAACATGACTCTGTGAAGTAGATATTACTAATTTCATTTTACAGGTGAAGAAATAGATGCTTAGAGGATGTTCTGAAACTTGTTCAAGGCCATACAGCTAGTGGGTGGCAGAAGTGGGATTTGAACCCCTGCCTCTTTTGCTCTAAAATTCAATTTCCCTTTGGTATACCACACAACTCCCAAGCTTGTTTGCAAGCTCCCCAAATGAACAGACTTCTCTTAAGTTCTTCTCACTACCCAGATCCATTAGGATTCACTGTAGACATTCCTTATAGTTCTTTGTGGTGAAATGCCCGGGTTTTGCCGGATGGTCTCTAAGCCCCCTTCTAATTCTAACACTTCATGATGAATGACCCCCTGACTGATGTATCGGTTTATCGTGAGTCAGGAGTTCTGTGATATTCACAGGGTTGGTACATGATACTGGGTAGGGCACGGTGGGAATGGCTCAGTGCTGGGTCGCCCACCTCAGAGGTAACCGTGGGCAACGTGGGTCCTCAGTTTTGATGTCAGAAGCTCCATGTCTTCGTTTCTCCAGGGGGCCTCAGGCCTTGGCAAATTGATTTACACTTGCCCAATTCACAAAAGTCTTACTGATAAGCCAGAATGCTGATTTATTAATATACAATGAGATGCAGTTGCCAAGAAGACTGAAGGATTGTGGCATACTCTCTTCACTCTTTGAGTAGCGATTCAGCCCTGAAAGTTAGTAAACATGGAAAGAGACCAACAGGATGGAGCAGTTGTGAGGGTTTATTATCAAGCTGCAGTAACCTGATCTGATGCTTTTCTCTAAGCTCTGCCTACCAAGCAGCCAATGTATTCAGGTCAGTAGGTCAGGATGCTTTCCCTGGGGGTGCTCACATTCACTCTCTTGCTCTCCAAACAAGCAGGGTCAAAACCTGACAAGATTCACTACAACCAGCCCATCCTTATGCAGCAGATCTCATGACGTGGAGGACATGATCTCACCTTAGTTGGCCTGCCTCAGATGGCCAATATTTATTGAGCACTGGTCATGAGCTGGATGCTGGGCTGTGCATTAGTGGGCACAGGGAGACTGATGCCCTCAAGGAACATGCAGATGTTAATATACATGGTGATTCCCAGGTGGAGATAGTCACTGGATTTTCTGGGAGCACTTGGTGGGGTGGGGTGAGGGGCCTGGGGCTTTGGGAAGGCTTCCAAGGAGAGATGGTGCTAGAGTTGGCTCTTGAAGAGTGAATAAAAGTTAGCCAGGACCAAACCAAAGAAAACAAAACAAAGAAACAAAAAACTGCCAATAAATCCGGGCAGAGGGAAAAGTATGAATAAAATCATGGATGAATGAAACAAGGTGTGTGTGTGTGTGTGTGTGTGTGTGTGTGTGTGTGTGTGTGTGTGTGTGTGTGTGTGTAAAACTGGATTGTATTAGAGGTAAAAATGCTGGGAGATGAGGTACAGTGGACAACAAGCCATGGAGAGCTGTCTATGCTGGGTTAAGGGGCAAAGACTTAATTAGCCCTGTGGATGACAGAACCACTGAATTGTTTCAGATTGGCTCCCTGGGAGCTGGCTGTGTGGAGGGCATCCTGATGGGATTCCTGGAGACGCCCTGATCTCCTCCATACACATTGCTAGAGGAGCCACTCTGGAGAGGCTGCTTCCTGGGTCCGCAGGACATAGCTCTGCCCACTTCCCTCTGCTCACTACAGTGCCAGGGGCAGCAGCAGGACCTGAGTTTTCAAGTTCATTTTCTTCTGGAGGTTTTGAGGTCTCTGGTCCTGACCACACTGCGGACTATTGAGAGCTGCTACAGGGTTGTAGGAATGGGGTGTGTGTGTGTGTGTGTGTGTGAGATCCTCCACAACTGTGAGCTTGGCATTAATCAGTCAATGCCTGAGTTGTTCTCTCATCTCTGCTCACTTAGCGTCTACCCCAGCACGGCATATATTGTATTTATAATCTTTTTCTGTCTCCTCTATTTGACAGTGGGCGGAGACTGTTTTCTTCGTTTCAGAGGTAGTGCCTGAATGTCATAGTTGTTCAGTGAATGTTGGTGGAACATATGGGTTCAGGGGAGAACGATGGTTCGGATGCTCCTGTGAACAGGCGCAGGCCTTGGCATCGGTGATAACACTGAGGACAGTGGCATGGCCTGCCCTGGCACTGTGCCAGGTGGGACGCCAAGAGCATTAAGTGGTCTTAAGTAGAGGGCAAGGCCTTTGATTAGTGTACTGTTTGAGGAGGAGACTATTTTTGAAAACTTGTGGCACCTATGGGAAGGTCACATGTCAAGAGGGCCCCAGGCTGCACCCCTGGTTGTCTCTGTCAGCTGGCCTTGTGTGTGGTCACCAGGTTCCCTGACTGCTCGGCATTACAGAAAAATTGCAGATGGGAGAGGTGGGGCAGGCTCCTCTGGACCCATGTTCTCCCTTGGAGCCAATCTGTTCAATTATTAAGCTTGCCCTCCTATCTGACATAACAGGTGCTGGTGGTTGGTGAGTCCAGAAAGACTGCTGAAGCCAGGTATTATTAAACAGAAAAAGAAGGAAAATGAAAGGACATGTATGCATATTAAACATTGTAGTTAACTTGAAGTATGTAAATGTGCAGTTATTTGGCAATCCTTTGACAGAAGGGTCCATCCTTTGGACATGGGTCTGCTAAGTCCCCTCCCTCTTTCTTGCCTCAGCCATGCCTGTGGTGCATCAGCTAAGAAGTCTAGTTTGGGTTTCTTTAAAGTGGATCAAGTTCTTCAAGCCTCCTGTGAAACAACATAAGTGCAGAATTCTCGGTTTTCACAATCCCTCTCGCCACTTCCCCGCTTGCTCCCCAAGCCCCAGGGTTTGTTAGTGGTCTCGCCCACCCCTCGTTTCACAATACTTGGCATGCCATGCCTTGTCAAGTTTCCCCAAAGTGTTCATTAAGCTGTACTTGAATCATCAACTTCCTTTTCACATTTACAGTTTATTACCTTGCATAATATTTAATCTGCTTGCATAATCAGTTGTAATAAGTACAATTGGCAACAGACTCCAGGTAAAGAGAAAATTCACTGCCGGGAGAGGGGGCCCAGGTATCCTGGGGGCAGCCCAGTGATTGCTGGTACCCAGCGGGATGTGGGCCCAGTCAGGGGGAGCACCTGCCCCATGTCAACTTGTCCTGGGGACTTTAGTAGCAGCTGCCTCTGTTGTCCTCCTCTCCAGTTCGTTACCCTGTCATGGGTGGGGGTTGGGTTCAGTGTTTTCTGATCTCCCCTTTGTTCTAGTGCAGACTTCCAAGCCCTCACAGGAAACCCTTCTAACCTCTCCTTCTTTCCCTGTTTCCCCCGAGACTTCTCCCTGAGGTCCCTGTGCACCTCTCTCTCTGTGCACCGAGAGTGTCTTGGTTTCTTTTAAGTCACATAGATAGGAAACGGGATGCAACCTTGACCAACACACTCAGCTGCTTTCAGCCTATCACACTGCGCTGCTGTGGGATTAAGGGAAGTCAGGTACATGTGTTTGTTAGAACAATAACTGTCATCATGGAATGCTTGCTGCGAACCAGGCAGAGCTTTACAGAGATTACTTCATTTCATCTTGGCAAAACCCAGTGAGCCAGATGCTACTGATCCCAGTTTACAGCAGAAGAAACTGAGACTCAGGGAGCCTGAGCCTCACTATGGGAGCTGGGAGTCAATGCCGAGCATCCAGCTCCAGCACCCACACTCTGTCTTCAGGAAATGTTACATCTTAGGCTCATGTCCCAGTCACATGGTAGGTGCACCACACAAGCACAAAAATACATAAATGCATGGCGGATGCACCCTTCTACTCTCAAATCTCTACCCTACCCCCATCCCAAGAGGGAAAGGCCAAGTCTTCCGCCCCTTTATATAAGACAATGCCAAGTGCAGTGGGACAGAGGTGGTTGGACATCTACCAAATATACATTTCCCTTTCTATAGTCGAGTGCTGCTGTGGGGCGGTGGCTGCCCAGCCAGGAGCCACAACTCCCAGCACCTCTACACCCAGGTGTGGCCTTGTGGCAGTCTTACCACCCCACTTCTGGCTTCCAAAAGCCTCCCATGTGAACCCCACCCCACTGTCTCCCTTTCCCTCTCTGCCTGGACATCAATGACCAGGGCCACACACTAAAGGTGAAGGCCTCTCTGATGACCTGCGTCCCTAAGTGACTGTGCAATGCTGAGTCCCCCATCCCACCTGCCAACTGGACTTTAAGAGAAAAAGAACGAAGCCCTGAGATGTTGGGGTTTACCTGTTACAGCAGCTAGCACTGTCTCTACTCACATGCACACTCGGAACCTCTTTGAACTTGTTTAAAAGTGACCACCTGCAAACCCTCTCATACTTATCTCCATGGGTCACTGCATAACTGGTGTAGTAGAGTGTGTTCTAGTGCGTAACTTGTCAGACACCATATCCCTAGATTATCGAAGCCGAAATTGCAAGTAAAACCATATTTGCTATAACAGGATGTAGTGAGAAAAGGTGCTTTGGGGTCAGGAAGCTCTTAGCTCCCATTCCAGCCCTGCCATTTTCCAGCTGTAGTACCTTAAACAAATTAATTAATTCCCTGCTTCTCGGTTCTTTAGATAAGGCATAATAATGAATGCCTAAAGAGGCGCAATAATATCTACCTGGGAGGGTTGTTGTGGGATTAAATGAAAGTGACAGTCCTTGGCATATAGTGGGCAATCCACTAATGACATTTTGTTTATAACCCATTCATTCGATAAGGGTTTAATGAAAACCTACGATGTGCCCTGAACTATTTGAGGAGCAGAAGACACAGGGCCTCCCCTTAGGGGACAGACCTCTAATTGTGAAATGTGCTTGACACATGTGAACTGGCTGAGTGCCATCTCCCAGTGGCATGGGACATGTGCTGGAAAAGGGGGACGTACTTGGAGCCGTTCTGAGACATAGCCCTTGGCCAGAGGGAGGCTTCCCTGAGGAGGACGTGGGGGAGAAGGGAAGCTGAGGTGACTGCTCAGGGTGGTGCCTCCCCCCCCCCCGCACACTTTATTGCCTATTGCTGGGAGACTAGAGGGTTGGAGAGCTTGGAGGAGGTTGGAGGTGTGGATGGCTCAGCTGAAAGTTGAGCACTTGAGCACGCCCTGCATGCCAGCCCGAGAGCAGGTCACAGTGAGACTACAGTGCCCGCCACCCCAGGGTGGGCATGTGCTGGGAGGGCTATCTCCGTAACCTCATCAGCCAGCGTTGTTCCTGAGAGCTCTTTGCCGGGGCAGGGTAACATCTTCACTCTGGCGCCTGTGGAAGGATTTCACAGTGTTCAGCGGCGGCTGTGGATAACAGCCTCATGTTTCTTGCCTTCGTCGAGACACAAACAACAACCCCACAAAGGGATGCTTATTTCTGGGAAACTCCCCAGTTCTGCTCCTACTTCCGCTGGATCCTTTAAGAGATAGGCTCTCCCTCAGGGCCCCCCGAGCTCTTGGCGTTTTCAGCCGGGAGGCCAGAACAGCTCCTCCAAGGACTGTGAGCGGCGTGTCATCCCTGTACCAGGGCAACCGCAGCTCACCACGAGGAGGCTCGTTGGGGGCGACACAGACAGGCTAGTGGTCTCCCCTTTCCCTGGGCTCCAGGTTTCCTGGGCGGCTGTTCGGCTGCCGTAGATCCCTCTGTGTTCAGTGTTTTCCAGGTTAATTAATCCTGTTATTGTCACTGTGGTCTATAATTAGGAACACTGTGCAATTATATTATGCATTCTGCATTATTGATGTGCAGCTTGCCAGCCAAAGACGATTATTAATTATTACCCTATTGGATTGTGTGCCGCACAAACGCGATGCACCCGTGGTCCCCATGCGGATGGTTGGCTGGTGTTTGGGCCTTCCGGCTTAGCTCTGGGCAAGCTGTATTTTTGGAGGGCCATCCACTGAACACAAGTGGGCCAACTCCCTGGGGGCAGGTCTCCTTGAGTGAAGATGCTGAGCATGTTCAGCATCTTAAAACTGGGAAGAGGAACATGGCCCCCCGGCCATCCCATCCAGGCTTTTACCCCCATGGGCAGGCCCCTTGCTGCCCCCACGGGTCTGCCCATGCTGTCCCCAAACCCCAAAGGCCCTCGGCACCTGTGCTTCACTGGGCTGAGAAGCACAAAGATACCACTACCTTCCTTTCAGTGTCTGCTGTGTGCCAGGCTCTTCACAAACGCTGTCGCATTTGATCGTCAACAATCCCACGACGTAGGTGTTATGGTTCCCATTTTACAGATGAGAAGGGTGAGGCACAGAGAGCTTTAGTAACTGGCTAAGGACTTGTGGAGAGGAGATGTGAACCCCCGTTTGCTTTATTTAGAGGCCGATACCTTCTCAACCTAAAGAAACAAACTTCATTTCATCAATAATATGGAGAGATGGGCATTTGAACGAAACTTGGGCAGAAGAATCAAGAAAGGGTGTCATGCACTAGCTCCAGGGAATGGGGAGACGAAACACATTCAGGCAGCAAGGCCTCTGGGACCCCAGAGCCCCAGAGTATGTACCAGTTGTGTGGTTTTCAGGGAAACCAGGCTGGACAGTCTCTGCGTGTGCGTGTGCGTGCGCGTGTGTGTGTGTGTGTGTGTGCGCGCGCGCGCGCGCGCGCGTGTGTGTGTGTGTGTGTGTGTGTGTGTGTGTGTGTACGTGCACTGTGCCTGCTCTTCCTGCCCAGGTGGCGGGGTGGGAGGTATCCATGTAGTGAGCCAGACCAGGGAGTTCGCTCACCATTGTGTCTCCTGCACGCTGTGGGGCTTCCATACGGGAAATCATGACATTTGGGGCAGACAGGCCCCACCACCTGGACTATGTATCCTTAGGTATATGTGATTTCTGGGAGTAAACTGGTGTGTGTGTGTGGGGTGTGGCACTCTTTACTGGGGGGCGGGGGCTTCTGGCTTTTGGAAGGCTCAGAGGACCCTGAGCAAGTCACACTGTATACATCTCCCTCTATCCTGCTTTGCATGCTCTCAGTTGTCCTAATACATGTGAAGTCAAGGTATAATGATGATAAAAAATAGGCCTGAAAAGGACAGCTGGTGTGAAAGGGCAGCTTTCTGCCAAAGGGAGAGTTGGAAGGTGGGGTTCTCCTGGTAAGCTGAAACCTAGTGGGGAGGTTTAAGTCTTATGAGGTCTGACAATTAAGTTCGTGAACTCATCCTACAAAAAGTGCTACATACCTCATTGCTGAATATCACTGTGGTCACCTTCGAAGTACTCCCCTTGGGAAGCTACGTACCAATGCCAGCGCCTAGTCCACCCTTCAAAGCAATTTTGGAACTCTTTCTGGAATGGCCATCAGACCTGTCATTGGATTACCCTTGATGTCCTGAATGTCATCAAAATGTCTTCCTTTCAATATTCCTTTTATCTTCAAGTAAAGAAAGAAGTCATTGGGGGCCAGATCAGGTGAGTAGGGAGGGTGTTGCAATACAGTTTTTTGTTTCCTGGCTAAAAAACTCCCTCACAGGCAGTGCCTTGTGAGCTGGCGCATTGTTGTGATGCAAGAGCCATGAACTGTTGGGGAAAAGTTCAGGACGTCTAACTTTTTCACACAGCCTCTTCAGCACTTCCAAATAGTAAACTTGGTTAACTGTTTGTCCAGTTGTTACAAAGTCATAATGAATAATCCCTCTGATATCAAAAAAGGTTAGCAACATCATTGCAACAAGTTTGCAAACTTAATTGTCAGCCCGCGTATGTTTGTGGAGGTCATGTTGTAGGAGTGTCAGGACTTTCCTGTACCCCACGCTTCCCCTCTACTGCCGTATGAATCATGCTTTTCGTTTTCTGTGTTTTCTGATGGTTTGACATCTTAGGGGCCTTGCCCACTGGTGAGAGACTGCCCGTCCCAGGGCTAGCTGATTATTAGAGACTAGAAACAATGTGCCTGTGAACACACCTTTCATAGACACACCAATGAACCCCCTGGTATCGGGCAGTGCTGAACAACAAGGTCCCATTTGCACGTGACAGTCTCTGATGCAAAGCCCATTCCTCCCTAGAAAACTTTATTTTTCTCGTAAGGCCCAGCTCAAAGGTGCATGAAGGCTTAGGACTCCCTGGGATCCACAAAGCTGTCCTTCCCTCTTTTGCTCCTGGGGCTTTTGGAGCACATTTCCAGGAGAGCACCCAGCACAGGGAGCTGTACATAGCTTGCAAATACCCTTTTCTCGCTCCCAGGGTGAGCTCCCCGAGGGTGCCAACTGTGACTTGCCCATCTCAGTTCCTCAGTTCAAGGCTCTCCGTAAGTATTTGTCAAGTGAAGTCTGGGATTCCCCATTTAGGTCTCCCTGACCACCTTCAGCAAAAGCCACATAGGAAAGGATGAGCAAATCACCCGGGGAACCATCTCCAGCCCTCAGAAAGGGCTTGGAAGAGCAGGACAAATATTGCCTCCCACTTGCTTCTCCTTCTTTCCCTCCTCATTTGGTAGAAAGAGCTGGAGGGTGGAAAGGTCACTTCTAGCAGAGCTCGCTGATATTTCAACGGCTGTAAAGGGGGTCCCGTCATCCCCAGTCTTATTTTAAAATCTCCTTGATGTCTGTATTTTTTTTTCTCCACCTCTGAAGATCAATAATATTGCAGAAGTGAGAGATCAAAGCTTTTCAGGTTGTGGGTGAGCAGGGGCAGAGGGTGGGCTGGAAAGAGAGTTTCTATTAAACTCATCCCTGGACAAGGCTTCCAGATGCCCCAGAGCTTGTTACTTACGCTCCCTCCGTTCTCTCGTTCACTCCC
>NW_017731414.1:4416124-4431777 GCF_001890085.2 Hipposideros armiger | reverse complement strand
CAAACAAAGCCACAGCCTCAAACAACATCTTGTAAAGTGCATTCTAAAATGCTTCTAATAAATCCCTGACAGCCTTGGCCATAACCAGCTGAAAGAAAGGTGATTATGACACGAAAGTGTCAGGTTAGAACAACAAATTGGGATACGCAAGCAGAGATTTATTTGTCTTTGTAAGTGTGCTATAAAGGTCCATATAATTTCACAAATAAATACGAACACTGCTTAGTCAATGGCCTCTGGATTTAGAGCCCCAGGACCGTAGGAAGGAACACATTAGTACCAGCGGTGCAATTTCAGATATGGGACAAATCAGCCCGGGGGCACCAACCGGATGGCACTCAGCCTGCCACTGGCCCTTCTCAGATATGTGGGGCGCTCCAGGCCTTGGCAGCAGGAGGGCTGGGCAGCTCCGCGTGTCCAGGACCAGAACTGGAGGCCAACGGGTACTGATGGGCCCTGGACTCCTCACGACAGTCCGTGAGGCCTAGGATGAGCAGGGGAGATCAAGGAGAAAGATAGGCTCCACCTGGCTCTGGGAAGGTGGGTAGGCGGGTGGGGAGCTGTCAGGGTGTGGCAACCCCAGGAAGTAGGATAATCAGCCTCCAAGTTTCCTGGGACCGCGGGGTTTCCTGGAATACTGGACTTCCGGTTTTAAAATTGGGACAGTTGGTCACTGCAGCAGAGAGCACTGATCTTGCGCACTGCTTTATCACACACTGCGTCCTGCTGATGGGTGACCCCAGCAACAGAGTGTGGTGAAGAAGAGAAAGGAGTCAGGGGCTGCAGAAGAGTGGAACTGGATATATGTCAGTGTTTTACAACTCTGGCTGCACTTGAACTGCTTTTTCTTTTTTTGACTTCAACATCTTTTATTAAACTCAGATTTAAAAAACATTAAGTATAGTTGGTATACAATGTTATATTAATTATATTAGTTTAGGTGTACCTGAAGTGCTTTTTAAAAATACTAATTTCTGGCCCCATATCAGACCACTAAGTTGGCATCTCTGAGGGTGAGGTCTGGGCACCGGTGCTGTGTCGGAGCTCCCAGGCAGTTCTGATGGGATGCACGGAGCCCGCCTTCTCCAGCCCATCTAGTGCTGTGGCTTGGCTGCACCTTCTTAGTGCCTGTAGGCACCGTCCTCTGATCCATTTATTCTCTTTTCTCTCTTGTTGCCATCACTACCCCTCCCCCTGCCATTTAAATACCAAATCAGATGAGCTCAAACAAACCATATTGGTTAATGGAGTCTTGACTCCATCAGAAACACTGGCTGACCCTTTCCCAGCTGGTGCTTTGCTCTTTCAGACACAGCCTGGATACGAAACGATGACCTGCATTTTCAAACCAAAGATGTCACAAGTAGAAAAGCCCATTCTAACAAGCATTCATCTTATAACCAAGATACAGCTGTTGCGATGAACTTTGGTAGAATGCGTATCTCTCTGCCCCTCTCCATACTCGATGGCTGGGGGTAGCAACCTGGTAGTAACTTATCATGTCACTTATTGGCCAGCAGGGCTTGGCTGGCAGGGCACACGGGCACTACATTTAAACATCATATGTCTTCCTGTACACTTGAATTTTTGTTTTTGGGCTATCTCACTGCATGGGGCAGAAATCTGGATTGTGAGTGCTAGATTGATGGGTGGTGGGGGTTCTCTGTTATGGCCTTTAGAAGAGAGTGGATCACGGTTCCTGGAAAAGGGAGTTTGGTCTCCATGGAAACCTGACTTGGGTGCCCAAAGCCCGTGTCCTGCTTCTGCCATGAGCCCTCCTCTCATTCGCTCTTCGAGGCTGCCTTTCTCTGAACTCCAGCACCTATTGTCTGCAGCCCAAATTCTGCCCTGACCCCTGGAACAATAACGCCTTAATCACCCAGCAGCGTTTTGTCCTCTCACAAAGCAATAGGCGTCCAGGTCTCATTTGATGTGGGCTTGCTTTATCCTCTCGTTATTTTACGAGTGGGGAAAGTACATAGAGATTTAGAATCAGAGATTGGGTCCCAGTCCCACTCCACTTAATGACTCTGACTTGCGACAAATCACTGAACTCCTTTTATCCTTAGTTTCCTCTGTATAATGGGAACAATAGGAGTGTGGACGCGTGAGGTGTAGAATGTTATAGACAGCGTCTGGCACATCATTGATATTCGCTGTGCTTATTACCTTTCTCCCCAGCTTCCTTCTTTCCCTTCATATGAGATAATCAAATGAGCTAATATATGTACAGGTGCCATACTCACACAGGCAACTCTTCTACTTATTACTTTAATTCCTATTAGACCTTTATTCTCCTGGGTTATATCTAGAGACTGGAACCATTTACCTTTCTCTACTAGACCCTTTCTCCCGCTTTGCCATCTCAGACCTCACCATGGGAGTACCAAACCCCAACTCTCCTCCACCACCTGTCCTTCCAAGGTCTTGCCTTTTTTAAGGGGCCTCATTCAAGTCCAACTTTTCCAGGAAGGGAGACTGAGATGTTGTGATCGTAGAGCTGGCGAGGGAAAGAAGATGATTAGGTCCCTGCCGAGATTTATCATGGCCACCCCATCCCTGAGGGCTAGCTCATCTCCAACTGTTTAACTTTGCTCAGGCCACCTGCCCTTGACTCTGCTGTCCACTCCTTCCTTATCTTCTCGAAGCCCACTCATCCACCAGGATCCAGGCCTAGCCCTGCCTCCCCCAGGAAGGCCTCCCCGTAACTATTTTGCACTTATCACATGTGATGCTTGCATGCTGGTCCCCGGGCTGGATGTCTTCTCTTGGTCCCTCCACCTCCATCCCACCCTGCTCTGTGCTGGGAGGGTGACCTCATGGATTCGCTTCCATTTGGCGTCAGGTTGGGTGTAGCTAACAGGATGAACCAACAGAAGATCCGAGAGTGTGAGGAGAGGGATCTAGGGGTATATAGTCTCTGCTCCCCTCCCCTGCGGGGCTGCCTCTGGTTGCTGCAGCTCTTGTTCAAGTTCACCTTCTCATACAGTGACCTGCTCTGCCTTCTCCAATGTCTCCTTCCTCGGTCTCCTCAGGCCTAGGGCAGTGGTGCACATTATCACTTGTGGCTTTCCCTAAACCCTTCCCACATATTTTAAAACAGGACTCACATTAAACTCTCCTCAGTCATCCAGCTTGAGTGCGCCATCTGTTTCCTGCTGAGACCCCCACTGATACGTATTCCAATGCTGTGGTATCCAGTTTAGCACTTTAGTATAGATTGTTGTATGCCTTCCTTCAGTTGTTCATCTCATACGCATCGGGATGAGGGTCTTAAGGGAAGACATGACCACCATCTAGCTTTTCTTGGTGTCTCCCAGCTCGGCCTCATGCTGGGCATGAAGCAAATGTCCACAGAATTGCCTGGGAGAAAGATTGCCATGTATGTGGGCTTCTAACTCCCTTTCTTCAGTCTCTGCCCCAGGTTTGTGAGTCTAGTGGCTCCTTCAGAAGAGAAGTTCTGATCTGGTGGGCACTGGGGAAGCTTGGACTTGGAAACCAAGCTCACGCTTTGCACTGAAAGTGGTACCAGGGCAAGATCCCCTGTGGCTTGGCAGTCCAGGCAGGCCAAACCTCACCTCCAGAGAATACCAGCGTCAGCACTGGGTGATAAAGCACAGCCTGGGGAGCTTGGCAAGGCAGGAGGTGGCATGGCATCTCCCGGAAAGCAGGAAGGCAGAGCCTGGTGATGGAGTGTCTGGTGTCAGGTGAAGAGTAGAGGCACAATCACGAAATCAGAAGTCATCTGAATGAGAAGGGAATAGGATCACCTAGCCCTGCGTTGTTCAATATGGTGACCACTTGACACATGTGGCTATTGAGCATTTGACATGTGGCTGGTCTAAACTGACGTGTATGTGTTGCAGGTGTAGAATACAAAGCAGGTTTCCAACTTAGTATGAAAACAAAAAGTATGATGATCTCATTAAAAACTTCTATATTCACTAGATGTTGAAATGATAAAACATTGTATATGTTTAATGATATAAATTACTTAATTTCACACACTTTTTTTTACTTTTTAAATGTGACTACTAGGAAATTTTAAATAATGTATGAGGCTTACATCGTATTTCTATTGGGCAGCTCTGGTTTAGTTCAATCCTCCCATTTACAGATGAGACTGAGGCTCAGAGAGGGGAAGCCAAGGCCACGTACACAGTGGGGTGTAAGCAGGGACAGCTGGGAGGGTTGCAGTTTGTTTCACTGCCTCAATTATTTTTGCATAAACTGTGGTGGGGTGAAGAGAAGAGGGTGTGATCCTAGGGGCCTGCCCCTCAAAGTTGAAACCAATGGTCTAATCTTGGCCTAGGTTTGGGACCTTGCACAAATTTGGAATGGAGGCCTGGGACCTTTCTCTGAGGCAACTGGCATGTCTCTGCCCATTAAACCCATCTCCCTGGATGAATGTCTCTGTGAGGAGTTCTTGGTCCTGTGGGGCAAGGAGGGGTCTTCTCCACACTTGACCTTGGCCCAGGCAGCCTAGACAGGACATAGCAAAAGAACCGCAAGGCAGTTTTGAGACAGCTCTCCCCAATGGCTGCCATTACATTGGAGTTGAACAAAGCTTGACAGTCATCTGGGGGAGCCCCCTAAAGCTACAGGACTCAGCGCCATTTGAGCTGATTTTTCAAATATTTCTTGAGCGTGTCCTCTGTACCTAGGCCAAGAAAAAGGGAAGCCACAGTTCCTGGGCTCTGTGACTTATGGTCACAAGATAACCCATTGCACATGAAACACCTCAAGAACAACGGCAGACAGCAAAGATGAAGTCCCAGGAGGGTAGCCCAGACTGCAAATGAGACGTGGTAGGTGCTGTGGTCAGGAAGACAGCTTGGTTTACAGGGAAAAGCCTGGCCTAAAGCCCTTGCCTAGTCTGCGTTCTGCAGCTACGAAATCCAGTAATTGGGGTAGATCACACTCTCTCGTTGTCCTCAGTGCCTGCCAACTGGCTCCCACTCTCAGGCATGGCGGGGAGTGATAAGAATGCCACACATGGCCAGGAAGGAGTGCCACCTGGGGGGAGGTTTCAGGACCACTGTAGGCAGGAAGTGGGTGGGGGCAGCTAAAGGGTGCCCCTGGGGGATGCTGGCCATATAATTTCTCTTCCAAAAGGGAATGCTTCTGAGGGTGAAAGGGGATGCTATTACTATTAAAATTGGGACAAAAAATGACAAAAAAGATTGTTCTACAATGATAGGACATTTGGCACTCTACTGGGAAGTGGCCAGAAGGCATTGCTAAGACTAAGTCCTCTGGCTTGGTAGGAGGGCAGTGGGGTAATGGCGTTGCACTAGAGGTTGGAGGGCAGAGGGATGGAGGGTTAAGTTTAGGTAGGGGTCAAAACAAAAAGAAATTTTGGGAGATCACTGACTCAGACAGAAGCAGGAACGCAAAGAGTGACAGAGTGGTAGACCTGGAGCCTGGAGTGGGACAACCCTGCTGCCCGAACACATGCCTCCCAAGGCTATGGGAATCTAAAATGATAACCAGGCAGGAGACGTGAAGTGAGGACACCCAGCAAGGTCCTTCTATCCTCATTACTGACAAGACAGGTGAGCGTTTCTGTGGGTGTCCCTGGCTGCCGATGGGGGAAAGCCTGCTGCTCAGAACCCCACAAGAGTCCAAGAACACTTAGACTGAGTGAGACAGTAGTCACTGGCCAGGCCCTTGAGTGACCCCCACTGGCCTCCAGCCCCTTCCTCAACCCAAACAATGGTCTCTGTTGAGCCAGCAGTTCCTTGGCAGCAGGAAGTCCTTGGGCCAAGCCCCACACATGAACAGAGCCTTGGAAGAGATGCCCCCATGACCTCTAAGCTGGGGAGCTCAAAAGGGCCATTCTTCCTGGCTGTGGGGCTGCGGTGGGGCAGGAATGGTGCTGCGGCTTTGACCTTAGAGAAACATGACTGGTCCAGTGTTCCAGCCTTTGCCCTGAGGCTCTCTTGGTTCCATCTGCTGACCTCATGGGATTATCCTTCGAGTCTGTCTTGGCCGCTGGGGAGACAGGGCCTTTTCTTCCGGTATCGCAGCCCCTGTGGGTCAGGTGGTGGGCACTGGTGGGTGCTGAGTCCTTTCTGCTGCCTCTCTGCACATCCCAGGCCTCCTTCCTCTGTCAGTCTTTCCCATATCTGTTCACTGGGGCCCACAGGGATTTCAAGAAGACATGCCAGGCCTCCTGCCAGGTAAAGTGGTGACACCCCAGGGATGGGGTCTGTGTGCCATCCTACACTTTTATGGTTGCTACCTACCCTATGGGCTGGGATTCCACTTCACACGGTTGGGTAACCAATGCTGGTAGGCAGCACTGAGGCGGGATGTCACCACTGGTGTGAAGGGACCAGTCTTTGCCCTAAGGGGATGGTGGTGTTTCCTCCCTGGGAGATTCCCAGGTAGGACCCTCAGCCCTACTGGGCGGTCTTGGATAGACCCGAGGGCTGTTCTTTAGAGCTCTCTTTCTGTAGGAAAGCCTGTGATCATGGTTAGTCACACAGCTTGAAGAGGTCTTTGGTAGAGCGTTGGACACTATTTTCTGTGTACTGAAAAGGAGGCAGGCCTAGGCCTCTTTCAGGGTCCTCTTTATTCACGTAGCTGGTCCCATGAGCAACTTTTGCATATTTCCATTGATCGTTGATTCCTGCAACACCCACTATTCAACAGCATAGCTTGGGGTGACTTGTTGGCCTTCTCCCCAGGAGTCAACGTATCTCCTACCCCTGGCAGGGCTTCCACAGGCCTGGCACATAGGAAAAGTTCCATAAGTGGTGTAGAGCACCGAACATGGGCTGTAGGCCATTTGGATGTTCCCAGCTTCAAGGGGGTCGTTTGCATCTCAGGGGAACCCTGGATCATGTCTGCTATTTTGCTGTCCCCCTGAGAAAATGGCAGATGTGAAGTGATGACACCCAGCAAGGCACTTCTATTCTCATTCCTGATGCCGTAAGTGGGCATTTATGTGGGTGTCCCCTGGCTGCTGATGGACTGTACCTGGAGGAATTCTATTTTTTTATGAACATGCATTAAGGCTTTTCTTTTTAAAGATTATTTATTGATATACCACCATAGAAGTTGATGATGTTACATTTCTTTTTACATTTAATACTATTTTTTAATTAATTTCAGGTGTACAGCATATGGTTAGACATATAATTTAAGAAGTGATTCCCCTGACTAGTCTAGTACCCACCTGGCACTATACATAGTTATTACCATGTCATTAACTATATTTCCTGTGCTTTACTTTATATATTCCCATGACTATTTTGTAACTATCAATTTGTACTTCTTAATGCTTTCACCTTTTTCACCTTGTCCCCCAACCCCCTCCCATCTATCACCCTGATAAATCTAGGACCCATCTGACACCATACATAGTTATTACAATATTATTGACTATATTCCTTATGCTATACCCTACATCCCCATAACTACTTTGTAACAACGAATTTGTACTTCTTAATCCCTTCCGTTTTTCACCCACCCGCATGAATCCCCCTCTTATCTGGCAACCATCAATATGTTCTCTGTATTGATGAGTTTGTTTCTGTTTTGTTTGCTTATTTTGTTCTTTAGATTCCACATATAAGTGAACTCACATTGCATCTGTCTTTAGCTCTGTCTGACATACTTCAGTCAGCACAGTACCCTCCAGGTCCGTCCATGCCACCACAGATAGCAAGAACCCATTCCCTTCCATGGCTGAGCAATATTCCATTGTATATATGTACCACCTCCTCTTTATCCATTCTTTCATTGACAGACACCCAGGCTGCCTCCACGTCTTGGCCTTTGTAAACAATGCTGTAATGAACATGTGGATGCACATGTCTCCTTGAAGTAGCATTTGGGTTTCTTGTGATAAATACCCAGAAGTGAGATTACTGGGCCCTTCTNTTTTTATTGGGGAATTGGGGGATGGGAACAGTGCTGGGGAATTGGGGAAGGGGAACAGACAAGTTGCTGTCGTTTTTTTTTATTCTTCAGTCTAGTTGTGGAGGACGTTGCTTCACTGGCCCAAGTTGGCACCATCATTGCGCTCTTTCCAGGCGCGGCAGATCAGTCGCCGGCTTCTGGACGGCCGTGGCTTGAGGGCCGCTCACGCTGGCTGCTGGCTACATACGGTAGCCCATGGCAACCCACTGCCGCAGGGACTGCAGCCTACGCCGTCGCCAGCGACTCACGGCAGCCCAGCTCCAGGTTGAGCTGTTGTTCAGCATCTTAACTGTAGAGGGCAGTGTCGCTGGCCCTCATATGTGGGATCCGAACTGGGGCTCTCTGGCATCCCAAGCGAGTTCTTAACCACTCGGCCGGCCCTACTGGGCCCTTCTTTGTCTCTTGTTATAGCTTTTGTTTAAAGTCCATTTTGTCTGGTATAAGTATTGCTACTGCAGCTTTTTTTGTTTTTCTCATTTACCCTTTCATGCAATATCTTTTTTCACCCTTTTACTTTCTGTCTCTGTGTGTCTTTCAATCTGAAGTGAGTTTCTTGTAGGCAGCATATGTAAGGGTCTTGTTTTCTTATCCATTCAGCCCTCCTATGTCTTTTAATCCATTTACATTGAAAACAATTGTTGATAGATAGGTAGCTATTGACATTTTATTACTCATAATTTTGACATTTTTTTCCCCATCTTAAATAAGCCCCTATAACATTCCTTGTAATACTGGTTTGGTGGTGATGAACTTCTTTAGCTTTTTTTCTTGTCTGGAAAGCTCTTTATCTGTCCTTCAACTTTTAATGATAGCCTGGCTTGATAGAGTAATCTTTGTTGTAGGTCCTTGCTTTTCATCACATTGAATATTTTGTGCCAATCCCTCTGATCTGCTCCCTTATAAGTTACTAGTTGCCATTTCTCTTGCTGATTTTAGGATTCACTCTTTGTCTTTAACCTTTGCCATTCTAATTATAATGTGTATTGGTGTGGGCCTGTTTGAGTTCATCTTGTTTGGGACTTTCTGTGCTTCCTGGGTTTGTATGTCTTTTCCTTTGCCAGGTTAGGAAAGTTTTCAGTCATTATTTCTTCAGATAGGTTTTCAATCTCTTGTTTTCTCTCTTCTCCCTATGATGTGAATGTTGTTATGCTTGATGTTGTCCCAGAGGTCTCTTAAACTATCCTCATTTTTTTAAATTCTTTTTTCTTTTTTCTGTTCTAATTTTTTTTTCCTGTTGCCTTGTCTTCCAAATTGCTGATGAGGTCCTCTGCTTCATGTAGTCTGCTAGTAATTCCTTCTAGTGCATTATTCACTTCAGTTATTATATTCTTCACTTCTGACTGGTTCTTTTTTATGGTTTGTATGTCCTTTTTTATGCTTGATAGCTCTTTGCTGAAGTTCTTACTAAGTTCCTTGATCATCCTTATAATCATTGTTTTGAAGTCTGTATCTGATAGATACAGAGTTCCTTTAGACTTTTTCTGGAGTTTTCTCCTGTTCTTTCATTTAGGGTGTATTTCTTTGTTTTCTCATTTTGGCTGCCTCTCTGTTTGTTTCTATGAATTAGGTAGATCTTCTATCTTCCAGTCTTGCTGGGTGGACTTATGTAGGTGGTGCCCTATGGGGCTGGGAACAGTCTCCCTGGTCACCTGCACTGGGTGCTCCAGGAGTGACCCTTGTGGGGGTTGTGTGCACCCTCATAATTGAGTCTTGATTGTTATTGGCACGTTAGTTGGTGGGATTAACCCTCAGGCTGATTGGCTGTAGGGTTTAGCAATGTCCACAGCTTACAGGCTGCTGTGTGGGAGATTTACCCCACTGAGTGGGATTTGCCATAGTGGGCTCTGGGGCCTGTTGAAACCACCCTTTGTGTGTGCCACTTGTGGGGCTCATTGATTGGGCAGTGCTCTGTTGTGATCTGAAGCCAACCTCCAAGTATGTTGGCTCTGAGGCCTCTTGTGAGAGTCTCTGGTGCAGGCCCAGGTCAGCCACTGCCTGTGACTGGCTGGGGACTACCTGGTAGGAGCTACAGAGCAATCTGCAGTTGTTTACTGCCTGTGCTAACCTTGGAGGCATGTGGGAGAGGGCACGCTATGAACTGAGGATGGCTGCCACCAGTACTTGGCCTGGGGTAGCTTCACAAAAAGCCAGGATACCCCGAGGCCTGCTGCCACCTGCCGGCTCCCTTAAAGTTCAGCTACTGATAAAGCCTTGAGCAGTATGCAAGTTGGGTGAGGCAGGGTCTCAGGGAGTCATTATAGTGGGATGTGTTGTGGTCCAAGTTAATATAGATTCTGGTTTGGTGCCAATGCTGAGCCTGGAGCTACTCAGCAAAAGTATCAGAGCACACGGAGGCCAGTCACCGCTTGCCTGGGGCATGAGGACTCTGAAATTCGGGCAGGGCTCATTCTTTGCAGAGAAAGTGCCTCTGGTGTTGGGGGAGCTGGGTAGGACAGGGTCCCAGTGAGTCATCAGGGCAGAGCAGCGGAGTTTAACAAGCCAATCAGATTCAGAGTTGGCTGTTTGTGGGCAGGCTCAACACACAAAAAATGGCCCTCACCTGCCAGCTGTACTGGAAGAGGACCTCACACAGGGCAATTGCCCTTGGTTCTCCAGTCCTTGCTTGGAAGCCACACACCTCAGCCTGCCCCCCACATGCCTCCGATGCACCCTGAATCACTGCCCTGCTCTGGAACCCATGGTTAGTGTCTGTGAGCGAGTAAACTTGTGTGTGGGCCCTTTAAGAGGACGGCTGGGTTTTCCTCTGCCTTTCGTCCCACCTGGTCAGTCAGAATCCTTACTGTTTTTCATACCCAGATGTTTTAAGTGCTCCTCTTCCTGGCACCAGTAGTCTGGGTTGGGGAGCCTGGGGTTCCTTACTCTTTTGTGGGGGAAACTCTGTGGCTGAGATATTCCTCCTGATTCTCAACTGCCACAGGGAGGTTGGCGCAGGCCCGTTTTGCGTCTCTGCCAGTCTCGACGTGGCTACTTCTTTATTTCCTTAGGTATAAAACTTCTTAGTTATAAAAGTTCAGCGAGACTTCAGATGGTTCTCCAGGTTGATTGTTCTATAATATAGTTGTAATTTTAATGTGTTCATAGAAGGAAGCATGAACAGTGTTTATATACTCCGCCATCTTGGATCTCCCAGGAATTCTTATACTAGCGGTTCATGAGTTCAGGGGAGTCCTTCAAACCTAGAACTTCTATACAAATTATAATATAAATGTGTATTTTCCTAGGGGAGAAGAGCCAAGGCATTAATTAGATTTCAGAATTGCTCTAACCTGGGAACAGGCTAAAAGCCTTAGAACAGGTGGTCCCTGTCAAGATCACGGTTGAGAGCTGGTGTCTAGAAACCTTCCACTGCCTGTCTCTGGGTCAAACCTGCTGAGTGCCCGTTTCCCTCTGTCCCTTTCCTTTTCCCACAGTTGGGCATCTCCAAGACTGATCCTGGCCGGTGGGTGGGAGTGATTTAAGTAGTTCCAGATCATTCCTCTGTCACGGCTACTTGGACTCTGATCTTGCGTCCCATATTGTTCCTTGTGCCAGAGGCCCTGTCAGGTAACTTCCTTAGTGCTGCAAGTTCTCTCAAGTAGGGTGACTTGCCTACTCCCTCACCCCCCTACTACCCTGCCCAGGCTGCCCCGGCCTGCAGTAGTCAGGTAGCTGCTGGGGGACTTAGCAGATGCCTACAGTTATGGCCATGACAGCAGCAACAGCTGCTATTACTATCGTTATTATTATTATCAACAACAATACAACAGTACTATTAACAAGAACAATGGTAAAACTTGACATTTACCGAGCGCTTACTCTGTGCTTTCTTATGTTTATTTTCTCATTTGATTCTCACAACAGCCCTGTGAGACAGGAACACTTATCTTTCCCATCTCCATTTTACAGAAGGGAACTGAGGTACAGAGACGTTAAGCTACCCACCCAAGGTCACATTGCTAGTCAATGTAGAGCCAGGATTTAGACCAGGTGCGTCTGACTCCCAAGCTCACACCTGCAGCTCCCGTACCACGTTGTGCCCACTCGGTCTGGGAGCATTGCTGTCCCAGGAGCCTGCCCTTCCCTGCCCTCCCCCCATGGCTTCCATAGCTCCCTGTCCTTCTGCATCACACAGAGTTGTTATCATCTGTTTCTAGAGGGTGAGCTCCATGAGGCAACACCTGGGTTACTCTTGTTCTCCATTGTAACCCCAGGGCCTGGCATAGCACGTGGCACGCAGCAGATCCCTAGTCCATGGGTGTAATGGGCCACCACTCGGGTCTTGTCTGGTTATATAGTATAGACAGCCTTGAACTTGGCCCATGCCTGACTTCCCGTGAGTAGCTGATAGGCTGCCCTGCACTGCCCTCACCACCCCAGATAAGCCTGGAAGAGAAGGGAGTCACTGATGATAGGGTGATGCGTGTGTCACAGGCAGCCCCTCTCCTTCCTTGTGGTGCTAGACCTCGATCGGAAGTGACATCTCCTTTTGTGTCTTGACCTATCCCTCCCCCTTCCCTGGGGACTCAGAGCTCAGAAGCTGATTGGGACGGACAGGCCTAGTTTTGCTGTTACAAACATGCCATCCTCTCCCTGCCATGACACAGGCTGGCCTGTGCCTGTTGGGCTGTTCTCATAAATAGGACTAAGGCCCCCAGGTCTCGGGGTTACTCACAGGGGCCTCTCAGTTTGGGCGTGGGGCTCAAAGGCTGGGCTGCCTCTCCAATTTCCCAGATCTTAGGAGCCTTTGTCCTGGTGGGCTCTTGTCTTCCCCCTGAGACCTCAGGAACTGGGGGCTCTGGGGTCCCTGCCTGACCGAATCCTGAGTTCCAGGACAGGGAGACACTGAGGCTCCTGTCACAAATGTAGGCTTTGGGAGCCATGGGAACAACCGCTGGAGGCCTCGTCCCAGTGGAGTCCCAGGTCTAAGCCAGGTGCACTATCTGGAGCCAGATTCAAATGGGGCTGTGTGACAAGAGAAGGCAGGAGGCAGAGCCAGGCAGAGCCAGGCAGAGCATGTCAGCGCGGCAGGCATACGTGGAGAAACGCAGCCTGCGGGAGTTCCTGGGCTGAAGAGGAAATGACTAGAGGGTTTTAAAGACACGCTGCTAATCTGGATGCGCCAGAAGCTGTAGAAAGTGTCAAATTGCAGCCGACACCCATTTTAGACCCAGAATCAGTGTCCCCATGTGCTGACCAGGGGTCTGCCTCCTGTCCTCCAGAAAACCCCCCTGCATCTGTTGGCTCACCTGTCAATCCATCAACACAGTGAGTATTTGTGACGACCTGCTGTGCAAACAGCACCACCCTAGACAAACACTTACATTCTAGCTGGAGAGACAAGATGTATGGAAGCCTTTGCACACTAACAAATAGGGAACCGGCCGTCTGGAACGAAGTATGAACTTGTGTGGGATAGAATGGGGTGACTGGCACAAAGTGCTCTCTGGGCAGGTAGACGACCATGGGGGGGGGAGTCAGGAAAGGAAGGGGTCCACGTGGGCTGGGGTGCCAGGGGAGGGGCACACAGAGGGGTCTGGAATGGGAGGGCAGAGCCCCCAGATTGGATGGAATCGTGCCACGTGGCTCTGAGGCCACCATGACCACCTCCCAGCTCATTTGAGCGTGACCTTGATATTGCCACAGCACCTGGCATAGTGCTGCCACACCCTGGTGCCCACCCTGATGTAGCGAGAACAGTGGACGGGGAGACAGGACCCCCAGTCTTTCCTTCCTGATGTGCCAAGCTCTGCTTACAACAGTGAACATAAGAGAGAAAACCACTGCCCTCACGGAGCTTACATTAATCTTTGCTACCAATTCCAGCCTTCAGTGTTTCATCTGAGACTATTTCTTCCTTCACAGCTTTCTAATTCCGTGGAACTTACAGTTGTAAGCTGGGCTGGTTGCAGCTGTAGAAGGAAAGCAGAGGACCTGTCCTATCCTGGGGACATCAGTACCACCAGCACCAGCACCACCACCGCCACCTAAACAACAGAACGTAGGAGCAGCCCCAGCTGCCTGTGGGGCCACCCATGCGTCCCCAGGCCCCGGCTGGATTGCATCCGGCCAGGCCTTCGCGCTGCTCACATCACACATATCCCAGCATCCTGGTGTCCCGCACCCTGTCTTACTTTGCCCCTGAGCGTGACAAGGAGGCCTGCGTGACTGTGTGTGTAGGTGAGCTACTTCAGGACGATTTCCAGTTCATCGTCTCTAGCCTTTGCTGGAGACTAAACACCGAAACGATTATTGTTTAATTTCAAGTGAAAGGAGCACTGAAGGAGACATGGTGTGACCTTTTCTGTGTATGTATCTATAGATAGAGATATATAGACATTGGAATTTATTTCCCCAGGGACAGAAGGGCCACCGTGCTGCCAGCTGGGTTTGTGTTTCGAGCTGCGTTTGTGCACAGTGCTGTGTGTAATTTATTTCCTTGGGGAAAATCAGCTAAGATGGTGCATCTGAGTCCTAGTAGAGGTTTCTGTCTCTCTCATTTTTTTTTTTTAAAGAGACTAATCCAACCCCCACACTGAAAGGCAAATTGTGACCTCCAGCCAATGCCTTATTTGATTGGTGCCTTTGAACTTCACTAAGTCTCTGCAGAAGGTTGGACTCTGGTGTCTGCAAATCCCCCAGGGCTCCAGTGTCACTCAGCCTCTTTCTGTTGTGGTTCTGGGTGGGGGTGGGTAGGAAGGAACTATAGAATGAGTGAGGCCAAGGATACCCACAGCTGGGCTGGCCCTGCCTCACATCATCCTTCTCCTTGGAGACTCCAAGTGAGAGCTCACTTCCCTTTGTTGTTCAGCCTGTGTTAGAAAGGGGTGTCCACACGCTGCCTGCACCCTCCTTCCTAATACTCTCCCCCTCCCCCCTTTCTCAGCCAGAGCCCCTCTGCGCAGCTCTCCAGACCTCCAGGTAAATAAATAAGAGCTCCAGTTCTCCTCATTCCCTATCCTCCTCCGGGACTGATGGCTGCAAGATTAGAAATATTTAGAAGGCATTACTTAATTAGTTAGCAAATGCAAAGCTTACTTTGATTTTGTAAATTCAGTAGGCACAAGTGCCCACCCACCTGTTCCAGTTGCCATAACAACTTTAAATTTCATTTGTGGTCTCCGCTGCTTTCTCTTTGTTTGTGTGTGTATGTGGTGTGTTCTGTGTGAGTGTGTGGGTTCTCTGCCCATCCTCCTCTTCCCCAGCACCCCTACCTTGATACTCTCTGGTTTATCCCATTGTTTTTCTTTTCTTTTCTTTTTTTAAAAATTAGTTTCAGGTGTATAAAACAATGCAATAGTTATACTTTTCACCCCTCACAAAGTGACAACCACCTTCCCCAATCCACCGTCCCCCCATATCATACATATCTATTGCAATTCCCTTGACTCCATTCCCCACACTGCACTCCACATCCCGTGATTATATATATTAAATTATAGTTGACATACAATATTATTCAACATCAGCTTCAGAAATACAGTGTGGTGGTCAGGTCTCTACACCAACTATGAAGTGGTCTCCCTAACAAGACATGTGTTCATCTGACACCCTACAAAGTATTTACAACATTATTAATTATATTTCCCAAACTGTCTTTCATATCCCTGTGGCAATATTGTAGTTACCAATTTATGTTGTCTAATCCCTTCCCCTTCTCCCTCATCCGCACCGCTGTCCCATCTAGCAACCATCAGTTTTTCCTCTGTGTCTCTGAGACTATTTCT
>NW_017731414.1:4403689-4415084 GCF_001890085.2 Hipposideros armiger | reverse complement strand
ATTTTTTATATGTCTGTTGGCCATCTGTATGTCCTCTTTAGAGAAATGTCTCTTCATATCCTCTGCCCATTTTTTAATTGGGTTGTTTGTTTTTTTGTTGTTGAGTTGCATGAGAGTTTTATAAATTTTGGATATTAACCCCTTATCAGATATATCATTGACAAATATCTTCTCCCATTCAGTAAGCTTCCTTTTTGTTTTATTGATGGTTTCCTTTGCTTTGAAAAAACTTAAGTTTAATGTAATCCCTTATGTTTATTTTTTCTTTCATTTCCCTTGCCTGAGGGGATATATCAGTAAAAATATTACTGAGGGCAATGTCTGCAAATTTACTCTGTATGTTTTCTTCCAGGAGTTTTATGATTTCAGGTCTTATATTTAAGTCTTTAATCCATTTTGAATTTGTTCTCATGTAAGGCATAAGGAGGTGGTCCAGTTTCATTTTTTTTTGCATGTGTGAGTCCAATTTTCCCAGCACCATTTGTTAAATAGACGATCTTTACCCCAATGTAAATTCTTGCTTCCATTGTCATAGATTAAATGATCCTATATGAATCGATTTATTTCTGGGCTCTCTATTCTGTTCCATTGATCTATGTGTCTGTTTTTATGCCAGTACCATACTATTTTGATTACAGTAGCCTTGTAGTATGATTTGATATTGGGTAGCGTGATACCTCCGACTTTGTTCTTATTTCTCAGGATTGCTGTGGCTATTTGGGGTCTTTTATGGTTCCATATAAATTTTAGGATTGTATTTTATATTTCTGTGAAAAATGCCCTTAGTAGTTTCATAGGAATTGCATTGAATCTATATATTGCCTTAGGCAGTGTGGACATTTTAACTGTATTAATTCTTCCTATTCATGAGCATGGCATGTGTTTCCATTTATTTGTGTCTTCTTTAAGTTGTCTCTTCAGTGTCATAATTTTCTGAGTACAGGTCTTTTACTTTGGTTAAATTTATTCCTAAGTATTTCATAGTTCTTGAAGCAACTGTAAATGAAACTGTTCTCTTAATTTCTCCTTCTGATATTTTGTTGTTCGTGTTCATCCCATTCTTTTTGATGCCTCTCTCTGTCCTTCATTTCCTTCCAGTTTCTCTCTCTCCCTTCTCTTGCTATTGGGGTTTAGGGTAAAAGATCTTCATCTGTTGCCAGAACTCCTGAGCCAAGAGTTCTTCTGGGCTCTCTGAGGAGCTTTAGCCATAGGAAGCACATGGCTGTCTATCTGAGATGATTTCAGGGACACTGAGAAGGCCCTGAGAGCCCCCCAAATCAACCTAACCAGGTGTAATGACATCTGAAATGTCCCCGGTCAGAATTTGTAACCCTGGTCCCCTCTCCTAATGGAATGGTGAGTACTTTTGAAGGGATAAGCTGTCGGCAGGCTCTTGGAAGAAACGGTTACCTGCCTAATGGGTGATGCTGGTTGTGGGGAGGAGCAGGGAGACATGGGATCCCTTCAGGGGGAGGAGAAGTATAGGAAGAGAGAAATGGCAGAGGGCATCTCTGAGGCTGCGCTCTCCCCTCTGCAGACTTCTGTCCAGGAGATGTCCCCCTTTTTGGCTTGTGTTTGGAACTTGAAAAACTTGTGGGCCTAGGTGCGGGATGGTGGCTTCTCCAGGCTTCTGGGACACTGGGACAAGGTTGACCTGACACTTGATTGATGCAGGTGGCTTCCCTGGGGGCTGCTGATCAGCAGGGAGACCTGACTACATTTGGGCTGGAAAGCAACCTCAAAGCAGAGATGGAGGGAAGTTGCCCTGAAGCAGCTGCCTGGCTTCCTTGAGGAATGGCACCATATTTAAGGCTCAGTAACAGTCCTAAGGCTTCATATTAGTCCTGGAAGCAGCTACATCAGTCTTGTAAGAGGGAGTTTATGCTGTTGGGCTCATAGGTAGCCTTCTTCCCTGTCCCCGTGGCTCTAGTCACTGGGTCAAGAGGTCAAAGGCAGAGGCTGGTTCGACCTATTCAGGATCCTGCCCCCTTTGATTGTTCAATGCCCCCGCTGTGGGAATGCTCTCTAGTGGGCATTGAGAAGGATCCGTCTACTTTCTCCCCATCTTCCAGTCTTGCTCCTTCCAGCCCCTGACCTTAACTGTTGTGAAGCCATTCACCACTGCCCAGGAGTATGTGACAATCATAACTCCTTCTCCTGTGACATCAGGTTGGCGACCATTGGAGTGTTGGAGGCTCTCTCCATTGGGAGGTTTTCCCTTCTCTCCTGACTTTCAGGGCCAGCTCCGAGTCAGGCTTGAGGGAGACGGTAATCTATTCCATCACACTAGTCTATGGAGTCAACTCATATGTGAAGCAGGTCCAGGGCTTTCCTTCTCCACCAGCTGGTGATGGGGACTCTCTACAGGTATGAACTGAGGGTAACACATTGTGCAACAAAAGCAGGTGATAGGAAGTCTGGATCACCTGTTTGTTCCCTGTGGACCTGCTTGGCCTGTTCTCGAATGTGCCAATCCATGACGGGATGCTTCAGTGTCCACACAATTTAGGGCCTGAAAACACCCAGATCATGATGGTACCTGACATGATGGTACCTTAATGTCCCATGGTCAGGTGCTTAATCCCTGCTAGGGCCCGCTAGCATACTTGAAGTTGCTTTCTTAATAGTGAGTTTTTTTGTTTTGTTTCAGATACCTCAGCCTTGCTGTACAATCCTAGGATTTTTCTCTGTGAGTCCTCTGCTAAAGCTTGCTAGAAACTCTGAACAACATTGTCATCTACCCCAGAAATTGGTAACATCATGGAATCTGCCAGGTCTTATGGCACCAAGTAAGGGCCTCTCTCTTAAAGATGGACGTTCAAGGTCCAATGGGTTCTCCTTTACTTTGGAGGAAATATATCAATAGGCCCTGACCACTGAACCTTTAAAAACTTTACTGATGTGGCAGGCTTCTGAGTCTTTGAAGGGCTTACCTCTCACCCCTGGTGCATCTGTCTTAGCAGGGCTTCAGAGTACTTTCCACTTCCTGCTCACATGACCTGTTATGATGATGTATCAGTGTAATGGGCCAGTATGATGTTCTGTGGCACATTCAGAAAATCAAGGTCCCTTTGAACTATATGGTGACAGAGAGCAGAAAAGTTAACTAGATCTGGGGCAAGACCATTGAAATGTAAGCTGTGCTGAATGCACACTTGTTCTGATCCTCTGTGAAGGGGATTGAGAAGAATGCATTCACCTGAGAACCCGCATACCAAGTGTTGGAGGCTATTAAAGATATCTGGAAAAAGAGCTGCAACTGAGGCTACCACTTGGTTAAATTTACAATAGTTCATTGTCATGTTCCATGACCCATTTGATTGATATGGACCACTGCCTTATATCCTTTAAGACTTTGAACATGACACTAGTCTTTATCATTCCATCTAAGATACAGTATTGCTTCAGCTTTATTCTCTTGGCCCAGTGTGTGTGTGTGTGTGTGTGTGTGTGTGTGGTTTTATTGTGTGTGCAGTTGTGAGTGTGTGTGTGTGGCAGGAGAAGACTTCAAGCAGAAGACTTGGCCTTTCCTACCCTAATGACTCTACTGCACTCCTAATGACTCAGGAAAAGTTCTGCCAACTCTTAGGTGTATCCATCTGGATTACTCACTCAGGGATCTGGGAAATTGAGTGAGGCTGCAAACCCCTGGATCCACTGTGAAACGGGCATCATCTAGGATCCATTTACTATAATAACCTCTCTGTGCTCCCACTCCAACGGTGTCCCTTGGTATCAGCATCAACATGCTCAGACCCTGCATCCAAAAGCCTTTGGAGTTTTGGGCATTTTCTTCTCTCCAGTATAAAATTAAGTTCATGAACTCATCCTAGAAAAAGTGCTACATACCTCATTGCTGAATATCACTATGGTCACCTTTGAAGTATTCACTCCCCTTGGGAAGCTATGCACCGACGCCAGAGCCTAGTCCCTCCTTCAAAGCAATTTTGGAACTCTTTTTCTGGAATGGCCATCAGAGCTGTCATTGTATCACCCTTGATGTCCTGAATGTCATCAAAATGTCTCCCTTTCAATATTTCCTTTATCTTCGAGTAAAGAAAAGTCATTGAAGGCTAGATCAGATGAGTAGGGAGGGTGTTCTAATACAGTTATTTGATTCCTGACTAAAAACTCCCTCACAGTCAGTGCCCTGTGAGCTGGTGCATTGTTGTGATGCAGGAGCCATGAATTGCTGGAGAAAAGTTCAGGTCATCTAACTTTCTCATGCAGCCTTTTCAGCACTTCCAAATAGTAAACTTGGTTAACTGTTTGTACAAATTCACAATGAATAATTTCTCTGATATCAAAAGAGGTTAGTAACATCATTGCAACAAGTTCACAAACTTAATTGTCTGACCTCATACAGTTACCTGGTACATGCCCAAAATTTCTTTCAGGGAAGGGATGGGAATATTACTACGGTGTTACTTTCTGAGGCATTTTCAGGGTCCTTTTTCAAGGAGACATATTCTCTTCTTCCACTGATGATCCAAGGACCAGCTCAGGTCTGGAAACTAGATGGAACATTACAATTTTCTATTGTGGCAGCCAACATTCTGCTCACCCTCTCTTGATCATTTTTGGTTATATAAGTCAAGCAATAACCTTTGTTGGCAGAGAGCATCATCTCACCTCTGGGAACATCATAGATTATTAGTCATTGCAACAGATTTCAGCAGGTCAGTGTTATCATTCCAGCCTTGCTGTCTATCACATAATTGCATTCACTTTGCTTTTGACTTGGTCATGGTTATTACAGAATCTTAGCCCCATTGACATTCCGGAGCCATGACAGCATCGCCCACTGTTTTCCCTGGCCTCAGACAATAATAGCCACTGAACTTCGGATCACAATGCTCCATTATTGTTATTGCTTTAGTGAAAGGAATGTTCTCCAGGCCCTCCTGGGGAACGTAGCCAGTCAGCATGTTCTTTGATCTAACATAGTAAGTCTGTCCCAATAAGGGTACCTCTCTGAGCCTTTTGCTATCTTCCTCAATACTCTGCCAGCCAAGGCAGTTCTGGCATTCCCACCTCATATACTGTAGGCCATTATTGTTTTTAACCTTCAAGGAACCATGCCAACCACCTATTAGAACCCGCTTTGGGTGTCCATGCCAGGGCACCAAATCCTGAGTCATGGGAAAGTGCATTCCCATCTAGGAACTGTCCACAACCCAACCGTATATTCCACCCACCCGTCATCACTCTCAAGATCCATTCCCAGGCTCACTCTCCAAGTTCCTGCTGTCCTTGCTGTAGCTTTTTGCTGAATGGCCTATTTCCTTCTATAAGGGGCAACGTACTTCCCTAGTCAAGTCATGCTGAAAACTGGTCCTGGGTATTGGCCTAGAAACACAGAGGGGAAGCGCAGGTACCCCTGGAGGATCCCCCTTGAGGAGGATAAGAATCATCTTGTGAGCCATTAGCCTTTGGTGAGGCTTATGCATAGATCCAGACAAATGGAAACTTGTCTCTTACAAGTGCAAAGGGCCACTTCCACAGCCCAGAGGAGTCAGAGAATCTGAGACTTCAGTATTCTCAAGGGTACCAACCCAAATGTCCTTATCATGGGTCTCAGGGTCCCATTTGTTCCTTATCTTTCAGTATTAGCACTGAAAGCTTGCTGGGGCTGTGAATCCAACCACCTTTGTTACTCTGCTATTCTTATAACCTGACATTGAGCCTGATGTTCAGTTCAGTCTGCCTCTCAGTTGCAGGAGACAGGAACCTTCGGCTTTCTAGTCAATCATTTGCCTTATCTGAGCCTGTCATATTTTACCTTCAGGACTGATGGTGGCAGTTAACAACAGTTAACCATCTCTGCAATTGTCATAATTAACATTACATCCAAAACTTTTAAGTCTAGGCTAAGTGCTTCTCAGATTATCTATTACGAAGAAATAGTTTTTTTTTAAAGCTTTTGTGGAATGATGAATTATTAGAAAAGTAAAAAAGACATAGATGATATAAGTCTGATTTTTTATAATTATTAGATCCAACAGACATCAAATTACTCTGCCAAATTGCTATAAGATTTTCCACCTGCTTCCTCTCAATTTCTATACTTATCTTGTCAGAGACTGGTATCAAACAGGTCATGGGCTTGGGTTGACCCATAAACCATATTTTGAGTAGCACCCTCTTGTATAAGTCAGTGCATTCCACTTGGCTTGTATTTCATTTGAGTTCATTTCACCATAGGTAAGAATTTCAGCAGCAGTGAGCTGCAGCATGCTGGGGTTGTCCCACCCCACTTGTTACCAGCAGTGAGGTCCTTGTTACTGTGTGGTTGGCATGTGATCTTAGCCAGGAATTTTCACTGAAGGTCTGCTTCCTACCCTCACTCTGCTACTAAACTCTTCAGTTGGGTTCCCCCAGAAACATTACCTGAGCCAAAGATGTGCATACATGTAGTTTCTTGGGGAGTTGATTTTAGGAAGCAGTGGTTGGGAAAGGGTAAGTACAGGAAAGGGAAGAAAGCTGAAAAGTGTGTGTGATTGTGGAAGTTACTATTGTGGGAACCTGGGCTCAATTCTACTAGGAAACCTGGAAACAGATGAGGGCGTTCCTCAGAGTTATCTTCCCCAGGGATTATTGGCTGATGGTTTTTCCTGGCACATGGACTCAGCATTTCTGGACTGCCCTGTGGATTTTCAGACTGAGAGAAAGCCCTCGGGTAGAGAGGGTATATATGCTTGCTGTAGGATGCCACCAAAATAGTGATCTGGACAGGTCATTGACAGCATCTGTTACAGAGAGGTACCAGGAAGTCCACTTAAAGAGGCAGAGGCATGAGGCCATCACCAGGCACCTACCAGGGCAGGGCGGAGACTATATATGAGAGCCAAGCTACAAGCAGGGTGCAGAAAACAGCATGGTATGATCAGAAAATGTGGTACAGTTCAGGTCTCTCAGTGACCGAAGATTTTTGCAGCTGGGGGCAGGGGTCTTGCTACTCAGGTTTTGGGCGAGGAGGCTTGTCATTCATTAAAGAATGAGACTAGGCAGGGCTATTTACCTGCCAAAGACTGAGATGGGGTACAGATCTACAGACCTTTCATGGGTTAACTTAATCTGGTGATTTTAAACTCTTTCTGAAAGCCCTACTGTGCTACAGTAGTGCCTCTGAGGTCTGGGGTCAGCCAAGGTGGTCTACCAGGCTTCCACTCCTGCTTCAAGCACAGCAGCTTTGCGTTCATTATCTTCTGGATCAGATTTTGTTTGAAGCAATGTTTCTACTTCTAAAAGAGTGCTTGCAAACCACTGCTCTCATCAATCTGTGGGGCTCTCATTAATCTACTTTTGGGTGAATCCCTTTGCCACATCAAAAAGTCAGGCCTTGGGGCAATTGATGTCCCCTGGCACTCAGGGAACGTCCCTGAATCTCCTTGAGAGTAGCAGTGCCACTTAGAACTTTTATTTCTTCCATCCTCTCTCTAAACCTAGAGGAGGCGGGAACATTCAGCACTAGTCATCATGTATCTCCCCAATGACATATATTTATGTTGGAAAACAACCCCACTGGGAGTCCTGGCGAAGGTGTCAATTCATTTCCAACTAAGAAGGATTTCAGAGGGTCCGTTTATCTGCCTCTGCTCCAAACCTCAGCCTCTCTTCCCCTCTTCTTTCATGGGACGATACATCTGGACTCGGCAGACACAGGTTTCTTTCTCACAGCGTCTGCCTGCCTAGCACCTTGGACAGGGACACATGAGGCCATTTCCAAGGCTATTTCTCTCAGGGGGACAATTTACTCGTTGCTCTGTGCATGTCAGCAGAGCTCTTAAATTTCGAAGACAGTTGGATGAAATTGGATGTAGCCAATTTGCATCTTCAAATCGATTTTGTATACATGGGTGTGTGCACTCACATCTCCAGGGACAAAGGAGGTGGTGTTTGACAGCTCTGTGGGTAATGATATGACAGTTTGCTCTGCTTGTCTTTGAGCATGGGCCTAGTAACCTTGCGCCTCAGTCTTCTTTCATAGAAATGGGGGTGGACTGGGCGATCCCTGAGGTCTCTTTTAGCTCTAGTGTTCTATGGTTTTACATCTGTGGGGAAAGAGGGTGGTAAGAAAAACCAGTGGAGCGTGTTGCATTGTGTAGCTGAACCGAAACTGAAATGGAGAGAATAAAATTGTGCTTTGCACAGTCTTGGGTTCAGTCCGAGGCTCAGTATTTGGATGTTATTGTGATGAGCTGGTCAGGAGGTATGGAGGGTGAGGGGACAGCCTTCTGGTGCCCAGGGTAACTTGCTGCAGGCTAGGTACAATTGGAATGGTCTCTGGGTGACACAGAGTGTCATCACATCTCTCTGAGCCTCAGTCACCTCATCAGTAGAGCGAGGCCAAACATAAGCTCTCCTGGGGTGGTTGAGGAGGATAATCAGGAAGTTGCTAGGATGTGACAGGCACCTGCCTGGCCCTAACCTGGAGTGGTAGATGTGGTGGGTGCCTCCACAGCTGGGTTCTTGTCACTCTTCTCTTTCTCTTACGGCTTCCACAGTTCAAGGACTTTCTCCCTGTAATTGTCCTCTCGCTTTCTCTCTCCTGCATCATTAATTTTTACCTCTCTGTTCTCTACTAGAGTGTTCCTATCAGAATACAAACATGCTATAATATCTTTAATCTTAAAAAAGAAATCTCCCTTGACCCTCCCACCCCACATGCCTCTTCAGCGACTGCTCAATTTCTCTGCTTGCTTTGACAGCAAAATTCTCCGATAACTTGCTGTTTCCACTTCCTTACCTTCAATTCTTCCATGAGCCCATTCCAATCAAGCTTTCATTCCTACCGCCTCTCAGAAATAGCTCCGGCCAAGGTTGTCTATTGCTAAATTCAATGGTCAATGCGGAGTGCTCAGGTTGACCTGTCAGCAGCGTTTGTCACAGTTGGTCACTGTATTTCTTCTTTTCTTTTTCTTTTTCTTTTTTTTTAAGAATCAGTTGGGGGGGGGTGTTTGTTCTGTTTATTTATTAAACCTGCAATTTGAGCAGCATTCCAGAAAGACACTTCGAGATAGTCTGTTATAGCCTTCTCCAATGGGCACTGCTCCCAGGTGGTGGTTCTGAATTTAAAATTTGATAAGCTATTTTTCCTATGTGCCTGTTCTAGGAATGAAGACAGCTTGGTGAAAGAGCTATTTGGAGATCAGAGGCCCCCCTGGCATACCTTCTAAAGGAGGACGGGCAGAGGCCAGAAAATAGCCACCGGAACTTGGACAGGGAGAACGGCCTTGGTCTCACCTGAGCCCTGGTTGGTGGGAGCATGGACGCCATATCGGAGGGCCGGAGTGCCTTCTTCAAGACACCACAGGGACTTCGGGACAGAATTGGGAGGAACAAGAAAAGTCCTTGGAGGGCCAATTCGGCTGCAAAGCTCTTCCACGCACACCCAGGCTCCCTGTCTTCTCCAACCCTTTTAAGGCCCGAGACCATGGCTCCTCTCCCAGGCCCAGCCTTGGAAGGGTCTACTTCCGTGCCGGCCGGGCCCCACTTACTGCTCTGGAACGAATGATCTTAGAAAATCTCCTGCTACCCTGGAAGTAGCAGCAGAAAGCGACCCCAAATGAGACCCGAGACCGCGAGCTACCGTTGCCTTGAGTCTCCCACATTCCCATTCTCCACAATGTTGGAGCTGCCGGGAAAGCCACCGGAAGCGGCTCGCCCGGTCACTGTATTTCTTGAAACACTTTCTTTCCTTGGCTTATGCTCACCGTTGTTCTTCAGCAGTTGTCTTTGCTGGTTGTTCTTCTTCTTCCTGACTTCTTATGGTTGGAGTTCCCCAGGGCCCAGTTCTCAGGCCTCTTATCCTTCTCTATGCACCTTCTCAGATTTCTATGTCTGGCCTCCGTGCTCTCCCTTGATTACAGATCAATATATCCAGCTTGCTCAATGCGGCTGCTTGGCTGTCTAGTCTAATAGGCACCTTGAACTTAACATAGCCTATGTTGAACACATCTTAGAAACTGGCAAATCAGACTTCCCCATTTGAATAATGGGCAAATATAGTTTTCCAGATGTCAAGAGCAAACACCTTAGAGTCGTCTTTGACTCTCTCTCCCTTTTATTCTCTACAGCCAACCTGTTAACAGAGTGAGGCAGCTCTATCTTTGAAATAATCTTGCCTCCAATCCCTTCTCCCCATCTTCACCTCAGCCATCCAGGAGCAAGCCACCATGCTCTCTTGCTTAACTCTTGCAGTAGTCCACTAACTCGTCTCCTTTTTTCTACTCTTTCTCCTTATAGTTTAGAATGATGGTCATGGTTTAGAATAATAATTTTAAAACATAAGTCAGATCATGTCATGACTCAGTGCAAAGCAATCTGATACATGGGTGTGTGCACTCACATCTCCAGGGACAAAGGACTCCCAGGGACTCCAGCTTTCTTAGAATAATTTCTACATGATCTGGTCCTTCTCTACCTCTCTGACCTCACCTTTGCCCTTTGCTCCCTCTGTTCCAGCCCCATTACACTCTGATGTCCCAAGCATGGTTCCCCTCCAGGGCCTTTGCGCCTGCTGTTCCCTCTGCCTAAATGCTTATCTCCCCGGACGGTCATATTGTTCACTCTTTTACTGCATTCAGGTCTGTACACAGATGGCCCCTCCTCAGAGAGCTGTTAATGTACATCCTATCTAAAATACATGTTTGTCATTCTCCCTTAATTTTTCTTTTTACTTTAAAAATGTTACAGCTTTATTGAGGTATAATTGGCACACAATAAACCACGCATATTTAAAGTGCACCATTTTGATAAGTTTTGACATATGTTATCCATCAGTGAAACCACCAGCACAATCAAGATAAGGAACTCATCCATTACTCCCAACTGTCTACTCATACTGCTTTGTAATCTCTTCCTGCCTCTCCCCTCCACACAATTACTGATGTGCCGTCTGTCACTATAGATTAGTGTGCATCTTATAGAATTTAATATAAATGGAATCATACAGTATGTATTCTTTTTCATTGTCTAGTATTTTTTTTCATGTGCTTACTTACCATCCATATTTCTTTTTTTTTCCATCCATATTTCTTATTTGGTGAAGTGTCTGTTCAAAACTTTTGTCCATTGTATTGGTTTTCTGGTGCTGCATAAAACCTTCATAAATTAGTGGCTTAACACAACACACTCGCTGTCTCATCTGGAGACCACTCTGAGCTCCTAGAGGCTGCCTGAAGTTCCTTGCTATGTGGTTCTCTCCACAGGCAGTTCAAAACATGGCTTTTTGCTTCTTCAAGACTAGCAAGTGAGAATCTCTCTTTCTGGTCTGCTAAGATGGAGTCTTAGATAACGTAAGGTAACCATGGGAGTAACATCTTATCACCTTTGCCACATCCGATTGGTTAAAAGCAAGTCATAAGTTCTATCTGCACTCAAAGGGAGGTGA
>NW_017731414.1:4400460-4402104 GCF_001890085.2 Hipposideros armiger | reverse complement strand
TTCCTGAGGTATGGCATCTTTCTTAGGCACACCAGAATCCTTAGGTTTGTCATCCATATTTTGGTCCTCATATTTTTACCATCTGACATTACATATTTATTTCTGTTTATTATTAGAATGCATGCTTCATGAGAGCAGGAATTTTGTTGTTGTTGCTGTTGTTCATTCCTGAGTACCCTTTAGCTTGTAATATAATAGGTGCTCAATAAATATTTATGAATGAACGAAAAGATTACTCAATAAATGAAGGTGTCCTAACACCTAGCTTCCATTCCACCCACACAGGTTTCCTTACATCCCCTACCCGTGTCAGAGCTATGCCTCTGTGCTTCTGCCAATGCTGGTTCCTGTCTGAAAAAACTCTTTCAACTCCTCTCTGAAATGTTTGCCCACCTTTCAAGCTCCAGCTCCCATAGATCCTCCTCCATAAGTAGTTCTCTGATTAATATGGCTGACCTGGATCTCTCCCCTCTCCAAACGTTTTCAGTACTTAGAGTCAGAGACACATACTTGTAAGTTACTTCAGTGCTCCCTATTAAAGTAAGGTGAGCTATTGGGGACCGTCACTGTGTTCTATCCCTCTGCACCCAGCACAGGGGTGGTCTCGAGAGATACATGTTGGAAATGGTTGGGGTTGCTGCCCTTTGCCTGACTTGTGGGTGGAGAGGTTCTCTTGTTCTCCTTCAGTTTCCAATTTTTCTGCCATAGTGCCTGGCAGATATTCCATGGGTTGGTGACCTGTCCTCTTTGACGTTTCCAGAAACCAGGGTGTCTTAATTGAGTTGCAGCAGAGAATTTGGACGATGCTTGAGGTTTAGAGTCAGAGCATGGGAAAGAAAAGAGGAACTAGTGGGGGTGAGGAACTAGTATTTGCTGAGCATTTATTTCATCCAGTCACTTTGTCATGATCTCTTTTAATTGCCTTCACAGAACTGTAGCCTCCCTATGCTAATATCAAGGCTGACATGTTGAAACAATATTGCTTATAAATAAAGATAGATAATAGAGAGTGATTGGATTTATGCCAAACATGCTGCTATGGACTAAATTGTGTCCCCCTCAAATTTATATGTTGAAGCCCTAACCCCCAATGTGATGGTGTTTGAAGATGGGGCCTTTGGGGGGGTAATTAGGGTTAGATGATGTCATGAAGGTGGAGCCCTCATGATGGGATTAGTGCCCTTAAAAGACACCAGCGTGCTCTCTCTCTCTCTCTCTCTCTCTCTCTCTCTGCTATGTAAGCACACAGCAAGATGGAGGCCATATGGAAGTCAGGAAGAGAGTGCTCACCTGGACTGGACCATACTGGTACCTTGATCTGGGACTTCTAGCCTCCAGAATGATGAGAAAATAAAATAAATTTCTGTTGTTTAAGCACCCAGTCTATGGCATTTTGTTACGGCACCTTGAGCTAACTAAGATACATGTCCATCAGTGTGCCATGACTCAGGAGGATTGGCAAAAGTAAGTCACATCCCAGGAGAGACTATCTTGTCACTTCTCTTGCTTGGCCTTAATGAAGAAACATGTAGTGTTTATATTCCTGATAGATGGCCCTGAGAGTCACCCCAATAGATTGCTCACTTGTTCTACTTTCTCTCTTGGCAGGGCTATGAGAGGGCCATCCTGCAGTGTGGCTCTTCC
>NW_017731414.1:4391196-4395620 GCF_001890085.2 Hipposideros armiger | reverse complement strand
ACAAGTGGCTTGTGGGGTGAAACTGGTGAGAACCTAAAGTTACACTTTTATTTTACATGTAGGAAGGACATATTTATGGAACATTTGGTCATCAGGGTGTAAGTAATCTGTGAAGTCAATCCCCAGTGCATTGTAACTTTGATTCACTGAGACTGGTTAGCTTGAGTGATTGGATTGTCAAGTTTACTAAGAGTCAACTCAGTAGCTGCACTTTTCCACCCTGACTACTCAAAGTTCTCTGTTGTCTCTGACTATTTTCCTGCGTCAGTTGCTATACTATAACGCACTTGTTGGGACCATTATTATAACTCCAGATTCCATTCAGCACCGAACGCAGTGCTCAGCACATAGAAGGCCTTCGTCATGGTTCTTGATTCTGTTGAATGTCTGGAGTTACCTTGGGCCTTGGGGTCCAGCTTATATTTATCAGTTCTCTCTGAGCAAGATGTAGATGGACACATGCATTGCGGGGTGGACACTGACCCCACTGCAAGCATGCACGGGCTCCTCAACCCACCCCATTGGCTATCTGGTCCACTAACCTGAGATGGGGGGCAGTCTTCATAATATTCCAGGCAGAGACAAGTCTATTTTGCTGTGACTTGCCTGTTTTCACTTAAAATAGAAGCTGAATGATTTTGTTTCAGTTACTTGAGAGTCTGTGTTGGAAGGATTCTGACTAATCAAGATTTTGTTTGCCTGTATGACTTTCTCATTACCCATAGCCATTTGTTGAGTGCATTCTGTGCCCAGAAAAAATATGCTAGGCTTTGGGAATACAAAGATATAGGCAGACTAGAACATTTTGATTTCATGGGGATGAACAACAGATCACGCTGGCTATGGCTGGGTGTACATGGAAGGTGACGTAAATCCTCTTTTGTGGAATATTGTAAAGAGTGCTGGATTTGGCCTCAAACCCACCACTGACCCTCTGTGGGACTCATGGATGGATCCTTAACCTGGCTGAACCTCAGTTTCCTCCTCTGTACAGTAGGGATGCAAATGTCTATTGAGACCAGAGATACTGTATGTGAAATCCTGGCACATAATAAATGCTCAGTAAATGGTAGCTGGTGATATCGTGCCTTTGAGCATTCTCTGCTCAGAAAAGCAGGGAGAACTTCCTTCCGGAACTGTTTTGAGAGTGGGTGCATAATATCTTTGTGGTCTCCTTGGTTGGCAGGTTGAAGGGCCAATGCCACTGAAAGCTACAATCTAGGGACACGCATGTCTATAAATAGCCCCTGCTTGTGTAAATGCATGATTGGGTGGAACTGTCCATATCATAGTGAAGACATGTGTGTGCTGCTGTCAGCCATCGTGCAGCAGCCAGCGTCCCCTCACACGTCCATCAAACTGCACAGTTGCCCAACAGAGAGAACACTGTGCAATGTGCTTGTTCCACACACTTTATGCCAAACGAGAGCAGATCAGTCAGAGGAAATGTGGGTTTATTCTGCTGAGACGAGGGGTGGGGCTGCAGGAAATGGTAAGGAAAGGGAGAATGAAAAACAGCGAGGTGGAGAAAGGATGCAAGGGAAGAGAAGGTGAGGATGGACACAGAGGGGTCCCTTCTCTCATGGCGGTTAACTTCTCAAATCCAGAAAGCCTCTTTGCATTTTGTGGATTGAAATGACATTCACAAAAGTGGACAAACTGTTGAGGACTTCTCTTGCTCTGGCCACGTCAGTGGTCCCCACTGGGGACAGCCTAACCTCTTCCTGTTGTCTTTCACATCTCTTTTCCCCTCCCCTTCCATCTCCTCTTTTCTTTCCTTTTTCTTCCTCTTTGGTTGATTTTTCTCCTCTCTCCTCTCTTCTCCCCTGCCTCCCAGCAAGCCCTCCCCATGCTCTCCTTTTCCAAACCCCAGGGTTGATGCACAGGTAGCTCTTTCACTAACTGAACTCGTCCATAGCCTCCATCTCCTCACCAAGCCATTAACACCCAGGTGCTCAGTGGGACGCACACCCAGCCTGTTATTAATTTCAGCTCAGCTGCCAACCGAGCCATGTGTTGACAAATTCTGCAGGGAGAGGTGGCTGTGGGTGTCTGGGAAAATGAAGGCATCTGGAACCAGAGTCCAAGCAGCCCAGAGCCACTGGGGTAGGGCGAGGGTCAGGGGGCCTTTGGGGATAGTACAGCTGGGGGAGGACAGGATGTGATGAGAGTGAGATGACCCCCATCCTCCCCCAAGGCCTGGCAGGTGCTGGGCAGGCAGCCTGAGCCCTCATGGTGCTGAAGAAAGACCCTGCCCAGGCTGAGCAGACAGGGAGGAAACGTGGTCAAGAGGAAGGAGCCTAGGACGGGTTTCCGGAAGCCTAGGTTACTTATCTGCTTTGAGCCTCAATTCCCGACCTTTAACATGGAAACAAGGTTACTGACCTGCTACTCATGGAGCTCTGTTGAGGCTCAAATGAGGTAAAGTGAGGTACAGGACAGCAAGGCTTCTCTATCGGGAGGGTGTGGCTTGTCAGTCAGCTCAGGCTGCCTTAACGAAGTCCCACAGATGGAGGTGGGGCTTAAACAAGACATTTATTGTCTCACGGCTCTGAAGACTATAGGATTCCAAGATCAAGGTGTCAGAAGGGTTGGTCCCTCCTGAGGCCTCTCTCCTTGGCTTGTAGACAGCCGCCTTCTCCCTGTGTCCTCACGTGGCCTTTCCTCTGAGCAGGTCTGTGTCCACATTTCCTCTTCCTATAAGCCATATTGGATGAATACCTAACCTCATGATCTCATTTTAACTTCATTACCTCTTTAAAGACCCCATCTCCAAATACAATTACAGCCTGAGGTCCTAGGGGTTAATATTTCAACATGTGAATTTGGGGGGCGGGGACACAATTCCACCCATAATATGTGGCCATTTCTACTGTGATCTGTCATCTTAGCATCAGGGTCTGTCTAGCAGACAGGAGCATGTTTACCTGTGCAGGTGGGAGGATAAAGTAGGTTCCAGAGGGCCTGTAGGGGCTGGGCCAACCTTCAGTGATGGGAGCAGGGACCTATCCACCAAGGAGCCTCTCCTTAGTGGCCCATCTTCCTGCCACAGCTCCTCTATAATTGCACATCCAGTGGGACTTCTATTCCTGAGAATTGGCGCTTTCAGCCACTTCCTCCAGGGCCTACAAAGAGGAAACAGAATTGGCACTGCCACCCTCGGTCACGGCCCCAGCCTCTACCCCCTCCTGCCTGGAAGATTAGAGGAGGGACTGGGGTGGGAAGAGGGGGTGGTTCATGACTCATTTAGCTGTGAGGAGTTCTGAGGCTTGTCTCTTCCTTTATGTCCAGGTGGGAGTGTGTCCCCTTCAGAGGCAATGGTNACACACACACACACACACACACAAGTGAAGGAAGACAAGGGCAAACAAAAAAATCAAAAGTGTCCAACTGGGACCTTATCAAATTTAAATGTTATCAATTTTGTCTGGAAAACACTTACATAGTTGTGATAAAACTTAGTGGGATGGCCTGAATGTTCCAGAAAGATCTGATAATAAAAAGAGATTTCAGGACCATCACCAGAGGCACAAACCTGGGCATGAAGAACGTGGGTCTCAGATACCAGTTGAGCTCTTGGCGGTGGGTTTTCCCAGCTCTAAAAGCCACCTGCCCCAAGTGTTTGCCGATTTCAAGTTGCCTTTGGTGAAGTCCCTCACATTGTGTAAAACAGTAACGTGGGTGCTAAACACTGTAGCTGAATACCAAGTCCGAGGCAGATCATTTACGCCTAGAGCTGTGAATGGACTCTGAATAGTGGGTTTCCAGCCCTGTAACTTACCTGTATTTGGCTCTATGAGCATCTATCAATTGGCTGCACAAGACGATAGTTTGCCTCATCTTAGGCGGGAGACATCTCTCTCCTCCCTAATACAGATTTGAGTTCGAGGACATTCTATAGAAAATGTATATGATGACTAACGGAATAAAGCCTGGGTTTTTCAGACCAATGTTTTATGTGCAGAGCAGACAGGCTTTTGCACCATAGGCCATGTGTTTCACCAATTCCTACCTGGGAGTGAAGTCCACCAGGAACAATATCAGGTCATGTGTGGTTTTGTTGACTCTTCTCTCGCTTTCTTACAAATTATGAGCTAATACATGAGCTCGTCCAAGACTCGGTACTACAATTTTATAATAGCAGTCAGGGTCAGCAGGTGGAGCAGCAAAATCAGGAAAGTGTTTGAATCCCACCTTTTCGATTTGTTTTTTAATGGTTTGATATCACCTTCTGGATGGATGGGGCATGAGCCCCCGCTGCGATGATGGAAAGGCATACATTGTTGTACATTCAGACCACACTTCCACTGCCTTGAACTAGGAGAGACCAGAAGACACAAGGGGCCTCATACATACCTACTGCCAGAAGGAGGCCTCCCGAGCAATGACCACAGAAACAACGTCACCAATGTAGGTAGATGGTT